>NC_044033.1:6996379-7296379 GCF_901765095.1 Microcaecilia unicolor
CGCATGGAATCTTGTTACTCTTTAGGATTCCAGAACCTTGCTATTCTTTGGGGTTCTACATGGAATGTTGCTCCTCTTTGAGATTCTGCATGGAATCTTGTTACTCTTTAGGATTCCAGAACCTTGCTATTCTTTGGGGTTCTACATGGAATGTTGATACTCTTTGAGATTCTGCATGGAATCTTGTCACTCTTTAGGATTCCAGAATCTTGCTATTCTTTGGGGTTCTGCATGGAATGTTGCCACGATTCGGGTTTCTGCCAGGTACTTGTGACATGGCTTGGGCAATATTTGGAATACAGGATAGTTGGGCTAGATGGACCATTAGTCTGACCCAGTATGGCTACTCTTTTCTTCTTATGTAAATGTATGTTAATACATCTCATGCATATTTATCGTGGATATCCTGAAAACCAGATGGCCAGGTGGTCCCTGAAAACTGGGTTGAAAAACCACTGCACGATGTCTAGCTGCTCAGGTATATTCAACGTGACACATGGAACTCAAAATAAAGTGCTCTTCCCTGACTTTCCCTCTTAGAAACTTGAACAGGAAGATGCACATAAATATCTGGATCACTGAGACAAAAGATCATTAAAGAATATTGCAAGAGAATAAAGTTGATATTGAAGAGTGCATTACTATCATGGAATAAAATAAAAGCCATTAATCAGCTGGCAATTTCTTCACTCTCACGTAAGCTTTGGAATTGCAAACTGGCCTCTTAAAGACCTTGAAAACTCCTCCATGCCCACGATGACATTTATAAGAATCAGAGTATGTTAAGACTGTACATTCCCTGAGACAAAGGAAGCATGGGCCTCAGAGAAATAAATTATACCTACAGAGTTACTATCATAGGCCTCCGGGCTAACTTATCAGCAGCATCAGAGCCAAATAAACAAAAAGTGTTAAAATATGTTGTACTTACTTGAATTCATACGGATAGCAACAGGAGGGTACCTGAGATTTTGGAAATTGAGTGGTACAGGGGTGGGATGGAGGGGATGGGAAGGGGATGGGTGGGGGGGGGGGGGGAATGGGTAGTTTACAAGCTGTATGGTTCATGCATAGTATCTTATTGTTTGTAAGTTGGCAATATTGTGTATGTTGTGTGTTGTGTTGCTTAACTTTGAGTTATCAATAAAATTACTTTAAACGAAAGTAAATGTCCAGAATCCATCTCCATCATGGAACTTGGACAAGCATTCTGTTGGGTAGAAGGATTGAGTGAGAATCCACCAGTACAAAGGGGATGAAAGCAACACAATTTACAAAGGAAGAGAACAAAAGCTCTTCAAAGAATTAGATCAGCAAATGAGGAAATGCATAAGTACAATGGAAAATCGAAAGTGGTACTCTAGGAACCATTCATTCATCAGAACAGGATACATGAAGGGTTAAGGAGAGGTGAAATGAAACCTAAGGATGAACGATGGATAGTTGCAGCCCAGGACAGTGCAATATGGATGAGATGATTTACAACAGACAGGTGTGGTTAAACTCTGGAATCTGTTATATCATGGTGAAAAAAACTGGGCTAAAGGATGATGTTGAAATCCATATGGTCCCAAGTTAAAAATATGCTCTGTGATGCGAGCAATGTCTTGCCGATAAGCCAGTAACATAATGAATGCAAAAAAAAAAAAATTGTTTGACCCCTGAGGCAGGCCTTTTGTGTGGAAACACAGCTGTGTCGGGTCAGTTTTATGCCTTTCCCAATAACGACTTTTATACTGTGATATCCTTTTTTTTTGTTACATTTGTACCCTGCGCTTTCCCACTCATGGCAGGCTCAATGCAGCAATGGAGGGTTAAGTGACTTGCCCAGAGTCACAAGGAGCTGCCTGTGCCTGAAGTGGGAATTGAACTCAGTTCCTCAGGACCAAAGTCCACCACCCTAAACACTAGGCCACTTCTCCACTGTTGCTACTATTTGAGATTCTACATGGAATGTTGCTATTCCACTAGAAGTCGGCCCTTGCAGATCACCAATGTGGCCGCGCAGGCTCCTGCTTCTGTGAGTCTGACGTCCTGCACGTATGTGCAGGACGTCAGACTCACAGAAACAGAAGCCTGCGCAGCCTTCTACATGGAATGTTGCTAGTGGAATAGCAACATTCCATGTAGAATCTCCAATAGTATCTATTTTATTTTTGTTACATTTGTACCCTGCGCTTTCCCACTCATGGCAGGCTCAATGCAGCAATGGAGGGTTAAGTGACTTGCCCAGAGTCACAAGGAGCTGCCTGTGCCTGAAGTGGGAATCCAACTCAGTTCCTCAGGACCAAAGTCCACCACCCTAACCACTAGGCCACTCCTCCACTGTTGCTACTATTTGAGATTCTACATGCGCTGTGTATGCCTTGTAGCGCTATAGAAATGCTAAATAGTAGTAGTAGTACACGGGGCAATGGAGGGTTAAGTGACTTGCCCAGAGTCACAAGGAGCTGCCTGTGCCGGGAATCCAACTCAGTTCCTCAGGACCAAAGTCCACCACCCTAACCACTAGGCCACTCCTCCACTGTTGCTACTATTTGAGATTCTACATGCGCTGTGTATGCCTTGTAGCGCTATAGAAATGCTAAATAGTAGTAGTAGTACACGGGGCAATGGAGGGTTAAGTGACTTGCCCAGAGTCACAAGGAGCTGCCTGTGCCGGGAATCAAACTCAGTTCCTCAGGACCAAAGTCCACCACCCTAACCTCTAGGCCACTCCTCCACTTTCTGAGCCCGCCTCACTTTTTTGTTTTGCTGTTCACCTTTCCTCCTTTTTTTCTTCTTGCCTTTAGAGAGGATAATACACCAGACAGACTTGTAGACTCCTAATTTTGTGTGACCCTTCGATCTGTTTGAGAAAAGACACATTACTGGTAAAAGAGGACCTTCCATGTGGGGATCGTAATGCCTTGCTCATGAAATATCAGGTCCTTAAGAAAACAGTCGTGCTGGTGGCATCTAAAAGCTGGAGAGAAGTCAGTGGCACAATGCTCTGGGCACAGTTGTGCAGACTGGCTGGGTCAAGACGTCTTCTGTGTTGGTAACTGCAGCTTAACAATCCACACCTGGAGCTGATACCCCTGACTGCCTTTTATATTTAAACTTCCTTCACCTGGTCAGGCTGAAATGAGCTAAGAATAGTACCTGCTGGCTGGAACTCAGTAGTCAATGTTTGTTTTCATTGTTTTCAAAGTTGAAAAAAGATTTAGTGATAGGATGTGGGTGGAGGAGGATGAATTTGGGCTGCATAAAGAATCAGTATATCATCTGATGAATGACATTTTATGTCAACAGGATAGCTATGCATGAACTGTAACTCTGCTGGACAATTGCAGCATCTCAGCTAAGATGAATGAAGGTCAAGTGATGCAAGGTTCCACGTTAGGAGTCACCGACCAGGAAGAGGACCTAGGAGTCATCGTTGATGATACTTTGAATCCCTCTGCTCAGTGCGCTGTGGCAGCAAAGCAAGCAAATAAAATGTTAGGTATTATTAGGAAATGAATGGAAAACAAAAGTGAGGACGTTATAATGCCTTTGTATCGCTCCATGGTGCGACTACACCTTGAATATTGTGTGCAGTTCTGGTCGCCACATCTCAAAAAAGATATAGTGGAATTAGAAAACGTATAGAGAAGGGTGGCGAAAATGATAAAGGGGTGGGACGACTTCCCTATGAGGAAAGGCTGAAACGGCTTGGGCTCTTCAGCTTAGAGAAAGAGGTCTATAAAATAATGAGTGGAATTGAACGGGTAGACGTGAATCATTTGTTTACTCTTTCCAATACTTGGACTAGGGGGCATACGATGAAGCTACAAAGTAGTAATTTTAATAGAAATCGGAGAAAATTTTTCTTCATTCAATGTGTAATTAAACTCTGGAATTTATTGCCAGAGAATGTGGTAAAAGCAGTTAGCTTAGTGCGGTTTAAAAAAGATTTGGATAGTTTCCTAAAAGAAAAGTCCATAAGCCATTTTGAAATGGACTTGGGAAAATCCACTGCTTATTTTTTTTTTGGTTACATTTGTACCCTGCGCTTTCCCACTCATGGCAGGCTCAATGCGGCTTACCATGGGGCAATGGAGGGTTAAGTGACTTGCCCAGAGTCACAAGGAGCTGCCTGTGCCCGAAGTGGGAATCGAACTCAGTTCCTCAGTTCCCCAGGATCAAAGTCCACCACCCTAACCACTAGGCCACTCCTCCACTGGGATAAGCAGCATAAACATTTATTGCACTGTTTTGGGATCTTCCAGGCAGTGCTGTAGCGAGGGCGGCTCGGGGCGGTTCGCTGTTGCACCCCCCCCCCCCCCCCCGGGTGCAGCGCGGCACCCCCACTCACATTCCCCCCCCCCCCGAGTGCATTCTTACCAGTGGCATAGGAAAGGGGGCGGGCGGGCGGGAAGGTCGGTCCGCCCCGAGTGCACGTCGCTGGGAGCTGCATCGGCTCTGCTGGTTCCCTGCTTTCTCTGCCCCGGAACAGGAAGTAACCTGTTCCGGGGCAGAGGGAGCAGGGAACCAGCGGAGCCGACACCCCCTCAGTGGCATGCACCCGGGGTGGACCACCCCTCCCGCCCCCCCTTCCTACGCCACTGCTTCCAGGTACTTGTGACCTGGATTGGCCACTGTTGGAAACAGGATGCTGGGCTTGATGGACCTTTGGTCTGTCCCAGTGTGGCAACACTTATGTACTTATGTGCTTGGGATTCTGAATGGAATCTTTCTACTCTTTGGGGTTCCACATGGAATGTTGCTACACTTTGAAATTCTGCATGGAATCTTGTTATTCTTTAGAATTCTAGAATCTTGCTATTCTTTGGGGTTCTACATGGAATGTTGATACTATTGGGTACTTGTGACCTGGATTGGCCACTGTTGGAAACAGGATACTGGGCTCAATGGATCTTTGGTCTTTCCCAGTATGGCAATATTTATGTACTTATGAACTTGGGGAAAGAGAGGGAAGTTTTTAAAGGACAAAAGAACCAGCGGAGAGCTTCGGGTCAGGGTTTTGAGCTCTCTCTACACCCTTTCAACTACTTCTGTCTTTCCTAGTTCGTTTTTGTTTCTCCTCTTATGAACTGTATATACTTTGTTTCTGGAGATCACCCATAAAGGTGAGAAAAAACTATACTGGGTCAGACCAGTGGTTCATCTAACCCACTATCCTGCTTCCAACAGTGGCCAATTTAGGTCACAAGTACCTGACAGAATCCCAAATAGGAGCAAGATTCCATGCTACTGATCCCAGCGACAAGCAGTGGCTTTCCCCGTGTCTTTTTAAAAATACTCACTGGCAACCAGTTGCTTTTTTAGCATTTTGGTCTTTTCTTTTCCTTCCACATTGGGCCCTTGAGCTTTGCTCATGGGTATAGGGAGGTGGGGGGGGGGGGGGGGGGCTGTTCTCCTTCACTCAAGTTTTCTGTTGGGTAATACAAAAAAAAATTACCTTGCCCTCCCCCTTGGTGAAATTCCTCCCTAGTCCCTATACTACTACTGGTTTGCAATTTTAACTACATAAGTATTGAAATACTGGGAAAGACCAAAGGTCCAGCGAGCCCAGCATCCTGTTTCCAACAGTGGCCAATCCAGGTCACAAATACCTGGCAAGATCCCAAAAAAGTACAAAACATTTTATACTGCTTATCCCAGAAATACTGGATTTTCCCCAAGTCCATTTAATAATGGTCTATGGACTTTTCCTTTAGGAAGCCGTCCAAACCTTTTTTTAAACTCCGCTAAGCTAACCGCCTTTACCACATTCTCTGGCAACGAATTCCAGAGTTTAATTACACGTTGAGTGAAGAAACATTTTCTCCGATTCGTTTTAAATTTACTACATTGTAGCTTCATCGCATGACCCCTAGTCCTGTAGCTTCATCTGTTTTCCTATTTAAAGCACCAGGCCACCCCCACATTCTTTTCTGTAATATCAGATCTCCAAGGTCACCCTTACCCTCTAGTGAGATGCCAGCTACACCTGACAAAGTCTTATCGCCCCACTTTACCTCTTTACCCATCTTTTCTTTAACTCTTGCTTTTGCCGTCCTCATGTCTTTCCTGGATTGAGACATATAGCTTTATAAAATATCCATAAACATTCCTGATGTAGCTAAATAATTGTTAAACGGAGGAGAAAAAGCCTCACATTATAAGAGAACACTCCGTCATTGGTAAACCAATATTAGGGAGGCCTCTTAAATCATCATGGGCAAAAACCTCCTTTCTTAATTCTAAAAGTATGGCTACTGCTCAAAATACTTCAACAAATGAACCGTCTATATATTTAATCAACGGATCATGCACTTATCTTATTTTGCTCAACAGTCTATTAGACACCCTCCACGGCCCGACTTTGGCCTAAGTTTCGAATCCTTCATCAGGGTCCGTGGTGTCTGACTTTCAAGACAGGGAGCTCCGTGATCTCTTCACTCCCACTCAGTCCATTGATCGTTATTAAATTTTGGGTTTTTGCCAGGTTCTTGGGGCCTGGATTGGCCGCTGCCGGAGACAGAGTGCTGGGCTTGATGGACCTTTGGTCTTTTCCCAGCGTGGCAGTGCTTATGTACTTATGTAGATGACAGAAGGTGGTAGTGATTGGAATTCACTGGGAGCCAATAAAGGCCAGTAGTAGAGTCGTCTCAGAGATCAATACTAGGGCTTATTCTATTCGATATCTTCGTGAGCAACATTACTGAAGGGGTAGAAGGAAAGGTTTGCCTGTTCAGGAAGACATGAAGGTTTGCAACAGAGTGAACATCCCAGAGGGAGTAGACAATATGAGAACTGATTTACACAAATTAGAAGAATTGGTCTAATGTTTGGCAGTTAAAATTTAATGCAATGAAGTGCAGAGTGATGCACTTGGGGTGTAGAAATCCAAAGGAGGTCAGTGGTCAGTGGTCGTCAACCCAGTTCTTGGGGCACATCCAGCAAGTCAGATTTTTATACCAAGGAGGAAATACAAGCAAATCGATCTTATGCATATTCATTGTGGATATGTTAAAAGCCAGACTGAGTGTGCCCCACGGACTGGGTTAAGAAGCAGTGGCGTAGCCACAGGTGGGCCTGGGTGGGCCAGGGTCCACCCACCCAACAGTAGCACATGCTTAGCAGTAGCTGATGGGGATCCCAAGCTCCGCCAGCTGAAGACTTCCCCTTGATGGTAACGAAAACGCTACTCTCCATGATACTGGCAACTGCGCATGCTCAGTTTTCAGTGTATGCCTGTTGCAGACTGCCAAGGTGGAAAGAAGCATTTTCCCACCAGCTGGGATATTTTTGTGGTGGTGGGGGGAGAACACTTGGTGCCCACCCACTTCTTGCCCAGGCCCACCCAAAATCTGTTGTCTGGCTACGCCCCTGTTAAGAAGCCCTGTGTATTTGATTGCAGGTGAAATATTGATATGCAGGGACCGGGAGAGGGACTTTGGGGCGACAGTGTTTGAGGATCTCAAAGTGGCAAAACAATGTAGCAAGGTGGTGGGCGAAGCCAGAAGGATGCTGGACTCTATAAAAGAATTGAAACGTATTAATATGCAAATAAATCATTTTTAGAGATGGCAAAGGGGTAGAACTAGAGAACGTGAATTGAAGCTGCAAGGAGGAAAGAGTAGCATCAGGAAATACTTTGTCATGGGAAGGGCGGTAGGTGCCTGGCATGACATCCCGATGGAGATGGCAGGGACAAAAACAGTGATTGAAATGAATGGGATAAACTCAAAACATAAATGACCTTCAC
Source organism: Microcaecilia unicolor (assembly GCF_901765095.1). Classification (NCBI taxonomy): domain Eukaryota; kingdom Metazoa; phylum Chordata; class Amphibia; order Gymnophiona; family Siphonopidae; genus Microcaecilia; species Microcaecilia unicolor. Next base: position 7,004,118 of record NC_044033.1, read on the forward strand.
AATTGAAATAAAGCATAGATGGAGGAAACACGCATGAAGCAGCAGGTACAACCCAAACAAGGTCATTGAGGGAGGTACTCTGAATTCCTTGGCTGGACCCATAAACCATGTTTGCCTATGTATTCTGTAATTTTATTCTTTATAATAGTTTCCACTATTTTTCCTGACACCGACATCAGGCTTACCAGTCTGTAATTTCCAGGATCACCCCTAGAACTCTTCTTAAAAATCGGCGTCACATTGGCCACCATCCAATCTTCAGGTACTATGGATGATTTTAATGACAGGTTACATATTACTAACAACAGATCAGCAATTTCATGCTTGAGTTCTTTGCGTACCTTTGGATGTATGCCATCTGGTCCAGGTGATTTACTACTCTTTAATTTGTCAGTTTGGCTTAGCACATCTTCCAGGTTCACCTAGATTTCTTTCAGTTCCTCCACATCATCACCCTTTAAAAACATTTCCAGTACAGGCAAATCCTCTTATATCTTTTTCGATAAAGAACGAAGCAAAAAAATTCATTGAGTTTCTCCACAAATGTTGATAAATATCAGAATTTATAAGTAAAACACAAAAGCACAAAAAATATTCCAATGACGGTCTCATAGGAAAAGGGAGGGGTAGGTTAGATGAGAAACAGGGAGAGCTGGGTGGATGAGAGTAGATAAGAGGGTGACAAAGCAGTAGAATTTTATGGCGTGTGATCTGTGCTTAAATTTCATTTATGTCCTGAAAAAGGGGGCGTAGAAACGGGAGGGTCGTGGGCATTCCGGAGCGAAACATGGGCATGGATTCGATTTACGCATGCAATTATAAAATAAAGGGGTTCTGCTTGTAAATTCAGGCGGGGGCATTTGTACCACATATTCGTTGGTTTAAATGGACATACCTAGATTTATGCGTGACCCCTGCACTTAAGCGTTATTTTAAAAACCACGCCTAACTTTAGGTGTGGCTTATAGAATAGAGCTTAAGTGGGGTTATTTCAGCACTGATTTCTTTAGAATTCTAACCAACTGGGCTGCTGGTTTAGATGGGCAGCCTGGATAGACCATATGGTCTTTTTCTGCTGTCATGTTTTAAATCCTTTTTTACTCTTGTCCTTCTTCCATGCAGTATATTGTCTCTCATTTACTGAATCAGGGCTTCTTTCTTCCTCAGGCATTCTGAGTGATTCCTGCCTTTTTCAGTCTCAGCCTCTCCCCACCTCCTCGCTCTTTCTTCCAGGTTTCTGATGCCAGCGTTCTCTCAGACCTCTGCTCTACTGGGGAATCTTGTTCCTGCCTCAGAAGCAGTCATAGTTTTTAGCGCGTTCTAGAGAGTTAAGCATATTTAGCCACCAATAGCTGATGTGGACAAGAGTTTTGGGAAGTGAGAGGAGACCAGCAGTGACCTTCCCTTTTTTTGCTATGGTCAACACGGGAGCAGAGAGGAATGCAGGTCCCCGGGGGAGGGCCAGTGCTGCTGTAATCACTGTGGGTTGCCCACAGCCTTTCACCTTATTCATGACGTGGCATCTTCCAGAACTTGGCATGGTCTCTGACCCCTGTCCCATTCTCAACTGTTTTGATTTTGTTTTTATAAACACTGCCGTTGTATCTTGGGACTTCCTGTTTAATTCTGATTTTTGTTGATGGAATTTCTAGTTCCGTCCTCTCTCAATGGGTCAAGGAGCACTTCAAGGAGCAGTTGCCTTCAAGAGAAATATTACAACTTCATTTCTCATCTTCTGAACAGATGGTTTTTTTTAGAGTACTTTACAGTATCAGGAAGGGACATGAAATTGTACAATCCGGCCGATATTCAAAGTAATTTAAGCAGTGGCGTAGCTACGAGGAGCCACGGGGGTCTGGTTTGGTTGGTGCTGCCACATTTCCTGCCCTGCTCTCTCTTCCCCTCACATCCGGCATGCTCCTTTTAGTGAAACTGAGCGTGCACACTGAATTTCATTAAAACGAGCATGACGGACATAACATGAGGGGAAGAGAGACCAGGGCAGGAAATGTGGTGACGCCGGAGACCAGCGCTGGAAAATGCGCTTCGGCTGGCAGGGGTTGGGGTCCCTTATCAGCCAAGGTATGTTAAGCAGCAGGAGGAGCAGCAGAGGCAGGCGGTCGGTGGGTCGGTAGGGGGTGGCAGGGCGGGGGTGGGGGAGTGGCAGGGAGGCGGACCAAAATGTGCCCCCTCCCACCCCGAGGTCTGGTTATGCCCCTGAATTTAAGTGAGCAGGCGTGACTCCTGCTCGTTTAAATCACCTGGAGCTGCCTAACCACTGATATTGAGTAGCACTTAACTGGGCAGTGCCACTGAATATTTGGCTCTGACCGGCCCATGAAAAAGTGGGCAGGTCAGTGGCGGTACAGGGGCCAGCATTAGGGAGGAACTGGGGGTTATATGGGTGTCAGCAGGGCCGCCAAGAGGGGGGGGGCAGAGGGGACAAAATTCCCCGGGCCCGGGCCTCCAAGGGGGGCCCGGCACCGCAGTCTCACCCGCCCTCCATCGTCGACCATCTGCCACCGGGTCGGGCCCCCCTGCATTGAAATCACAGCACCTCTCACTTCCGTGTGAAAGTGCTGCAGGCAGCAGCAGATCACCTCCCTTCGGGCCTCCTTCCCTCCCTGTGTCCTGCCCTCGTCTGTTGTAACTTCCACGATGGAAGCCTGAAGCAGCCTGAACGTGGGAGGGAGGGAGGGAGGGAGGGAGCCAGCCAGCCAGCCAGCCAGTCAGCCAGTCTTAACGTGGGAGTGGGAGGGAGGGATTCTGAACGTGGGAGGGAGGGGGCCACGACCCTGAAAGGCGGAGGGAGGGGGGGCCATGACCTTGAAAGGCGGAGGGAGGGGGGCCAAGACCCTGAAGCTGGGAGGGGGGAGGGGAAGGAAGGGGGGAGGGAAGACTTGGGGGAGGGGGAAGGAGGGTGGGAGACGGAGGTGGGGGGGGACTGTGGCACACTCTCATTCTTTCTCACACACATACTCTCACACAGACAGTCTCACTCTCTCTCTGTCATTCAAACACACTCGCACATTCACTCTCTCTCTCTCACACATAGTCACTCTCACATACACTCTCTGAAACACACACACTCCGAGGAAAACCTTGCTAGCGTCCGTTTCATTTGTCTCAGAAACGGGCCTTTTTTTACTAGTAGTCTTATATTCTGCAATAGCCAACAAGTTCAATGTGGGAACGAGTGAAGAATTCTCCAGAGAATTTACAATTCAACAAATAACCTCAAACCACATCAGCCCAAATAATCAATAACAAGCAGTCAGTTTGGAGTCAAAAGATACTTTCTGAAAAGAAGAGTCTTTAACAATTTTCTAAACTGACAGAAATTCTCTATTTGTCTAAAGGAAGGTGGTAAAAGATTCCAAAGTGATGCAGCTTGATATGATAAAGAGGCCTTAAAAGATATTACTGCCTTAATACTCCAAACAGAGGAGAAACCTAACAGATAAGAGTTTCTAGTAGATCTAAAATTACTTCCATTCAAAAATGAAAAATGATCAGTCAGGTAGGCTGAAATCTCCCCATGAAAGGCTCAAAGACCAATTTGTGTTGCAAACTGTACGAGGAGAGACTTGCCGACCTGAACATGTATACCTTGGAGGAAAGGAGAAACAGGGGTGACATGATACAGACGTTCAAATATTTGAAAGGTATTAATCCGCAAATGAACCTTTTCGGAGAGGGGAAGGCGGCGGAACTAGAGGACATGAATTGAGGTTGAAGGGAAGTATTTTTTCACGGAGAGGGTGGCAGATACCTTGGAATGCCCTCTCACGGGAGGTGGTGGAGATGAAAACGGTAACGGAATTCAAAAATGCGTGGGATAAACACAAAGGAATCCTGTTTAGAAGGAATGCTTCCGTGGAATCTTAGCGGAGATTGGGTGGTGACGCCGGTAATTGGGAAGCAAAACTAGTGATGATCGTGACTGAATAGATATGGATGAGCACGCCCAAAACACTCACCTAACACTATCGCAGGCCATTTTTCAGTGCACCTTAGTAAAAGGACTCCGCCCCCCCCCCCCCCCCGAGGAGTAAGTAAAATCCGAAACAGCTGGATAGTTTTGTCCTCTAAATGTAGATTAACATCACCAACCAGCAAATTGTTATTATAGCCTATGTATTCTTTGCCAAATAATCATAAAAGGTTTCCCTTGCTGGATTCCACTTCCCAGGAGGGCAATAAAACCCAGTGAATCAGACTTAGGCCTTTAAAAGAATCATCAGTTATTTCACAGGATAACATTTCTAACCGCAATGAGCTCCAAGACTCTAAAACCTTAACTGTGAAAAAACTTCTATACAGAATTCCTGATCCTTGGAAGATGAACAATATTATACCCAAATGGACACAGCTCCTTCTATCTCGGATCCATGTCTCAGTAATAAGAAGGAAGCCTGGTTGGTTTACTTCCAAAAAGTCCCTATTTACAACAACAGATCTGGAGGAGTGGCCTCAGTGGCGTTCCTAGGGGGGCGGACACCCGGGGCGGACACCCGGGGCGGCACCCCCCCCCCCCCCCCCGATGCAGCGCGAACCCCTGCCCCCGGGTGCACGCCGCTGGGGGGGGGGGGGCTGCAGCACGCGCCTGTTCAGAGTTCCCTGACTTCGCGCGTTCGCTGCAGCTTCCTCTGACCCGGAACAGTAAGTAACCTGTTCCAGGGCACAGCAGAGGGAGCTGCAGCGAACACGTGAAGTCAGCGAACTCAGAGCAGGCGCGCACCGAGGCACCCCCCAGCGGTGTGCACCTGGGGCGGACCCCCCCCCCCCCTTGGTACGCCACTGAGTGGCCTACTGGTTAGGGTGGTGGACTTTGGTCCAGGGACACTGAGGAACTGAGTTCGATTCCCACTTCAGGCACAGGCAGCTCCTTGTGACTCTGGGCAAGTCACTTAACCCTCCATTGCCCCATGTAAGCCGCATTGAGCCTGCCATGAGTGGGAAAGCGCAGGGTACAAATGTAACAAAAATAAAATAGATACTATTGGAGATTCTACATGGAATGTTGCTACTAGTGGAGATTCTACATCGAATGTTGCTATTCCAACATTCCATGTAGAAGGCTGCGCAGGCTTCTGTTTCTGTGAGTCTGATGTCTTGCACATATGTGCAGGACGTCAGAATCACAGAAGCAGAAGCCTGCGCGGCCATATTGGTGATCTGCAAGGGCCGACTTCTACATGGAATGTTGCTAGTGGAATAGCAACATTCCATGTAGAATCTCAAATAGTAGCAACAGTGGAGGAGTGGCCTAGTGGTTAGGGTGGTGGACTTTAGTCCTGGGGAACTGAGGAACTGAGTTCAATTTCCACTTCAGGCACAGGCAGCTCCTTGTGACTCTGGGCAAGTCACTTAACCCTCCATTGCCCCATGTAAGCCGCATTGAGCCTGCCATGAGTGGGAAAGCGCAGGGTACAAATGTATTAAAAAAATAAATGGGAATATGAGTAAAAGGAGGTGATATAAAATTAGTACAATTCACCCTAATTAGATTTCTAGGAGCAATATTTCTATTTCTTTTTATAAAAACCAGAATGGTTACCACTGCTCTGCATATGAATCGAGTTCAAATTCTTAGAATTCTCTTTAAAACATCTACCCATTGAAATATGCACAAGTACATACTGTTTAGTAATATTTTGAAGAAAAGCTGTTGGAAAGAGTCCAAAGTTCAATAAAAATATGGAAAGTAACATAGAGGGGCATAATCGGACGTCGCCAGCGAAATACATCGCCGGCGATCTATTTTGGCGGCGGCGCAACAGCTGGCCGGAACCGTATTATCGAAAAAAATGGCCGGCCGTCTTTTTTTTCGATAATATGGTTTAGGCTGGCCAAATGCCAGAGTTCGCCGGGTTTGAGATCGCCGGTTTTGTTTTTCAGCGATAATGGAAAAAACTGCCGGCCATCTCAAACCCGGTGAAATGCAAGGTCACGGGAGGAGCCAGCATTCGTAGTGCACTGGCCCCCCTGACATGCCAGGACACCAACTGGGCACCCTAGGGGTCAGTGCGGTGGACTTCAGAAAAAGCTCCCACATGCATAGCTCCCTTACTTTGGGTGCTGAGCCCCCCAATGGCCCCTCCCCCCCAAACCCACTACCCACAAATGCACAATACTACCGTAGCTCTTAGGGGTGAAGGGGGCAACTACATGTGGGTACAGTGGGTTTTAGAGGGCTCCCATTTATCAGCACAAGTGTTACAGGTAGGGGGGGATGGGCCTGGGCCCGCCTGCCTTAAGTGCACTGCGGTACCCACTAAAAGTGCTCCAGGGACCTGCATACACGCAGGCCTCTAGGACTTGTTGCTGCTGTATAACCTTGGCACACCGGTTGAGACCTGAAGACTAATGTCTTTGAAAAAGTCCTTTATTTGAATAAGCACGTTTACTCACAGTTAACTGCAGATCAGAGGTTGTGCCACTCTGGCAAAGAGTCTCCCTGGTTACCATGTGGCTCTTGCAGTATTTTCATTTTTGGCGTGTGGCGGGGGTGGGTTGGCGGTGGGAGGGGGGGTCGAGAGGGTCATCGGCGCGGGGGGGGGGGTCAAAGTTGGTGGTGGCGGCGGCAGCGGGGGATGTCGGCAATGGTGAGGGAGGGGGTCGGAGGCGCCAGGGGGGGGGAGCTAAAATGTGCCCCCTCACTTCGGGCTCTGGACCCCCCTCCCGCCGGTCTGGCTACGCTCCTGCAGTACACTAACCATTAGGCTACTCCATAACTACATTTAGTCACATGGATGGACACTTGGTGTATTTTATAAACCGTGCTTAAGTTTAGGCGTACTTTATAGAATGCGCATAGGCGTTTTTCTTTTCCGCGTCAATTTTTTTAGGCATGATATATAGAATCTAGCCCATAGTGACAATTTTCAAAGCAAATTGACTTACAAAGTTACATAGGTTACCGGTGCTAAAATCTGGAGGCTGACTTTTATATTGAAATTCTGTCCAATCCAGAATAGAATTCAGAGTTCACTGTTAACGTAGAGGAGTGTGGTAGCCGTGTTAGTCCACTCTTAAGGTTATCAATAGAAATCAAACAAAATAAAACATGGAAAAGAAAATAAGATGATACCTTTTTGATTTCTATTGATAACTGTTAATGTAGAATTTGCAGAATAATTTAAGCAGCTGCAATGGTAGTTTTACTTGTTAGCTGAAAGTAGCTGATGGATTCTTTATCCAGACAAGTTAATTGAAAGCTTTTCTTGCCGTGGCATTTGGAGCTTACTGAGAGTCAGAGGACGGGGCTGTGATGTGGGTGATGGGCATGATGTGCAGAAATGTCACTTTGGTTTGTCCCTTTCCATACCTAAACATTTGTATTTCGAGCCACCACTGGAACCAGAACACATTTTTGCAGATCCCAGTAAGGAAAGATCTGAGAAAAGTTTGCTTTAGATCTAGAACTTTCTCAATTGTGGCTGCATAATTGTGGCGTAGCATTCCTACTGATGTTAAACTGGAACTGAAGCCTCTTAACATTTAGGAAGAAAATTAGAAACATCCCTGTCGTGCGCTTCCTCAGGCCAGCAGCTGGTTGCATGTCGTTCAGCTGAACCCTACAGCTTGCAGGGATGATGAAGGGCAACCGTCAAACCGATGGCTTGGCTTGGCTTCCAAATCTCCTTATTCTGGTTCTTGCAACATGCATAATAACGGTGTGCATACCAACTGCACATGATGGGGAGGGGTAGTTTTATAACTGGGGGGTCCTAAAAGGAATCTGTTTTTTAAAGATAGTATAGCCACCGCTGTGCCATAATAAAATAGACTCCCAGAACCAGTCCTAATAGCATGTGTAACCCCTCTTTGCCTGGGCGCTTCTGGTCTCCGTCAGACCCTCACTCACTCAGTGGTGTTCCTAGGGTAGATGACACCCAGGGCGGATCTCCGACGCGCCCCCCCCCCCCGGGTGCAGCGCAACCCCCCCCCCCCCCCCCGCGAAAGGACACCCCCTCCCCCCCGGGTGCATTTGTACCTGCTGGGGGGGGGGGGGTGCCGCGCGCCTGTCGGCTTCGCTCGTTCCATGCTCCCTGTGCCCTGGAACAGGAAGTAACCTTGGCATGCGCAGAGCAGCCAGCATAACGATTGGCTGCTCTGCGTATGCTTGGCTGCCCGACTGGCTTGGAAGGAAATCCCATGCAACTGAGCTAGCAGCGACCAGCTCATTTGCATGCGATTTCATTGATGCATTCCCGTTGCTTACCGATTCGCTAAGGAATAGGTATGGGAAAGGCTTTAATGATTTTTTTGGTGCATCTACCCCTCAGTGTACTATCTTTCAGCATTTTATTTCAGAAACTCCCCTTGGATTGGGCTTCTTCCCACCCGGGGACCTCCCAGTCTCCCCCCCCCCCAGTCACTCTCTATAGGGAATTACTCTCTTAGGGCCCCTTTTACTAAGCAGCGGTAAGACCAATGCGGGTTGGTTGGGAGGCGGGGCCGGTGGTTGGGAGGCGGGGATAGTGCTGGGCAGACTTATACGGTCTGTGCCAGAGCCGGTGGTGGGAAGCGGGACTGGTGGTTGGGAGGCGGGGGTAGTGCTGGGCAGACTTATACGGTCTGTGCCAGAGCCGGTGGTTGGGAGGTGGGGATAGTGCTGGGCAGACTTATACGGTCTGTGCCCTGAAGAACACAGGTACAAATCAAAGTAGGGTATACACAAAATTAGCACATATGAGTTATCTTGTTGGGCAGACTGGATGGACCGTGCAGGTCTTTTTCTGCCGTCATCTACTATGTTACTATGTTTACCTCTCGATAAACAGGAAGTACTGCAGGGCTACCACAGCAGCCCGGTGATACTTCCCACCCCTAGCGTGCCATCATATCCAGCGCTATAAAAATATATAATAAGATGTTGAAACCTTCTGCTCAGTGTGCTGCGGCGGCTAAGAAAGCGCACAGAATGTTGGGTATTATTAGGAAAGGGATGGAAAACAAACACGAGGATGTTATAATGCCGTTGTATCGCTCCATGGTGCGACCGCACCTCAAATATTGTGTTCAATTCTGGTCGCCACATCTCAAAAAAGATATAAAGGAATTGGAGAAGGTGCAGAGAAGGGTGACGAAAATGATAAAAGGGATGGGACGACTACCTTATGAGAAGAGGTTAAGACGGCTAGGACTCTTTAGCCTGGAGAAAAGGCGGCTGAGGGGTGATATGATAGAAGTCTGCAAGATAATGAGCGGATTAGAGTGGGCAGATGTGAAGCGTTTATTTACACTTTCAAACAACAACAAAACCAGGGGACACAAGATGAAGCTAGAATATGGTAGATTTAAAACAAATAGGAGAAAGTTTTTCTTTACTCAGCGTGTAGTTAGACTCTGGAACTCGTTGCCGGAGAATGTAGTGAACAGCAGCTGGCCTTATGGAATTTAAAGGGGGTTGGACAGATTCCTGAGGGAAAAGTTCATTGAGCATTATTAAAAATTAAATTTTTTAAAGGGTTTTGCCGGGTTCTTGGGGCCTAGATTGGCCGCTGTCGGGGACAGGATGCTGGGTTTGATGGACCCTTGGTCTTTTCCCAGTAAGCGGTGCTTATGTGCTTATGTTCTTATTTTTTTTTTTGTACCACCCAAAAATAAGAAATATACAGGAATATACTAGATTCCGCAAAATCCTCAAATCGTACCTTTTCAAACAAACCCTCACAAAGAACGACCATATCTCAAACAATTAATTGTTACCTGAATTGGTTATTACTCTATTTACCACTAACTTTCTCTTTGCCTCATGTACAATTTCTCATTCGTAATAGATTTTCTAAATGTTAAACATCATAGCTATCCTAGTACGTTTATGATTTTGTACATTTTTGGGATCTTGCCGGGTATTTGTGACCTGGATTGGCCACTGTTGGAAACAGGATGCTGGGCTTGATGGACCTTTGGTCTGTCCCAGTGTGGCAACACTTATGTACTTATGTGCTTGGGATTCTGAATGGAATCTTTCTACTCTTTGGGGTTCCACATGGAATGTTGCTACACTTTGAAATTCTGCATGGAATCTTGTTATTCTTTAGAATTCTAGAATCTTGCTATTCTTTGGGGTTCTACATGGAATGTTGCTACGATTGGGTACTTGTGACCTGGATTGGCCACTGTTGGAAACAGGATGCTGGGCTTGATGGACCTTTGGTCTGTCCCAGTGTGGAAACACTTATGTACTTATGTGCTTGGGATTCTGAATGGAATCTTTCTACTCTTTGGGGTTCCACTTTGAAATTCTGCATGGAATCTTGTTATTCTTTAGAATTCTAGAATCTTGCTATTCTTTGGGGTTCTACATGGAATGTTGCTATTCTGTGGGGTTCTACATAAAATGTTGCTGCTATTGGGTACTTGTGACCTGGATTGGCCACTGTTGGAAACAGGATGCTGGGCTTGATGGACCTTTGGTCTGTCCCAGTGTGGCAACACTTATGTACTTATGTGCTTGGGATTCTGAATGGAATCTTTCTACTCTTTGGGGTTCCACTTTGAAATTCTGCAAGGAATCTTGTTATTCTTTAGAATTCTAGAATCTTGCTATGCTTTGCAGTTCTAGATGGAATGTTGCTACTCTTTGGGTTTCTGCCAGGTATTCGTGACCTGGATGGGTCACTGTTGGAAACAGGATGCTGGGCTTGATGGACCTTTGCTCTTTCCCAGTATGATGCTGGGCTTGATGGACCTTTGCTCTTTCCCAGTATGGCAATACTTATGCACTTATGTACTTTCTTGTGCATTATTCTTTGTTATGTATCCTCTACTGTTTATTGTAAGCCACGTCGAACTGAAACTTGTTTGGGATAATGTGGGATATAAATGTCACAAATAAATAAATAAATAAATAAATAAACGGCATCCAAATCTGAATGCCAAAACAAAAATGAGTGCAGAGGACTATTCTATAAACAGAACTCCCTTTTCCTGTTAAGATCATAAAGAAAGTGGGATACGACCAGCTTGTACATTTTTTTGAAACAACAGAGTATATTAGATCCAAATCAATTTGGCTTTAGGGCTAATCAGGATTCAGAGACTGCTAATCTCTTTTGGATACTGTCGGAATTGATATATCAACAGCATTTGGTATTATCGACCACTCTATTATGACTAGTTGACTGAAAGCGATTCATTTGACTGGAGGTTCTAAAGTGGGTTTCCTCCTTTCCTTCAGATAGGAGTTTTCCGTGTGTTGAAAAATTCTGATTGTTCTACAGATTTTGGTATTCTCACAGGGTGCCTCAGGGTTCTCGTTTGCAGTGCTTTTTAATATATTTCTCTTACCATTGTGTAGACTTTTGAATTGCTGGGGCTTACAATTTTGGATTTTTGCTGATGGCATTCAATTTTCGGTTCCTATTGAAAAATCATTAGAAGATACTTTTAGGCTTCTTAGATTATACTAGTAGGTGAAAGTGAATCATAAAACTGAATGTTGCTAAGGTGCAGATTTTGTTACTCTCCGGAGATATCCTGTGGATGACCTTCCTACCAAGAAATTCCTTTAGTTAATAAAGCTCATTTTGTTGGATTCTTCTCTTACTTTAACATTTCATGTGCAGAAAATGATTAAAGATGCTTTTTTTACAGATTATGATTATTGAGATGCTTAAAAGAGCTTCTGAACCCCTGTAATTTTGGGATGGTGATTCAGTGTGTTATTACACACATATTTCATCTGTATTGAAACAACTGCACTGGGTTCCGAATGAGCAGAGGATAAAGTATAAGTTGATATCTTCCATAGTCAATGTTTTGACTAATAAAGTGTCTATGCTCATTGCAGCAGGGCTGCATTTTTACCATCTCATTAGAGATTTGAGATCAACAAACAAAGCCCTTTTGGACATTCCGTCTTTTTGATCTGTGCATTTAGAGGAATATCGCTCAGCCATATTTACAATAGTCGGACCACAGCGCTGGAATTCTTTACCTCTTATGTTAAGAAAGATTCAGCGCTTCAGTCTCTTTAAAAAGTAGTTGACATTTCTGTTCATTCAAGCAGATGGTTGAGATTAACATTGATGTTATGAGAACTGAATCCCAATTTGTTGGGGTTAAGAAAGGACAAGTACTTCTCGAGACGTATGGTGTACTTAAATTGTGATGTACTGAGAATAGAGTTTTGTACTATTGGGGTTAGACCAGGATGAGTACCTGTCGTTGTATGGATTTTGTGAGTATTTGTAGGCCTAAATAGCGAAAAACCGAGTCACGGGTGGTGGATAGTCTAATCTGTGAAGGGAATGGAAGAGTGAGAAGGGTTTTTTTTTCCCCTGTGGAATGGAGGCAATGTGAGGGGTGTAGGAGATAAACTTAATCTGGTGACATTGAATCTGGTGTCTGTTTCATTAGAATTGTGTGCAGTGGCGGACCAAGGGGAGGGGGCGGTGGGGGCAGTCATTTCCTGTTTCGGGGCAGAGGGAGCATGGAACGAGCGAAGCCGACAGGCACGCTGCACCCCCCCCCCCCCAGCAGGTAAAAATGCACCCCGGGGGGGGTGCCCTTTCGCCGGGGGGAGGTGGCCTTTCGCCAGGGGTGAGGGGTCGCGCTGCATCCAGGGGGGGCGCATCGGCGATCCGCCCCGGGTGTCAGCCACCCTAGGAATGCCACTGATTGTATGTTGAATCTACACTGCCAGAGACTTAATTCAATCAGTTTTGGTTACATAGCATCTGGTGACTCCTAGCTCTGGAGGAGGGGCAATTTTGTTTTGAGCTGGGTAGTAGAACCTAAGTTTTACCTTGTGAGCTGGGAGCTGCGCTGGGCATTTTCAGACTTGGTTTGATTGGTGACTGATGTGGTGGATATGTGGAATGCCCTCCCGTGGGAGGTGGTGGAGATGAAAATGGTAATAGAATTCAAACATGCGTGGGATAAACACAAAGGAATCCTGTTTAGAAGATTCCGTGGAATCTTAGCGAAGATTGGGTGGCGAACATAGGAGCCAACTTTTCTTTTTCTTTTTTTTTTATTTATGAATTTTAACATTTATATCAGCTAACATAAATACGTTGAAATATCAGAAATATAATAAAGCAATATAACATAATGCATTATATCACAATGGTATAATACAAGAAAAAATTTCTTACTTTTGTCCACATAATTTAAGTCAAGATACTAAGAAATAATTTCAGGTGGAAATATGCAGTAAATTAAATTAAACTAATTTACAACGGGAGGGAGTAACGAATGTACACAGCCGATAATCCAGCATACTTATCTGAGGGATTGCCTCCATGGCAGGGACAGCCTTTTCCTTTGATTCAATAAACTCTAATTCACCAAATCAAGAGAAATACAACATTTACATGGAAATCTCAGCACAAATGTGCCTCTTAATTTTAAAACCCTAGATTTATACGACAGAAACTCTTTTCTCTTCTTTTGTGCAATTCGTGCCAAATCAGGAAACACTTGAATCTTTTGTCTCATAATATGACGAAAATATGACCAAAGAATATTGTTTCGGTCAAATTCAAGGGCAAAAGTTACCAACAATGTAGTTCTTTCTGAAATCAATTCAAGAGAGTTCTCCAAGAATTCAGTTAAGTTTAATGTAGAGCCAGGAGCCGTTTGAGATTACTACTACTACTACTTAACATTTCTAGAGCGCTACTAGAGTTACGCAGCGCTGTACAAAATAAACAAAGAAGGACGGTCCCTGCTCAAATGAGCTTACAATCTAAAGAACGAAATGTCAAGTTGGGCAGTCTAGATTTCCTGGGTAGAGGTGTAGAGGTTAGGTGCCGAAGGCGACATTGAAGAGGTGGGCTTTAAGCAGAGACAATGGACCCCTGAGATTGCTCTTTTGATTGGATAGGTACACCAGTTATGTATTGGGTTCTCGTTATGGGGGGATACCCCTCCACTGGGACCCCCAATACTTCATTGAGATATTTCTTAAGCATTTCTGTTGCAATTTATCAAAGGTGATTTCGGAAAGTTCAAGAATCTCAAATTATTTCTGAGCCCATTATTGTCAAGGTATTCGATTTTTCTATCTTGGATTTCTCTTTCTTTAATCAAAACTGAAGTAATATTCTGTAGTTTTTCAACCTCTCCTTCTATGTTCGTAATTTTAACTTGCGGCTCTTGAGTATGATCGAACAAACTTTGATTGACCTTTTTCAGGTCCATTATTTCACTTTTTACTGAGGTATTCATCAAAAGTAAAGTTGAACCCAAAAAATTATAAGAGTTTGTGGAGTTAAAAGAACAGATGAAGAACCTTCTGCAGCAACTTCCTTCACTGAACCGGCTGCAATTACCGATTAACCTTCCTCCCTCAGAAAATATGAATTGTAAGATTAACCACTTGGTGTTTTTCTTATTTTCTTTGAGATTGTTTTCCTGATCTTGGATCCCCCAATTGTGGACAATTATATATATTGTTGAGAGAAAATGTTTTTTCTTTTTCCTTATATTAATTTCTGTTTTTCCTTACATTTACGTGATAAATGTGAATGTAATTAAGTAAAATGATAAATAAAAAAAAATAAGTAAAGTGTTGTTCACTGCCTGAATGGCATCCCAAAGTGTATTTTTTTTTTGTTACATTTGTACCCTGTGCTTTCCCACTCTTGGCAGGCTCAATGCGGCTTACATGGGGCAATGGAGGGTTAAGTGACTTGCCCAGAGTCCCACTAGCAACATTCCATGTAGAATCTCCAATAGTAGCAACATTCCATGTAGAATCTCCAATAGTATCTATTTTATTTTTGTTACATTTGTACCCTGCGCTTTCCCACTCATAGCAGGCTCAATGCGGCTTACATGGGGCAATGGAGGGTTAAGTGACTTGCCCAGAGTCACAAGGAGCTGCCTGTGCCTGAAGTGGGAATCGAACTCAGTTCCCCAGGACCAAAGTCCACCACCCTAACCACTAGGCCACTCCTCCACTGTTGCTACTATTTGAGAGAGATTCTACATGGAATGTTGCTATTCCACTAGCAAAATTCCATGTAGAAGTCGGCCCTTGCAGATCACCAATGTGGCCGCGCAGGCTTCTGCTTCTACTATGTTACTATGTCTGACGTGCAGGACATCAGACTCACAGAAACAGAAGCCTGCACAGCCTTCTACATGGAATGTTGCTAGTGGAATAGCAACATTCAATGTAGAATCTCCAATAGTAGCAACATTCCATGTAGAATCTCCAATAGTATCTATTTTATTTTTGTTACATTTGTACCCCACGCTTTCCCACTCATGGCAGGCTCAATGCGGCTTACATGGGGCAATGGAGGGTTAAGTGACTTGCCCAGAGTCACAAGGAGCTGCCTGTGCCTGAAGTGGGAATTGAACTCAGCTCTTCAGGACCAAAGTTCACCACCCTAACCACTAGGCCACTCCTCCACTCATAGTTACCACTGCTGGGCTTGTTAAGCCTTCGCTAGACATGGTTGCAATCTCCCGAGAAACAGGAGCAGCGCCCTGCACTGGATCCAGTGTTGATATTTTTTTTCCCGGGGTTGAAGTGCCGAAGATCTGGATGAATCCAAGGCCTCAAGCTGTCGTGATCCCACGGGCAACAAATCGCCTCCGGGTCGCGGAGGAGCAGTGAAGGAAAGAGGACTCAGTGTCACTCCTTCTATGCTGCGCTTGACACCCTGAGAGGCCGAGTCTATCGAAGTGGGCATCCGTTCTCCAAACGCCCCCACTCAAAAGCTCTCCAAGGTCATCTGGCGGGTGGCGGGGATTGGCGACGGAACCATGGAGGAAGGAGCCGTCATTTTCCCCTTTCTCTTCCCCATACCAAAATCGGGAAGATCAGTCCTTGCGCCAGAGCGTTTTCGAGTCTCAGGAGCTAG
Organism: Microcaecilia unicolor; assembly: GCF_901765095.1. Taxonomy (NCBI): domain Eukaryota; kingdom Metazoa; phylum Chordata; class Amphibia; order Gymnophiona; family Siphonopidae; genus Microcaecilia; species Microcaecilia unicolor. The sequence goes on from NC_044033.1 coordinate 7,019,951, forward strand.
GGAGCCTCACTTCCGTTCCTGTCGCCATCTTGACCTTTAGTCAGGAGTCAACTTTTCAAAATTATTGGGGGTGCTAAGCCCAGTGGAAATAACCCTTCCTTGGACACACACAATGAATTTTCTCAATATTGGGGGTGCTCAAGCACCCACAGAGTCATCTCCTATGGTGGCGACGGCGGTAATTGGAAACAAAATGGGAGCTGGGCAGACTTCTACGGTCTATGCCCTGATCGTGACTGAATAGATAGGGATGGGTGGAGTGTAAATTTTAAGGGGCTTCAGAACTTAGTACAAGAACAGTACTGGGCAGACTTCAAACTCGGATATACATATAAAATATCACATACCATGTAAAATGAGTTTATCTTGTTGGGCAGACTGGATGGACCGTTCAGGTCTTTATCTGCTGTCATTGACTATGTTACTATGTTACTCTTTGGGGTTCTACTTGGAATGTTGCTACTAATTGGGATTCCGGAATCTTGTAACTCTTTAGGATTCCAGAATCTTCAGAACTTTTAGTACAAGAGACTTCTACGGTCTGTGCCCTGAGAATGGCAAGGACAAATCAAACTCGGGTTTAAAGTATCACATACCATGTAAAATGAGTTTCTCTTGTTGGGCAGACTGGATGGACCGTACAGGTCTTTATCTATAGTCATTTACTACGTTTCTGATGTCAAGGTGCCAAATGGTCTGCCACCTTGACGTCAGAAACGTACTCTCCATTCGTAAGCACCAGGTCCAGAACAGCTCCATCCCGCGTCGGTTCCGTTACCCAAATTTAAAGGTTGAATATTACGATATTGTGGAAGAGCTGTCTGGTAAGGTTTGTCTCTTTGAGGATGATACTAAACTCTGCAATAGGGTGGACACCCTGGAGGGTGTGAATGACATGAGGAAGGACCAGCGAAGCTAGAGGAATGGACCGATATTTGGCAACTAAGGTTTAATCCCAAAAAATGCAGGGTTATGCACTTGGGTCGCAAAAATCCGAGGGAATGGTACAGTATAGGGGGTGTAGTGCTTCAGTGTGCGAAGGAAGAGCGGGACTTGGGGTTGATTGTGTCTTCCGACCTTAAAGCTTTCAAACAGGTAGAAAAAGCGATGGCCAAAGCCAGAAGGATGCTTGGGTGCATAAAGAGAGGCATGACCAGCAGGAAAAAGGAGGTGATAGTGCCGTTGTATAAGTCTCTGGTGAGGCCTTATTTGGAGTACTGCGTGCAGTTCTGGAGACCGCACCTACGGAAAGATATAAACAGGATGGAGTCAGTCCAGAGGGCAGCTACGAAATTAGTAAGTGGTCTTGAATGCAAAAATTATAGGGACAGGCTTATGAACCTCAACATGTATACGCTGGAAGAGAGGAGGGAGTTAGGAGACATGATAGAAACGTTTAAATATCTCAAGGGCATTTATGTACAGGAAGAGAGCCTTTTCCAAATGAAGGAGAGCTCTGGAATGAGGGGACATATGACAAAGAAGAGGGAATAGGCTTAGGAGTAACCTAAGGAAGTATTTTTTCATAGAAAGGGTGGTGGAGGTGGTGAAGTCGAGGACTGTTCCAGAATTGCATTGCTCTATTGCAGGAGGGACTGTGGAAGACGGGAGAGCTAGACTGAATCCTGAGATTGTTGACTTCTTATTCGTCCACAGATTAAAAAATCATAACACTGCTTCATAGGGCATATTTTTCCCCTCTAGGGCATACAGAACGGGTTGTATTTTATACCCCTGGACATTTTAACAGTGTGAATTAGGATTCCTTGGTGTAGTAGAGAGGTGCCAGTCAAGCCCCCACCCCTGTGGGCCAACACTTTACAAGACCAGATCACTGCACCAGTGATTTCACAGTAAGAATACTGAAAGGTAATTTTAAAACAATACAGGAACTTAAGACCTTTGAAATAAGAATGATTGAATATTTTGACACCCAACAAACAGGACTTAATAAGGATCTGGGTTTTCTAACCCATTATAAACCATAAAGCTGTATTTCTCTGTTTATTACCCTCCTCTCACTTACCAATACCCATCCTGTTAGACTATCAATTAAATGCTTTGATGCCCCATGCATACCCCCACCCTCCCACTCTATCAGACTGTCAAAGTAATGCTTTGATGTTTCTCTTATATATACTATCTGCTACCTCATTTGCTTATTTCCGATCTGAGGAAGAAGGGCAACCTTCGAAAGCTAATCAAGAAATGTATTAAGTTATGTCCAATATAAAAGGTATCATCTTATTTTCTTTTCCATGTTTTATTTTGTTTGATTTCTATTGATAACCTTAAGAGTGGACTAACACGGCTACCACACTCCTCTACAGTAAGAATACTGAAAGGTAATTTTAAAACAATACAGGAACGTAAGACCTTTGAACTAAGAATGATTGAATATTTTGACACCCAACAGAAAGGACTTAACAAGGATCTGGGGTTCCTGGCCCATTATAAACCATAAAGCTGTATGTCTCTGTTGATCACCCCATCCCTCACCTATCCACACCCATCCTGTTAGAATATCAATGATATGCTTTGATGTCCCCATGTATACCTCCTACCCACCCCCATCCTCCCACCCTGTCAGACTGTCATAGTAATGCTTGAATGTTTTCACTTATATACACTGTCAGCTAGCACATTTGCTTATTTCCGATCTGAGGAAGAAGGGCAACCTTCGAAAGCTAATCAAGAAATGTATTAAGTTATGTCCAATAAAAAAGGTATCATCTTATTTTCTTTTCCATGTTTTATTTTGTTTGATTTCTATTGATACACCAAACAAAGAAACAGAAGCCTATTTTACAAGATAATAGTATCATAAAACTCCCAATGTGCAAGATGGTGAGATATGTGGCTATATAGCTATCGGTGTAATATTGTGAACAGTGCTCAGACCAAGGTGCTTGAATTGAGCTATAGAGCAGCTGATAATCATTACACCATCCTCCGCATCACAGCACTGCATTCCCTCCCTCACTACCTAAATATTCTAATATTATTAGTCCAGTATCTTAAATGGTGGTACTTAGCTTGGAAGTGCTGGATGCCATCCAGATGAGGTGCACTGCAACCATAGACATCAACTCAGTTTAATGCAATTTTTTCTTATTTTCAGTTTTTGCTAGTGAAAATGTGCATAGTGATAATGGATCATAGCGGATGTTTCTCTTTTCACACTCTCAACATGTGCTCACATGTTTCGCCTGCTGGCGTCCTCAGGAGAACGAAATCTATAAAATAAAATACCAGAATACCGCCACCAGACTCATATTTGGAAAAACCAAATATGAAAGTGCAAAACCCCTAAAAGAGAAACTTCACTGGCTCCCAATCAAGGAACGAGTTGCGTTCAAGATCTGCACGAATGTACACAAAATCATTCACGCGGATGCCCCCAATCTACATGCTAAACCTTGTGGACTTGCCTCCAAGAAACGCCATAAGATCATCCCGCAAATTTCTCAATCTGCACTTCCCCAGCTGTAAAGGATTAAAATACAAGCTGATACACGCCACCACCTTCTCTTACATGAGCACGCAATTGTGGAATGCAATACCTACAGCCCTAAAAGCTATTGATGAAATAAGTAACTTCCGCAAATCTCTGAAGACACATCTATTCAACAAGGCCTACGAAGAGAACCCATAACCTTACAAAACTACATCACCAACTCACCCAATTATTACAGTCTACCTAATATCTTGCCTAACACCTTCCTTCTCTCTTCCCTCACCTAATCTTTGTACATTACTAATTGTATCTGATATCACGTAATGATTATGTCATAATCAAACTCTGTAAACCACATTGAGCCTGCAAATAGGTGGGAAAATGTGGGATACAAATGCAATAAATAAATAAATAAATAAAATGCAAAACAATCATAGCTATATCGCCCCGCTTCATTAAATCTCCACATCTAGGGCATAACTCATCTCAAATTGTGTCTTACTAAAGCTTAAAGCCCGCCGGATAAAAACCAGTCAGCTTCCGACACAAATTGATTGAAACGCCGACGCATGCGCAGTAGTGCTTATATCTCTACAGATGAGTAACCGCCCACCAATCAATAGCCTTGTTAAGTCCTCTGGGAAACGTAGTTTGCCAATTATAAATGTATTGTGCTTCTCTCTTTAGAAGGCTCGAAACTATATTGCCCCCCACCCCTGTGGTAACCGCAACACTGCTAACACCACAAATCTCAGATCCTCCATCAGATCCCAATGCCCCACCAATGCGCCTTCCTTCTTGTGAATATGCAAATTACAGAGGTGCTCCCCGATCCTCTGTTTGATCTTTCTCTTGGTTTGCCCGATGTACCATAACGAGCAAGGGCATTTAATCCCATAAATCACTTGTGTCGTGTCACAGTCTGTTCTTTCTGGCAAATTAATAATTCGATTGATGACAGGATGAACAACATGTGTAGTAACCCGAGCATAGCGGCAATAAATGCAGCTCAAACATTTGAAATGCCCTCTATCATGAATCGGGGTTGGTCCCTCATGTTTATATTTGAGCAACTCTCCCAAATTGCGTGCTCGTGTAAAGGCAAAACGTGGCATGGTAGGGATTCCATGTAATTGCATCATGGGCCAATGCGTTCTCATAATATTTTTGATTTGGGGGATCCTCGAGGAAAAGGGCAATATGCAAGTGATGTTATCTTCGCCTAAAGATCTTCTATTATTTTCCTGCATTGGTTCAAACAGCCACCGTCTACGCACATTAGCAGCTCTTTTATGTGCCTTTTTTATAGTTTTACGTGGATACCCCCGTTGAGCGAATCTACGTGTCATATCTGCTGCATGATGATAGAAACCTGACTTTAGTTAGAAGTGGAGGAGTAGCCTAGTGGTTAGTGCAGTACTGCACTACTCTAGTTTCCACCCATTATCTCAAAAAGAAGCAATTCCTTTTGGTCAGTTCTTACGAGTGAGGAAGATATGTTCCTTGTTTGCTGGCGGGGGTCCCCAATCCCCGCCAGCCGAAAAGTCTTCTTCAGCGCCGGTAGACTCCAGCGCCTTCGTTTTGTGATAATCTGTTTCTGACGCCTTACGTCCTGCACGGGGCTACATGCACAGAGCAGGACGTAAGGCGTCAGAAACAGATGATCACACAACAAAGGCGCTGGAGTTGACCGGCGCTGAAGAAGACTCTTTGGCTGGCGGGGATTGGGGACCCCCACCAGCAAACAAGGTACCTGATGATGCGGCGTCAGGGCGGGGGATGGCCGGTGGCGGCAGCTGGGGGGGGGGATCAAATGTAGAGGGGGCCAGGGCGTATTCTGTGGGGGCCCATGCCCTCATGGCCCCACATAGCTATGCCCCTGAGTGGCAGCAGGGCCAGTCTTAGGCAGGGGAGACAGGAGTGGTTACAAAGGGCCCCATGTCTCCAGGGGCACCGAGGCGCAGCGGGCAGGAAAGATCCCCCTCTGACCCCTCTGTTGTCGCATCTTCTTTCAAAATGGCTGCCAAGACTTCCAGCAGTGGCCTCGCCAGAATTAAATGCACCTTGCAGAGCACACATCTCATAGTATCGCATAAGTTGTGCGTGTCGCTGGGCGGAATGCCCATGATGCACCCCTCCTCCACCCCCAGGTACAGTCTACTCACAGTTGTGTGCAACGCAGGAGAGGACTGACCATTCAGGCAACTGGGCAGTCCTGAGGGCCCAGAGGCTCTGCCCAATTGCTCGCCACCGTTCTTGAAGAAGCCACTAGACCACCAGGGGATCGGGAAGGGCCCACTGAGGCTGGGGGGACTGTGATGTGTGGGAGGGGGGCAGCACGGTGGTGGGGAGGGGTGGCGGGCAGCGACGGGGGGGGGGGCCAGATAACCCTCATTGCCCGGAGACCAAGTTGACTGTCAGTCTGCCCCTGGCACAACATAACATGTGCACCATCTTTACAGAACAGCGCCTAGCACTTGCGTGTATTTACTACTACTACTACTACTACTACTTAACATTTCTAGAGCGCTAATTTGTCGCTTAAGGGCAACAATCGCGCCTAAAAGTTCTAGTATTCTATAAACGTTGGCACACAATTGGCACCTTAATTTAGCTGCACCTTCCAGAAAGCCCTTAAAACCTCATAGCCTGCCCCATCTTTATACCTGCATGATCATACGCTTACGATAACTCTCGATTTGTGCATATGTACATGTGTGACGCGTTCTCTACTTGTAAAATGACATTTCTACAAATGATCCTCATAGTAGACATTCTCTCTGCTCGTCGTGCCTCGGTAGAAGCAGGGGCGTAGCCAGACAATAGATTTTGGGTGGGCCTAAGCAAGAAGTGGGTGGGCACCAAGTGTTCTCCCAACCACCACCAAAATAATATCTCAACTGACAGGAAAACGCTTCTTTCCACCCTGGCAGTCTGCAGCAGGCATGCGCTGAAAACTGAGCATGCTCAGGTGCCGGTATCGTGGACAGTAACACTTTTGTTACCATCAGGGGGAAGTCTTCAGCTGGCCAAGCTTGGGATCCCCACCAGCTACTGCTACACGTGTGCTACTGTTGGGTGGACCTGAGCCCCGGCCCTTCCAGGCCCACCTGTGGCTAGACCATTGGGTTGAAGCCTCTTTGATCATGAGTCGGGCCATAGTTACGCTGGTGAGGAGTCGTCTTACTTTGCAACGAGAGAGCTGTCCTGCCAGCCCTTCTGGTGAAAACGGCCTTGTGTTTCAAGAAAGCCTGTCTTTCCAGATAGCTTTCCGCTACCTTGAACACGATATTCTTTGTACTTGAGTAATTTCTTAATCTCCTACTCCACTCTTTTGGCTTTTGCTTCCACCTTTGTGTTTAAACTGAAATCAGGATCTGATGTAGACCTTGGCTGAGAGCCCCACGCCTCCCTTCCCTTCCTTAAGCTGCTCTGTTCATACAGGCTTTGCTTCAGTCTTGTCTCTGCACGAGGCCTCTCGTGTAATATCTACTCTGTTACTGTCTTCATTGGCTTGATATGGCGCATTTCAGTGTTTGGCTTTAATAAGGAAATGGCCATCTCTTTCGGGAGCTACGTCCCATAATCCTTTTGTTTGGTTTTCCTGACTTTGCAGCCATATATGTTTGCAATTAGTGGGCCGTGACCATGAGCGGTTCAGCACAGCTTAAATTCATAAATCACACGAGAACGCAAGCTTTCCGAGGAGCTGGAAAGGAGCAGTCTCACAGAGCAGTGACAAGACCTAATTACACTACTTAGTTAAGCCTGTGACAGGCCATTCTAATACTAACTAGGCACAGGTGTACAACAGGAGCCATCACTGTAACTGGTAACATGTGTGTGTCAGAAGCTGTTATCTACAAAGAACAGAGAAATTTAAATTTTAAGCCAGAAAAAGACCACAAGGCTCCTCCGCTCCCTTCCCACTTTTCTTTTTGGCTGTAATACCCAGAACAATCAGTAGGTGTGGGAGAGAAGGACAGTAAAGACGCAAAGCTCTTCGGGAACAGAAAAAAAGACTGAAAAGCAGACAAATGCTGGCAGCAGATGAAAAACCAGGAAATGTGGCCATACTGGGTCAGACCAATGGTCCATCTAGCCCAGTATCCTGTTCTTCAAACAGTGGCCAAGCCTGGTCACAAGTACCTGGCAGAAACCCAAATCGTGGCAACATTCCATGTAGAACCCCAAAGAATAGCAAGATTCTGGAATCCTAAAGAGTGACAAGATTCCACGCAGAATCTCAAAGAGTAGCAACATTCCATGTAGAACCCCAAAGAATAGCAAAATTCCGGAATCCTAAAGAGTGACAAGATCTCAAAGTAGCAACAATTCCACACTACAAATCCCAGGGCAAGCAGTGGCTTCCCATGTCTGTCTCAATAGCTATGGACTTTTCCTCCAGGAATTTGTCCAAACCTTTTTTAAACCCAGATACGTTAACCGCTTTTACTACCTCCTCTGGCAAAGAGCTCCAGAGCTCAACTATTTGTTGAGTGAAAATATATTTCCTCCTATTTGTTTTAAAAGTATTTTCATGTAACTTCCTCGAGTATCTCCTAGTCTTTGTACTTTTGGAATGAGTAAAAAATTAATTTACTTCTACTTGTTCTACACCACTTAGGATTTTGTAGACCTCAATCATATTTTTCCTCATCCATCTCTTCTCCAAGCTAAAGAGGACTCTCTTTAGCCTTTCCTCATACGAGAGGAGTTCCATCCCCTTTATCATTTTTGCTGTTCTTCTTTGAACCTTTTCTAATTCCACTATATCTTTTTTGACATACGGTGACCAGAACGGAACGCAATGCTCAAGGTGCAGTTGCACCATAGAGCGATACAAAGGCATTATAGTATTTTTGGGCTTATTCAACATCCCTTTCCTAATAATTCCTAGTATCTATCCTGTTTGCTTCTTTGGCTGCTGCCGCACACCGAGAAGAAGATTTCAGCGAATTATCTGCAACAACACCTAGATCTTTTCTTGAGTGCTGACCCCCAATATACATCACCTTGTATTTGTTCACATTAAATTTCATCTGCCATTTGGATGCCCAGTCTTCCAGTTTCCTAAGGTCTTTCTGCAATATTTCACAGTTTGCTCGTGTTTTAACGACCTTGAATAGTTTTGAATAATCTGCAAATTTAATCACCTCACTCGTCATTCCAATTTTTCATATCATTTATAAATATGTTAAATAGCACTGGCCCCACTGTTCACCCTCCTCCATTGAGAGAATGATCATTTATCCCTACCGTCTGTTTTCTGTCCAATAACCAATTCCCAATCCACACCAGAACCTTGCTTCCTATCCCATGACTCTTTAATTTTCTCAGGAGTCTCTCATGAGGAACTTTATCAAAAACTTTCTGAAAATCCAGATACACTACATCAACCAGCTCACCTTTATCCTCTTGTTTATTTATGCCTTCAAAGAAATAAAGCAAATTGGTGAGGCAAGACATCCCTTGGCTGAACCCATGCTGACTCTGTCCCATTAAACTATGTTTGTCTATGTGTTCTGTAATTTTATTCTTTATAATAGTTTCCACTATTTTGCCCGGCACCGACATCATGCTTACTGGTTTGTAATTTCCCGGATCACTCCTAAAACCGTTTAAAAAAAATCAGCATCACATTGGCCACCCTCCAATCCTCAGGTACTACGGACGATTTTAATGACAGGTTACATATTACTTACAGCAGATCAGCAATTTCATGCTTGAGTTCTTTGAGTACCCTTGGATGTATGCCATCTGGTCCAGGTGATTTACTACTCTTTAATTTGTCAATTTGGCTCAGCACATCTTCCAGGTTCACAGAGATTTCTTTTAGTTCCTCAGCATCATCCCCTTGAAAACCGTTTCTAGTACAGACAGATCTCTTACATCTTCATCCGTAAAGACAGAAGCAAAGAATTCATTCGGTTTATCCACTATGGCCTTGTCCTCCTTGAGCACCCCTTTTGCTCCTTCGTGATCTGACAGTCCTGCTCTCCAAACTAAGGGGGAAAAAGGCAGAAATTAATAAAGGACTGGGAACCAAAGTGGAGGAGCCAGACCTGGGTGTCAAAATATATAGCAAGAGTTCTGGCAATACCTCAGAACTGAACTTTATCTTTATATCCTCAGTGCTACTGCAGAGATGCCAAGTCATCTCCTTTCACTCGTTAGAAGGGTCTCTCACCCTCACACTCTTTAAACGCTTTCTCTCACTCATTAACAGTGTGTCACACTCATGTGAGGGCTGTCTGCTCTCTGAGTCCCTTCTCTCACTCATTCGTGCTTCAGTGCACTGATCCTGATCACCATTCATGAGGTGCAAGACTAAAACAAACATTTAATCCCCCCCCCCCCCCCCCCCCCCCGCAAACAACTGGCTGTAATGATAGGAAGAAATCTGGCCACTCTGTCCTACCTCTCCTTCCATTTCTGTTTTTAATGATTCTAGTTCTCCATTTTCTGTGAACCTTATGGACTTACCACAAGAGAGTCAAGGTATTGCCTCTACTCTGTTTCCTTCAGACACAGCTTTTCTTTTTTCATTTCTAAAGGAATATAACACTTCTCTCTATCTGGATTCACACTCTTTAGCCTGCAGACTCACTCTGGGAAGGTACATCCTTTGCATCTCCGCCATATGTGCTTATCCCAGGCTTTACCCCTCACTCCCCCCCCCCCCCCCACAGCGAAGGACCCTCTGTGCTCATCCCAGGCTTTACCCCTCACTCCCCCCCCCCCCCCCCACAGCGAAGGACCCTCTGTGCTCATCCCAGGCTTTACCCCTCACTCCCCTCCCCCACAGCTAAGGGTCTACTGTGCTCATCCCAGGCTTTACCCCTCACTCCCCCCACAGATAAGGGTCTTCTGTGCTCATCCCAGGCTTTACCCCTCACTCCCCCCACAGATAAGGGTCTTCTGTGCTCATCCCAGGCTTTACCCCTCACTCCCCCCACAGCTAAGGATCCTCTGTGCTTATCCCAGGCTTTACCTCTCACTCCCCCCCACAGCTAAGGGTCTTCTGTGCTCATCCCAGGCTTTACCCCTCACTCCCCCCCACAGCTAAGGGTCTTCTGTGCTCATCCCAGGCTTTACCCCTCACTCCCCCCACAGCTAAGGATCTTCTGTGCTCATCCCAGGCTTTACCCCTCACACCCCCCCCTCCCACAGCTAAGGATTTTCTGTGCTTATCCCAGGCTTTACCCCTCACTCCCGCCACAGCTAAGGGTCTTCTGTGCTCATCCCAGGCTTTACCCCTCACTCCCCCCACAGATAAGGGTCTTCTGTGCTCATCCCAGGCTTTACCCCTCACTCCCCCCACAGCTAAGGATCCTCTATGCTCATCCCAGGCTTTACCCATCACTCCCCCCATACATAAGGGTCTTCTGTGCTCATCCCAGGCTTTACCCCTCACTCCCCCCCACAGCTAAGGGTCTTCTGTGCTCATCCCAGGCTTTACCCCTCACACCCCCCCTCCCACAGCTAAGGATTTTCTGTGCTTATCCCAGGCTTTACCCCTCACTCCCCCCACAGCTAAGGATACTCTATGCTCATCCCAGGCTTTACCCCTCACTCCCCCCACAGCTAAGGGTCTTCTATGCTCATCCCAGGCTTTACCCCTCACTCCCCCCACAGCTAAGGATACTCTATGCTCATCCCAGGCTTTACCCCTCACTCCCCCCACAGCTAAGGGTCTTCTATGCTCATCCCAGGCTTTACCCCTCACTCCCCCCACAGATAAGGGTCTTCTGTGCTCATCCCAGGCTTTACCCCTCACTCCCCCCACAGCTAAGGATCCTCTATGCTCATCCTAGGCTTTACCCATCACTCCCCCCATACATAAGGGTCTTCTGTGCTCATCCCAGGCTTTACCCCTCACTCCCCCCCCCCACAGCTAAGGGTCTTCTGTGCTCATCCCAGGCTTTACCCCTCACACCCCCCCTCCCACAGCTAAGGATTTTCTGTGCTTATCCCAGGCTTTACCCCTCACTCCCCCCACAGCTAAGGATACTCTATGCTCATCCCAGGCTTTACCCCTCACTCCCCCCCCACAGCTAAGGATACTCTATGCTCATCCCAGGCTTTACCCCTCACTCCCCCCACAGCTAAGGATCCTCTATGCTCATCCCAGGCTTTACCCATCACTCCCCCCATACATAAGGGTCTTCTGTGCTCATCCCAGGCTTTACCCTCACTCCCCCCCAAAGCTAAGGGTCTTCTGTGCTCATCCCAGGCTTTACCCCTCACTCCCCCCACAGCTAAGGGTCTTCTGTGCTCATCCCAAGCTTTACCCCTCACACCCCCCCTCCCACAGCTAAGGATTTTCTGTGCTTATCCCAGGCTTTACCCCTCACTCCCCCCACAGCTAAGGATACTCTATGCTCATCCCAGGCTTTACCCCTCACTCACCCCACAGATAAGGGTCTTCTGTGCTCATCCCAGGCTTTACCCCTCACTCCTCCCACAGCTAAGGATCCTCTATGCTCATCCCAGGCTTTACCCATCACTCCCCCCATACATAAGGGTCTTCTGTGCTTATCCCAGGCTTTACCCCTCACTCCCCCCCACAGCTAAGGGTCTTCTGTGCTCATCCCAGGCTTTACCCCTCACACCCCCCCCCCCCTCCCACAGCTAAGGATTTTCTGTGCTTATCCCAGGCTTTACCCCTCACTCCCCCCACAGCTAAGTATACTCTATGCTCATCCCAGGCTTTACCCCTCACTCCCCCCACAGCTAAGGGTCTTCTGTGCTCATCCCAGGCTTTACCCCTCACTCCCCCCACAGCTAAGGATCCTCTATGCTCATCCCAGGCTTTACCCATCACTCCCCCCATACATAAGGGTCTTCTGTGCTCATCCCAGGCTTTACCCCTCACTCCCCCCACAGCTAAGGGTCTTCTGTGCTCATCCCAGGCTTTACCCCTCACACCCCCCTCCCACAGCTAAGGATTTTCTGTGCTTATCCCAGGCTTTACCCCTCACTCCCCCCACAGCTAAGGATACTCTATGCTCATCCCAGGCTTTACCCCTCACTCCCCCCCTCCCACAGCTAAGGATTCTCTGTGCTTATCCCAGGCTTTACCTCTCACTCCCCCCCACAGCTAAGGATCCTCGATGCTCATCCCAGGCTTTACCCCTCACTCCCCCCACAGCTAAGGGTCTTCTGTGCTCATCCCAGGCTTTACCCCTCACTCCCCCCCCCCACAGCTAAGGATTCTCTGTGCTTATCCCAGGCTTTACCCCTCACTCCCCCCCCCCACAGCTAAGGATTCTCTGTGCTTATCCCAGGCTTTACCCCTCACTCCCCCCCCCCCTCCCACAGCTAAGGATTCTCTGTGCTTATCCTAGGCTTTACCCCTCACTCCCCCCCACAGCTAAGGGTCTTCTGTGCTCATCCCAGGCTTTACCCCTCACTCTCCCCCCCCCCCCCAAGCTAAGGGTCTTCTGTGCTCATCCCAGGCTTTACCTCTCACTCCCCCCACAGCTAAGGATCCTCGATGCTCATTCCAGGCTTTACCCCTCACTCCCCCCACAGCTAAGGGTCTTCTGTGCTCATCCCAGGCTTTATCCCTCACTCCCCTCACAGCTAAGGGTCTTCTGTGCTTCTCCCAGGCTTTACCCCTCACTCCCCCCCCCCCACAGCTAAGGATTCTCTGTGCTTATCCCAGGCTTTACCCCTCACTCCCCCCACAGCTAAGGATCCTCGATGCTCATCCCAGGCTTTACCCCTCACTCCCCCCCACAGCTAAGGGTCTTCTGTGCTCATCCCAGGCTTTACCCCTCACTCCCCTCCCCCACAGCTAAGGGTCTTCTGTGCTCATCCCAGGCTTTATCCCTCAGTCTCCCACAGCTTTAATCCTAAAGATAGTAATGATCCAGAAGTCATATCACTGTTACTATTTCTAAATGACTTAATGATCTGCAGTTTCATTGACCACCAACTAACTAAACAACTCCCTGTAGTGAAAGGTCTGTCAGATGACATTAAGACGATTTAGAGAAAACTTGAGTAAAACTGAAAGAACTGTGTGGAAAGGAACTTGAACAGGAAGGTGTATATTACTATCTAGGAGTGGATGAAAGAGCGACAATTAGGAATCAATCACTGAGAAACATGATCAATAAAGAATATTACTGATGAGCAATATTGATATTGAAGAGGGTATTAACATCACAGAATAAAATAGAAACCAGCTGCCAATTCCTGCAACTCTGATACAGCTTTGGCCTCTTAAAGACCTTGAAAACCTTGGTCTATGAATATGAAAACTCTTCCGTTCCCACGAGGTCATTTGGAAGAACCAGCGTATGCCAAGACGGCATAATTCCCGAGCTGAAAGAGGACCAGGCCCTCAGGGAATATTTATTTTACAGCCTCATCAGATCCAATTGTCCAGAATCCATCTCGTCATTAGACAAGCGCTCCTATGAGTAGAAGGAACGATGAATACAGGGATGGAAGGAAGCGACAGAATTTACAAAAGAAAAGAAAAAAGTTTTCCAAGAATTAGATCAGCAAATGAGGAAAAGCAATCGGCAAACGCATATGTACAGTGGGAAATGCAGAGGCTTTCATCAGCAACCATTTGTTCACTAAAACCAGACACGTGAATGGTTAATTTATTTATTTATTTATTGCATTTGTATCCCACATTTCCCCACCTATTTGCAGGCTCAATGTGGCTTACATAGTTTTGTTAACATTGTCATTTCAGGATATCAGATCGGATTCAGTTAGTAATGTTTAGTGATTAGGAAGGGGAAAAAGAGGAAGGAAGAGAGTGATTAGGGTAGTTATAGAAGGTGGGCGTTCATAATTAAGTGGGTTGGTGAGGTGGCTCAGTGAGGCTATAGGTTCTCATTGTAGGCCTTGTTGAAGAAGAATGTCTTCAGAGATTTTCGAAAGATAGTTGTTTCGTCGATTGTTTTCAGGTCTGTGGGTAATGCATTCCATATCTGCGTGCTCATGTAAGAGAAGGTAGTGGCGTGCATCAGCTTGTATTTAAGTCCTTTGCAGCTGGGGGTACTGCAGGTTGAGAAATTTGCGAGATGATTTTGTGGCGTTTCTGGGAGGTAGGTCTACGAGGTTTAGCATGTAGATTGGGCGTCTGCGTGGATGATTTTGTGTACAATCGTGCAGATCTTGAACGCAATGCGTTCCTTAAGTTAAGGAGAGTTGAACTTAAATCTAAGGGAAAGTCAATGAAAGTTGCAGCCCTGGACAGCAGATATGGACGAGATGGTTAGCTGCTGAATATTCCTGGACTACTGCCGGCCCAACGCAGTCACCAGTGGTAGTTGCAGGTCCAGCGTGTGCTATTTTGGGGTGGACCCCCCCCCCCCCCCTCAGAAATGGTTAGCGCGTCGATAACCCAGCAGTAATCAGGCATCGATGCACATTGCCCGGTTACTGTCAGGTTACCGCGGGAGCCCTTACTGCCACCTCAGTGGGAGGCAGTAAGGGCTTCCTGCTGCATGGCCATTTTGTTTTTGGGCCTTTTTACCCACTGCCAGGGCTGCCGAGAGACTGGGCCGGGCCCCTCGCCGTCCCACCGAGGTCACCGCTGCCTCCGCTCCCCCCTCCACCTCCCCCAAGGTCGCTGCCACCGCTCCCCCCTCCACCCCCCCAGGTCGCCGCTGCTCTCCCCTCCACCCACCCCCTCCATCCGCCACCGGGCCAGGCCCCCTGCATTGAAATCTCAGTGCCTCTCACCTCTGTGTGAAAGCGTTGCAGACAGCAGAATGCCTCCCTTCAGCCCTCCTCCTCTCCTTGTGTCCCGCCCTCGTGGAAGTTACAGCAGACGAGGGCGGGACACAGGGATGGAAGGAGGCCCGAAGGGAGGCGATCTGTTGCTGCCTGCAGCACTTTCACACGGAGGTAAGAGGCACTGTGATTTCAATGCAGGGGGCCTGGCCCGGTGGCAGACGGTCGACGAAGGAGGGTGGGTGGGACTGTGGCACTGGGCCCCCCCTTGGAGGCCCGGGCCCGGGGAATTTTATCCACCCTGCCCCCCCCCTCTCAGTGGCTATGCACGCTGCAGAAAAAAGGGCCCTGGCGCGCAGGAAAAACAGCCGCCGCAGGGCCCTTTTTCCCACAGCTCGGTAAAAAGACCCCCAGAGATCTGTACATTAATCTGGAAATGTTCATAAGTACATAAGTATTGCCATACTGGGACAGACTGAAGGTCCATCAAGCCCAGCATCCAGTTTCTAACAGTGTCCAATCCAGGTCACAAGTACCCAATAGTAGCAACATTCCATGTAGAACCCCAAAGAATAGCAAGATTCTAGAATTCTAAAGAATAACAAGATTCCATGCAGAATTTCAAAGTGTAGCAACATTCCATGTGGAACCCCAAAGAGTAGAAAGATTCCATTCAGAATCCCAAGCACATAAGTACATAAGTGTTGCCACACTGGGACAAACCAGAGGTCCATCAAGCCCAGCATCCTGTTTCCAACAGTGGCCAATCCAGGTCACAAGTACTCAATAGTAGCAACATTCCATATAGAACCCCTAAGAAAAGCAAGATTCTAGAATTCTAAAGAATAACAAGATTCCATGCAGAATTTCAAAGTGTAGCAACATTCCATGTGGAACCCCAAAGAGTAGAAAGATTCCATTCAGAATCCCAAGCACACAAGTACATAAGTGTTGCCACACTGGGACAGACCAAAGGTCCATCAAGCCCAGCATCCTGTTTCCAACAGTGGCCAATCCAGGTCACAAATACCTGGCAAGATCCCCAAAAAAGTACAAAACATTTTATGCTGCTTATCCCTCACAAAGGAAAAGTCCATAGAACATTATTAAGATGGACTTGGGAAAATCCACTGCTTATTTCTGGGATAAGCAGCATAAAATGTACTGTTTTGGGATCTTGCCAGGTCCTTGTGACCTGGATTGGCCACTGTTGGAAACAGGATGCTGGGCTTGATGGACCTTTGGTCTGTCCCAGTATGGCAATACTTATGTAACTATCCACTGGACCACCAGAGACCCTAAGGCAACCCTGGGAGGCGGAGGGGGTGGCAGTGGACTTTAGCTAAAAAATTAATGGTCTACAGACTACTGGGGGGGGGGGGTCTTTAACCATCATTAATTTTGTTCAGTCACCGGTGATAGAGGGTGAGAAGTACTTCTGCCTTCTTTAGACCTGTCCACCGCATTTCGTCTCATGAGTCATAGCATACTTCTGCAGATACTAAAGAAAGCAGGCATCTCGGGAACAGTCTTGTCATGGTTCCTCTCCTATCTCTACAACAGATGGTTTTGAGTCTATTGGTCCAACACCTCCGCTAGCACCTTTCCCCTGCTAAAGTTCTGTTCTTGGACCTGTTCTTTTTAATATATATTTGGCCCCTCTGGTTTGGTTGATTCAGTCACTTGGAATTACCTTCCGTATATATATGGATGACATACAACTGCTGTTCCCCTTGGAGTAATGCTCTGCATTCATCATCTCCAACATCTCGACCAAACTGAGCTTGATCGCTGACTGGCTTCAAATTAAACATCATCTGGTTTGTTTTTTTAAAATCCCTTTTCACACTAGGACAGCTTCAAGCTGTACTTCCACCATTTAATACTCACGGGATAATATTCAGACCACAGTGGTAAGCAGCTTGTCAGCCACTTACAGCCGTGGGCTGAACTAAGGTCGTGTGGAGGAGCATTTTTGAAAGGGACGTCCAAGTTGCGATTTAGACGTCCTTGTAAAACGGTGAAATCCAGGGGCGGAGAAACCCGTATTTTCGAAACAAGATGGACGTCCATCTTTCGTTTCGAAAATACTGTCAGGGATGTCCAAATCCTTAGATTTGGACGTCCCTAGATGTGGACGTTTCTGACTTTCGGCGATTTTTAAAACCAAAGACGTCCATGCCAAAAACGTCCTAATGCAAGCCATTTGGGCATGGGAGGAGCCAGCATTTGTAGTGCACTGGTCTCCCTGACATGCCAGGACACCAACCGAGCACCCTAGGGGGCACTGCAGTGAACTTCATAAATTGCTGCCAGGAACATAGCTCCCTTAGCTTGTGTGCTGAGCCCCCTAACCCCCCCCCCAAAACCCACTACTCACAACTGGATACCACTACCATAGCCCTAAGGGGTGAAGGGGCACCTACATGTGCACACAGTGGGTTTCGGGTGGGTTTTGAAGGGCTCACATTTACCACCACAAGTGTAACAGGTAGGGGGGATGGGCCTGGGTCCGACTGCCTGAAGTGCGCTGCAGTACCCACTAAAACTGCTCCCAGGACCTGCAAGCGCTGTCATGGACCTGAGTATGACATCTGAGGCTGGCACGACATATTTTTAAAGATATTTTTGGAGGGTGGGAGGGCGTTAGTGACCACTGGGGGAGTAACAGGAGGTCATCACCGATTCTCTCCGGTGGTCATCTGGTCATTTCGGGCACCTTTTTGTGCCTTAGTCATAAGAAAAACACGTCTGGGTGAAAACATCCAAGTGTTCGTCAGGGACGCCTTTTTTTAGATTATGGGCCAAGGACGCCCAAGTCCCGCCTTCACTACGCCTCCGACACACCCCCTTGAACTTTGGCCATCCTTGCGACGGAATGCAGTTGGAGACGTCCTAAATCGGGTTTCGATTATACCGATTTGGACGTCCCTGGGAGAAAGACATCCATCTTCCGATTTATGTCGAAAGATGGACATCCTTCTCTTTCTAAAATAAGCCCAACAGTCAATGATGAGAAATACTTGGCTCCTGGCACTGAGTATCTGGATATGTGCACTGATCCAGAAGTTAACTGGGAACCAGTCGATAGAAAGTTAGGACAGCTAACTTGGTAAGTTATGACTCCACACAAACTCTGCCCCGGACCTCATCTAACCTAGCACTGCCTGGTTAAATGCCACTGATTTTCAGCAGCCGGCCAGCTCAGCGGGGTTTAACCCTTTTGAATATTTGGCCCACAATCTCCCTGTTTGCTCGGTTGTAATATCACATTTAGATTATTGTAATTCCCTCTAGCAAGCCTTAACCCAGATCCAACTCAGAAGACTACAACTTCTAGAACATAAGAGCAAAAGTGATGCCATACTGAGACAGACGGTCCCTCAAGCCCAGTATCCTGTTTCAAACGATGGCCAATCCAGGTCACAACAGTAAAACAGATTTTATGCTGCTGATCCTAGAAATAAGCAGTGGATTTTCCCAAGTCCATCTTATTAATGGCTTATGGATTTTTTCTTTTAGGAAATGATCCAAACCTTTTTTAAACCATGCTAAGCTAACTGCTTTTACCACACTTTCTGACAACGAATTCCAGAGTTTAATTATACATTGAGCGAAGAACTTAATTACAAGTTGAATGAAGTTGGTTGAATCACTTTGATGCTGGTGGTTGGGAGGCGGAGATGGTGCTGGGCAGACTTATACGGTCTGTGCCAGAGCCGGTGGTGGGAGGCGGGGCGGGTGATTTTTTGGGCATGGATAGTGCTGGGCAGACTTATATGGTCTGTGCCCTGAAAATGACAGATACAAATCAAGGTAAGGTATACACAAAAAGTAGCACATGTGAGTTTATCTTGTTGGGCAGACAACAACGGCAATCCACTGCGGACTGAGTATTGATCAGCATTGTATTACAACGAGGTGTTTCTCTCAGTCTTTGTATGATACTCATCTTGCCAATTTACAAAAGTAACCTGAAAGGAAATCTAATTCACGTCAGTGCATTTCAATTACATAGTAACATAGTAGATGTCAGCAGAAAAAGACCTGCACGGTCCATCCAAAGACTGAGATAAACACCTCGTTGTAATACAATGCTGATCAATACTCAGTCCGCAGTGGATTGCCGTGGGCAGAATTAATCTTGGATATTTAATGCTGGGCCATTTCGGTTACTGACACAGAATATCCAGGACTCTCAACTAATATTCAGCTGGACTCCCCCCCCCCCCCCCCCCCCCCTCAGCTGAATATCAGCAGGGACCTACATAACTAGAAAGCAGTGCCTGAGCCCCTCTGAACCCTTCCCTCCCTCCGCCCTGGTCCAAATCCCCCTTCTCTCCCCCCGAAGCAAATGCTAGGCTGAGTCTCACCCCCCCCCCCCACCTCTCCCATGCCCATAGGCCCCCTCAGGCCTATCTTGAAGCTCCCTGCTGGTCTAGGGACGTATACAGTATACAGGTATATCCTGTCATGGATCCAACCTCAAAATGGCCGCCACAATCCCTAGCCTCTCCTGCCCGGCTAAATCGCTTTGGATATTGGGCAGAGAGCATTCATCAATGGAAATTAAGAAAAAGTTTTCCATTTTCTCGGTTTCCTTGTTACCAAATGATATGTTCGTAACTCCAGATTTCAAGTCTCAGACTAACTTATTAGCACAAAAACTTATTGAAGCGTCGATATCCGGCACATGTAATAAAGCCTCTATTATACAGAGAGCTCTTTATAATCATCTTGATGCACTTAAACGTTCACCTGGAATAATTTCAAGGGATGATGACACCTGTGTTCTCAGGTAGTCTTCTGTGGCCCCTAAATTGTAGAATGTATTTATTTATTACATTTGTATCCCACATTTTCCCACCTATTTGCAGGCTCAATTTTATTTTTTGGTTACATTTGTACCCTGCGGTTTCCCACTCATGGCAGGCTCAATGCGGCTTACATGGGACAATGGAGGGTTAAGTGACTTGCCCAGAGTCACAAGGAGCTGCCTGTGCCTGAAGTGGGAATCGAACTCAGTTCCTCAGTTCCCCAGGACCAAAGTCCACCACCCTAACCACTAGGCCACTCCTCCACTGTTGCTACTATTTGAGATTCTACATGGAATGTTGCTATTCCACTAGCAACATTCCATGTAGAAGTCAGCCCTTGCAGATCACCAATGTGGCCGCGCTGACTTCTGCTTCTGTGAGTCTGACGTCCTGCACATACGTGCAGGACGTCAGACTCACATAAACAGAAGCCTGCGCAGCCTTCTACATGGAATGTTGCTAGTGGAATAGCAACATTCCATTTAGAACCACAACATTCCATGTAGAATCTCCAATAGTAGCAACATTCCATATAGAATCTCCAATAGTATCTATTTTATTTTTGTTACATTTGTACCCTGCGCTTTCCCACTCATGGCAGGCTCAATGCGGCTTACATGGGGCAATGGAGGGTTAAGTGACTTGCCCAGAGTCACAAGGAGCTGCCTGTGCCTAAAGTGGGAATCGAACTCAGTTCCTCAGGACCAAAGTCCACCACCCTAACCACTAGGCCACTCCTCCACTGTTGCTACTATTTGAGATTCTACATGGAATGTTGCTATTCCACTAGCAACATTCCATGTAGAAGTCGGCCCTTGCAGATCACCAATGTGGCCGCGCTGACTTCTGCTTCTGTGAGTCTGACGTCCTGCACATACGTGCAGGACGTCAGACTCACATAAACAGAAGCCTGCGCAGCCTTCTACATGGAATGTTGCTAGTGGAATAGCAACATTCCATTTAGAACCACAACATTCCATGTAGAATCTCCAATAGTAGCAACATTCCATATAGAATCTCCAATAGTATCTATTTTATTTTTGTTACATTTGTACCCTGCGCTTTCCCACTCATGGCAGGCTCAATGCGGCTTACATGGGGCAATGGAGGGTTAAGTGACTTGCCCAGAGTCACAAGGAGCTGCCTGTGCCTGAAGTGGGAATCGAACTCAGTTCCTCAGGACCAAAGTCCTCCACCCTAACCACTAGGCTACTCCTACATAGTGCTGTGGGGTGAAAGCCTCCTTCAGTCAATAAACAAATATAGAGCAATGTATTACAAATGAAATAGATATGTACAGACACATTAGGAAATATAGAGAGGGAAATTATGTAAAGTTCACTAAGTTCAAAACAAGCCTGGATTTACTTGAGTCGCAGGATTCAGGTGATTAAGTTGGGTCCTTAGGGTATGCCTTTTCGAACAGATAAGTCTTTAGTGATTTCCGGAAGTTGAGGTGGTCATACGTAGTTTTCACGGCCTTCGGGAGTGCATTCCAGAGTTGTGGACTTATACAGTATATGAGAAGCTGGATCCATGAACTGATTTATATTTGAGTCCTTTGCAACTAGGGTGGCAGAGATTTAAATAAGAGCGCGATGATCTGATTGAGTTTCTGGTTGGTAGCTCTATGAGGCCAGACATATATCCTGGGGCATCGCCCCTGGGGTATCACCCGGGGGGGGGGGGGGGGTACCTGGTGTTTGAAAATAGCCAGGAGCAGACTGCCTATACTGGGGGGAAAAAATTGTCAACATTTGTTGAGTCCAGGTCTTCTGTCATGGAACGCACTTGCATCAGTTGGTCATAGTAAAATGTAATTGACGTTAGTTTTGTGATGTGATTCCTCAAATGAAAGAAATTTGTGATCCTTATAATAACAAAAACTATTTGTTTAAGTACGGTACTACATGTACCTCAACTTATGTCATTCACGTGATTTTGAGTCCCTGGAACAAGATTGATGTCATTAAGAGCATGAGGTAATTAAGGGTTTGTTTAACAGTGCACAAGTAACTAAAAAATGGAGGATCCCTGCGTCCTTCTTGTGTACAATAGGGACATCATCTTTCATCTCGTTATGTTTTCCATTGGACTGGATGCCAAAGTTTCCACGAAGAGATGACAGAAGTGAAGCTCTGTTGCAATTTGAACAGAAAGATTATTATTTTGTCATTTGCACAAGATCGTAGTTGCTATTGCAATCTCTTCCTTTTGTGTTGTGGTTTGCTTTGTGTTTAGGCTGATTTCACCTTTACTGTAAATTGCCTCGATGCGTAATTTTTTAATGCGAATGGCGGTATATTAAATTGTATAAATAAATAAACTGAACCAAAGGGTTAATGTCTCCATTGATTGGACTGCGCTTTTCTGATTTTTCAGTTTTTTAAGTTTGGATATTTCCCATCTGATTGGTTTTTTAATGGGTTTTTCTTTTTTTATTATCAATATATTGTTAATTTACATTGATATAATTAACGTAAGTGTTTAGGTAATTCCCAACCATGATTAACAGGAAAAATTATTTACTAAGAAAAACATTTATCATCACTTTGTCCACATATTTGGATCCAAGTACTAAGAAATAAATAAAAATACAGGGCAGGGAGAGGGCCTGGCATATGGGCTCAGGGAGTTTATTCCAAGCATGGGGTGAGGCAAGGCAGAAAGGGCGGAGCCTGGAGTTGGCGGTGGTGGAGAAGGGTACTGAGAGGAGTGATTTGTCTTGAGAGCGGAGGTTACGGGTAACTAGAAGCTAGAAATTTAAAATGAATCAGAGAAATATTTTCTTCACTCAACGTGTAATTAAACTCTGGAATTCGTTGTCAGAGAATGTGGTAAAGGTGGTTAGCTTAGCGGAGTTTAAAAAAAGGTTTGGACGGCTTTCTAAAGTAAAAGTCCACAGACCATTATTAAAATGACTTGGGGGAAATCCACTGCTTATTTCAAGCAGAATAACATGTATTGAACTGTTTTGGGATCTTGCCTGGTATTTGTGACCTGGATTGGCCACTGTTGGAAACAAGATACTGGGCTTGATTGACCTTTGGTCTGTCCCAGTGTGGCAATAATTATGTACTTAACTAATGGCAGAGTATCAAGTGTTATACTCTGCTGTATTGTTCCAACCATTTCAAATATGAATAAAAGTACTTAGATATTTTTCGGGCATTGCCCCTCCTGAGCCCTTTCCCCGAAATCATTGTTCTTCCTGACCCCCTCCCCCCACACACATAAGCTTACCCCCACCTATGAAGAGCACTGCCCAGCTCTTGACCCCTCCACATCAGGTTAACTCCCTCTCAAACCGAACTGCTCTTGAGTGTGTACCGTACAATTTCCCTTTCCCAGCCCCCTTGTAGCCCCCTCTTCCAGATCTACCTTAGAGCCCCTGGTGGTCTAGAGGGGTAGACTAGGCAGGAGACAGTGAACCCCTGTTGCTCCTGCCCATACTGGCTCCAGATACAAAATGGCAGCTGCGCCCTCTAGTGGCAGTCTCATGGTACTACTGATATGGTAATTCTTCCATATAAGGATACCGCTAGAGGTTATGGCAGCCACTTTGCACCCTGAGCCAGCAAGGACAGGAGCAACTGGGGTTTTCTCTTGCCCAGCCTACTCCCTCTACACCAAGGGACTTTTAGATAGACCCGGGGGGCCTACAGGGGAGATGGAGAAGCAGGTGGGCAGGAAGCTAGTAGGGGCATGTTTGGGGTGGCGGGGGGGCAGCTTGTAAAAGGTTCCAGTATGTGCTTGGAAACACTTACCTATAGTTTAAGAGAAGGAACTAACGAGTGTAATAAGGTTTTCTGTCCTTTCGAACTGCTTCAGTGAGGGGCCCATGGTTGGAGGGACCAAAGGATTCACCCAGCATCTCAGTGAAAGAGCCCCAATAATATGAGTTCACTCACCTACACTCGGGGTACCCCCAATAATTCCGAACCCCGGTAGCGAGGGTGACAGTATACTTACCCGGTAAAGATGACCCCACTTTACAGAAGAGGCATTGCATAAGTGAGCTGAACTTATACGAAAGGTTTTGATTTTACCGATAGAGCAGGTAACAATTAGCATCATTGTCAAGATACTGTGATATTCACTTCAGGTGTGATATCACTATTAAGGCCGTGAAACATGTTTCTGTTTTCCTGTGTGGCATTATCTGGACTGATTTGTATTGTTTCATCCTGCTTTTCTTCCTATAAAAGTACATCAAAAACCCCAATGAACTCTAATAAGTACTATTTTATCTGATTACTAGTAAAAAAGGTCCATTTCTGACACAAATGAAACGGGTGCTAGCAAGGTTTTCCCCGGAGTGTGTATGTTTGAGAGAGTGTGTGTGCGAGAGAGAGAGAGAGAGAGTGAATGTGAGAGTGTGTGTGTGTGACAGAGAGTGAGACTGTGTGCGAGTGTGTCTGAGAGAGAGTGTGTGTGATTCTCCTTTCTCCCCTGCCCCCCCCCCCAGGCACCCAGCGATTCTCCTCTCTCCCCTGCCCCCCCTCCAGCCACCCAGCGATTCTCCTCTCTCCCCTGCTCCCACCTCCAGCCACCCAGCGATTCTCCTCTCTCCCCTGCCCCCCCTCCAGCCACCCAGCGATTCTCCTCTCTCCCCTGCCCTCCCCTCCAGCCACCCAGCGATTCTCCTCTCTCCCCTGCTCCCACCTCCAGCCACCCAGCGATTCTCCTCTCTCCCCTGCCCCCCTCCAGCCACCCAGCGATTCTCCTCGCTCCCCTGTACCTCCGTCGAAGCGGCCGCATTATTGAAAGCCCTGCCCATTTCTAGCCTTCCCTTCGAGTTCGTTCCCTCAGAGTCCCACCCTCGCGGAAAGAGGAAATGACGTCAGAAGGCGGGACTCTGAGGGAATGAATTTGAAGGGAAGGCTGGAGATGGGAAGGGCTTTCAATGACGCGGCCGCTTCGACGGAGGTAATCAGGGGAGCGAGGAGAATCGCTGGATGGCTGGAGGGGGGGGGGGCAAGGGAGAGAGGTGAATCACTGGGTGGCTGGAGGGGGGGCAGGGGAGAGAGGAGAATCGCTAGGTGGCTGGAGGGGGGGCAAGGGAGAGAGGTGAATCGCTGGGTGGCTGGAGGGGGGGCAGGGGAGAGAGGATAATGGCTGGGTGGTTGGAGGGGGGGCAGGGGAGAGAGGAGAATTGCTGAGTGGCTCGGGAGAGAGCTGTGAAGTGATGCATACGCGGCACGTCGCTCACAGCTCATTTATATAGTAGGATTTCTCTCCTATCCCATTGCCAGACAGAAAGTATTTGGGCTCTGTTAAAAAGTTAGCGCACCTACAACATGGCTTAGTAAACAGGGCCCTTTGTGTGTTGTTATTTTCACCTTTTATAGCACTAATCCCTGTCCTCTACCACCAGGGGAAACCTTACGTGGTCACCACTTTTTTCCTTTTCATTGATGCAACAGGTGTTATTCATTGCATTCATTAAAAAGCTATGCACATAAGTATCTACAACTGACAGGGGCATAGCCAGAGCCAGCATTTTGGCCAGAGTTACCGTATTTTTCGGACTATAAGACGCACTTTTCCCCCCCCAAATTTGAGAGGAAAATGGGGGGTGCGTCTTATAGTCCGAAGGTAGATTTGGCTGGCTGGCTGGCCGCCCGCCCTCCGAGTTCGGGATCGCCCTCCCCCCGGCCCTGTCACCACTTCTCCCTACTCACGTCACGCGATCTTCCCTGGTGGTCTAGTGACGTCGGGGCCGGAAAGAGCCCCCTCTTTCCTGCCCAGCGCGCTGCTCTCCGTCCTCCTGTATGCAGCCTGACGGTCTCGGCGAGATTCAAAATGGCCGCCGAGACTTCAATTCTCAGCGGCCATTTTGAATCTCGCCGAGACCGTCAGGCAGTAATGCATACAGGAGGACGGAGAGCAGCGCGCTGGGCAGGAAAGAGGGGGCTCTTTCCTGCCCCGACGTCACTAGACCACCAGGAAAGATTGCGTGACATGAGTAGGGAGAAGTGGTGACAGGGCCGGGAGGAGGGCGATCCCGAAATCGGACAAGACGCACCGGAGCACCTAGGTTTTAGAGGAGGGAAAAAGGAAAAAAAAATTTTCCTATTTCCCTCCTCTAAAACCTAGGTGCGTCTTATGGTCCGGTGCGTCTTATAGTCCGAAAAATACGGTAATTTGGATGATCTCTTCCACACCCCTCCCCCATCCTGAGATTTAAAAAAAATTAGTTTTTGTTTTTTTTTTTTTTTTACTTATTCCACATCCAACATCTCTTTCATCTGCGGCATCCCAGCATCTGCCCTGTTATTGCTGGGTCCCGTCCCTCCCCAGTGTGCCTTGTCAGTGTTCCCAGCACCTGCGCTGGCTCCATAGGCTTCTATCTGCCGTGATGACGAGGCGTGTCCCACCAAACAGGAAACAGGAAGAGTGGGACATGGTGGATGGAGGCCTGTGGGCCGGAATGGGTAGCGGGGGTGGGATAGCAGCAGGTGCCTGGGATACCTTTGGGGAGCACTGGGAGGGACGGGGTTTGGCGGCAGGAGGGCAGATGCTGGGGTGCCACAGAGGACACAGGGAAAAAGGCAGTGTAGTGTCATCGCTGGGTGAGCCTGAGCCAAGAATGGGTGGGCTTGTGCCCACCTAGGCCCAACCCGTAGCTACGCCACTGAAACAGATACGAACACAACATTTCCTTGTAGCTCAAAATGTTGTCAATACATCATATCCAACATATGAATGAGAACCTGTATATAGGACATGAAATACTTACTGGGGAAGCCCCACTTTTCCTTTACCTGATCAAAAGAGGGAAAATTCCCCTTGCCTACTTTAGGGGTCCTTTAACCCTTGGATCTGGGACCCATTCTAGCAGGCATTCCCCTACCCTCCTCCCAATTACTTTGCTTTCTCACCATACCTCATCAATCAATAACCATTTTGCACACAATTATGGGATAACCATAGGCCGCAGCTTGATTTATTAAAATTTTAAACTTTCAATTAACATCAGTAAATGATAACTCCCCCCCACCCCCGAGCTACAGTTGTCAAAGGCATAACATCAACAGCTGCCCCCCACCGCCGCTCGCCATCATCATAGCAAAGCAGCAACTTCCGCTTCTTGCTATTGCCGCAATTTTTCCGCTTCCCGGCTCCACCCTAACAGCAAGAGCCCTGGCCTGTGTGGACCTCCGCACGTTTATTCCGGGTCACCCGACCCGCCTTTAATGACCTGGCTCATCCCCATGAACCATTGCTCCTGTAGCTCGGGTTTTTCCCGCTGCCACAACTCCAACGCTATTCACCTAAAAACAAAATCTACAACACAACAAGGAAGCCTCGCCCCAACAAATTAAAGGGGTGGCAGGGTGGGCAAAGCCGCCTTCGAGGATCAGGAAATGCCCTGAGCCTCAGAGGAAATTCAGGCTTTATTCCCTCCCAAAAGCCCCCCCCCCCCCCCCCCCCCGGCAACCTCTCCTCAGACTGGATGGACCATGCAGGTCTTTTTCTGCCGTCATCTACTATGTTACTATGTTACTATGTTATCAGCTCGCAGAAACGGGCTCAAGGGCTGGCTGACTTCTTTTAAGCCAACCAATTATCCCAGCCCCCGAGCCCGCCGGTCGAGAGCACTGCTACCCCCCCCCCCCCCCCCACACACACACACACTAATCTCCTGCCCTGAGCCTTCCCCACGTTTAACGGGGCCCATCGAGACAGGCTCTCGGGCCTTTTCTTTACGACGCTGTAGTGAAAGGGGCCCTGTGCTATCAGTAGCAGCCTTTTTTGTCGTGCGCCAGGTCCCCTTTCACCGCAGCAGGTGAAAAGGCTGTTTCATCTGCCCGCAACCTCGGACTCATCTTCGACTCCTCCCTCTCCTTCTCTGCGCATATCCAGCAGACAGCCAAGACCTGTCGCTTCTTTCTCTTTAACATCAGCAAAATTCGCCCTTTCCTCTCTGAGCACACCACCCGAACTGTCGTCCACGCTCTCATTACCTCTCGCCTTGACTACTGCAACTTACTCCTCACCGGCCTCCCACTTAGCCATCTATCCCCCCTTCAATCTGTTCAGAACTCTGCTGCACGTCTTATATTCCGCCAGAACCGATATACTCATATCACCCCTCTCCTCAGGTCACTTCACTGGCTTCCGATCAGATACCGCATACAGTTCAAGCTTCTCCTTCTTACCTACAAATGCACTCAGTCTGCAGCCCCTCATTACCTCTCTACCCTCATTTCCCCTTACGTTCCCGCCCGTAACCTCCGCTCACAGGACAAATCCCTCCTCTCAGTACCCTTCTCCACCACCGCCAACTCCAGGCTCCGCTCATTCTGCCTCGCCTCACCCTATGCTTGGAATCAACTTCCTGAGCCCTTACGCCAAGCCCCCTCCCTGCCCATCTTCAAATCCTTGCTCAAAGCCCACCTCTTCAATGTTGCTTTCGGCACCTAACCTTTATACCTTTCAGGAAATCTAGACTGTAAGCTCCTTTGAGCAGGGACTGTCCTTCTATGTTAAATTGTACAGCACTGCGTAACCCTAGTAGCGCTTTAGAAATGTCAAGTAGTAGTAGTAGTTTGATTCCCACTGCAGCTCCTTGTGACTCTGGGTAAGTCACTTAACCCTCCATTGCCCCTGGTACAAAAATAAGTACCTGAATATATGTAAACCGCTTTGAATGTAGTTGCAAAAACCTCAGAAAGGTGGTATATCAAGTCCCATTTCCCTTTCCCCCTTTCCCTTATGACATCACAATATCAGAAGTGAGCCAAGTATCGGGCAGCCATTGTGACATCACTGATGAGGTTGGCTCAGGCATTGGTGGAATGAGGCATTATGACATCACAGTATCAGCTCCAGTGGAGGAGTAGCCTAGTGGTTAGTGCAGTGGACTTTGATCCTGGGGAACTGAGTTTAGATTGTAAGCTCCTTTGAGCAGGGACTGTCCTTCTATGTTAAATTGTACAGCACTGCGTAACCCTAGTAGCGCTTTAGAAATGTCAAGTAGTAGTAGTAGTAAAAGAAGAAGGAGTTTTCAGAAAGTTTGGCGCAGTATGTGTTTATTTTCAGGCGTAGGCAGGAAAAAAAACGGGTCCCTGATGAAGATCGCCTTGAAACCCTGCAGAGATGGACACAGACGGTATACTGCCAATATTGGAAAAAGTATTCGTCAACGCTGGATTTAACAGCAGCTGCTGGGCGTTGTGCACACACCCAGCAGCGCAGAGATAAGCGCGCCTTTTTCTTTTTTCTTTAAGGTGTACTATTTATGGACTTAGGGACATTTGTTAAGGATTTATGTCCTATTCTGATTACATCATATGTTTCCTAACTACGTTCGTGGTTAGGCATTGACATGGCCAAAGGAAAAAGTCACAGCGAAGGAGACAGAAAAGATGATGGCAAAAAACTTCCACTGGACTCTACAAAGTTCACACTTCACAGTGTAAGTTTAATTCTTAAAATGTGGACTCGACACGAGCCGTGTTTCGGCAGCTCAGGCCTGCCTCAGGAGCCCCTAAAAACAGTACATAACGTAAAAATGACAAAGCACTCCCCTATTATATTTTATTTTATTTTTGATTTTGATTGTTTAATTTTTAATTTCATACTATTTGCTTTTTGTATCATTTGCCTTTTAGTAGATCATGCGCCAGGACTGTTGAATAAGGAATCAAGGGGGTCTTTTACTGAGGCGCTCTGGCGTTTTTAGTGTCCGCTAAAAATAGGCACGTGCTAAACGCTAAGGATGCCAATGTATTCTTATGGGCGTCTTTAGCATTTAGCGTGCGTCTATTTTTAACGCGGGCTAAAAACACCAGCGCGCCTCAGTAAAAGAACCCCCCCCCCCAAGTCAGTTACTGACAAACATCTCCCATACAAAAATTAAAAAAAAAACCACACAAAACAAAAACGCTTATATTGAGCTGAGTTCAAATCAGCCTGTTGGTTTTTCTAGCAGTTTCTGTCGATGGGATTCCTTACCAAGTCGAAAAATGAAAGCTTTCAGCGTCTTGGGGTTTTCAAATCTCAAATCCTTGTTCTGATAGATAAACTGCATCCAGGGTGGGCATTGAATGCCTCTTTTATGTAATTTGGTGCAGTAGAAAGCAATAACCTTCCTCCTGGCCACCACCTGTAATGAGAAATCTTGGAACAGCAAGATGGCGTGATCTTTGTATTCCGATTTACGGGTCTCCTGATATTTACAAAGTAGTTGCTCCTTATAAACATAATTCAACATACGGCAGATGACCAATTGAAGTTTCTGACCCCCCCCCCCTTCCCCTGCGCCCTGGGTCTCACTCGATGCGCCCTCTTGAACCCATGCACACGCCCAGGGCTTGAGAGAGCCATGTCTTCAGCAATCTACAACGATCCTGAGCCTTTACTAACTCATGTATACAAATGATGCACAAATTATTTTGCCTTCCTCGGTTCTCCTGGCAAAGTGATCCAGGAGCTGCCGATTGCATTTCTCCAGCTCACACACACATTATTCCAGGCCTACCACTCGATCGTCTCGCAGGCCCAACTGTTCTTCGGCTTGTTTCAAGCGATTGTTGTGAGAATCGATGGCTTCCGTTATGGCTTGTATATCAGTGTCGATCTGAGACTTTTGTCCTCCATAACTGTCATTAGAAACTTGGTAAGTTGCTGGGCCATTGCTTTGTGTGGTGTAAACGCAAGTGCGTTGTTTTCTGTTGCCATCTTAGACTGCTTACTGCAGGATTATTTGGGGTCATTTTCAGTCCCTTAGCTGGCATAATCAAGCCAAACATCCAGATAGTAAGTGACAGCTTTTTCCAACTCTATAACTACTACTTATAATTTCTATAATGATACTAGACGTACGCAGCGCCATAACATGTAAGAGACAGTCCCTGCTCGACAGAGCTTATAATTTAATCAGGACAGACAACCAGAACAAATTAGGGATAAGGACAAAGAGTAGCAAGGTTCCGGAATCCCAAAGAGTAACAAGATTCTGTGCAGAATCCCAAACAGTAGCATGATTTTGGAATCCCAAAGAGAAGCAAGATTCTGTGCAGAATCCCAAAGAGTAGCAAGATTTTATGCAGAATCCCAAAGAGGTGCAAGATTTTATGCAGAATCCCAAAGAGGAGCAAGATTCTGTGCAGAATCCCAAAGAGTAGCAAGATTTTATGCAGAATCCCAAAGAGTAGCAAGATTCTGTGCAGAATCCCAAACAGTAGCATGATTTTGGAATCCCAAAGAGAAGCAAGGTTCTGTGCAGAATTCCAAAAAGTAGCAAGATTTTATGCAGAATCCCAAAGAGGTGCAAGATTTTATGCAGAATCCCAAAGAGTAGCAAGATTCCGGAATCCCAAAGAGTAGCAAGATTCTGTGCAGAATCCCAAACAGTAGCATGATTTTGGAATCCCAAAGAGAAGCAAGGTTCTGTGCAGAATTCCAAAGAGTAGCAAGATTTTATGCAGAATCCCAAAGAGGTGCAAGATTTTATGCAGAATCCCAAAGAGGAGCAAGATTCTAGAATTCCAAAGGGTAGCAAGATTCTGTGCAGAATCCCAAAGAGGTGCAAGATTTTATGCAGAATCCCAAAGAGTAGTAAGATTCTGCGCAGAATCTCAAACAGTAGCATGATTTTGGAATCCCAAAGAGTAGCAAGATTCTGTGCAGAATCCCAAAGAGGAGCAAGATTCTGTGCAGAATCCCAAACAGTAGCATGATTTTGGAATCCCAAAGAGAAGCAAGGTTCTGTGCAGAATTCCAAAAAGTAGCAAGATTTTATGCAGAATCCCAAAGAGGTGCAAGATTTTATGCAGAATCCCAAAGAGTAGCAAGATTCCGGAATCCCAAAGAGTAGCAAGATTCTGTGCAGAATCCCAAACAGTAGCATGATTTTGGAATCCCAAAGAGAAGCAAGGTTCTGTGCAGAATTCCAAAGAGTAGCAAGATTTTATGCAGAATCCCAAAGAGGTGCAAGATTTTATGCAGAATCCCAAAGAGGAGCAAGATTCTAGAATTCCAAAGGGTAGCAAGATTCTGTGCAGAATCCCAAAGAGGTGCAAGATTTTATGCAGAATCCCAAAGAGTAGCAAGATTCTGTGCAGAATCTCAAACAGTAGCATGATTTTGGAATCCCAAAGAGTAGCAAGATTCTGTGCAGAATCCCAAAGAGGAGCAAGATTCTAAAATTCCAAAGGGTAGCAAGATTCTGTGCAGAATCCCAAAGAGTAGCAAGATTCCAGAATCCCAAAGAGTGCTACTACTTTCTATAGTGCTACTAGATGGACGCAGCGCTGTACACTTGGATAAGGAAGAGACAGTCCCTTCTCAACAGAGCTTACAATCTAATTAGAACAAAACAAACAGGACAAATAAGGGATGTATAAATATAGTACAAGCCTGCGGCCTACCACCCAGCTTTGGGACCTGCTGGAAGAGCTTGGCCCAGCCTAAGGGCTGCTGGGAAATACAGGCCAAGAATTAATTGAAATCAAAAGAGCTTTTAATAAAACGTTTCTAGCTGGCGTGGAGGGGCATAATTGAACGCGAACGCCCATCTCCATGGGCGTCTATGTCCGAAAACGGGTATGTGAAGAGGCGGGACAGACCGTATTATCGAAAAAGATGTGTGTCCATCTTTCGTTTCGAAAATACGGTTTGGACGCACCAAATGCCATGGATTTGGTCCCTTCTGAGATGGGCCCAGCTCAGAATCGTCCCAATCCAAGCCATTTGGTCGTGGGAGGGACACAAGTACAACACTACCATAGCTCTTAGGGGTGAAGGGGACAACTACATGTGGGTACAGTGGGTTTTAGAGGCCTCCCATTTACCACCACAAGTGTTACGGGTGGGGGGGGGGGGGGATGGGCCTGGGTCTGCCTGCCTGAAGTGCACTGCAGTACCCACTAAAAGTGCTCCAGAGACAGGACTTGTTGCTGGTGTATAACCTTGGCACAGCAGTTGACATCTGAAGATGAATCTCACTGAAAATGTCTTTTATTTGAATAAGCACCTTTATTCACAGTTAACTGCAGATCAGAGGTTGTGCCCCACTGGCAACGAGTCTCCCTGGTACTGAGATTAGCAGTAGGTCTGAGCTGGCAGAATGCTGTACAATGCCCTCTTTCAGCAACATTCAAGGTAAGAACAAAGTGCTGTAGCGTGGCTAACACATGAAAGGGATCTAAAAGTGTCTTACACAAATGGCCACTACCTCATGGAAACAAAACAGGGCACACTCTGACCCAGTAAGCAGAGGGAAAATCACCATGGGAGTAGAGCCCAGTACCCTACACCCACCATAATGCATTGCTGATGTGACTCTGCAGTGCCCTTAACAGAAAAGGTGTCACACTCACCCGAGAGCCACATCAGAACCAGGGAAAGGCTGTCAGAGGATAGAACACATTCTGCTGTCATGGAGGTGGGTACGGCATTTGAGGCTGGCATACAGGCTGGGAAAAAAGTTTGTAAAGTGGGATTTTTTGGTGGGAGGGGGTTAGGGACCACTGGGGGAGTCAGGGGAGGTCATCCCCGATTCCCTCCGGTGGTCATCTGGTCAGTTGGGACACTTTTTTGGGACTTGGACCTGAAAAAAAGGGTCCAAATAAAGCGGATCAAATTCTCGTCAAAAACGCCCTTCTTGTTTCGATTATCAGCTAAAGACGCCCATCGCTTCTCGGCCGATAACCATGCCCCAGAACCACTTTCGCCACGCCTCCGACACAACCCCCGTGATCTTTGTTCGTCTCCTTGATGGACTGCAGTTGAGGACGCCAAAAATCGGGTTTCGATTATACCGATTTGGGCGCCCGCGGGAAACGGACGCCCATCTCCCGATTTGGGTCGAAATATGGGCGTCTCTTTCTTTCGAAAATAAGCTGGATAGTTTGTCAAGTTGAGAAGTATGAAACAGAAATAGCTCAGAACCTGGTGTACCAGGTGCATGAAAAAAGCAGAAATGAGAAAGAACATGGTGGTCAAAGACATCTGCCCATCTGCCCGAAAAAGGTGGGGGATTTTTTCCAAGGGTAAAAATATCAAAATCTGCGATTAAGAGAAAAAACTGTCATCCGGCCATAGAACTCAATGTAAATCAAGAGTATAAATATGGCTGATAGCCTTCCTATTGAGGGACAGTCTGAGACCAGTGGTTGACCTGCACGTCACCCTGTTGAAGATCTCCCCATAAGAATATTTAATTATATTCTTATAAATCAATGCTCTATATATAAGCTGAACTTTGGTGAGTAATAAATCTTATAATTGAACCTGTCTCTAGTTCTCTATTTCTTACTTATGGGTAATTTGTTACAATATGTGAAATCTGATATAGACAAAGAAAAGGGTTAACTAGAATAAATTGACAGTCCTTCTGGGTTTGTCTGGGCAATTCACATCCCCAAGAAGACCCCCTGACAGAACTGGAAGATCGTAGTAATTTATCATTTTCTACTATACTGGGTAACATTAATGGTCCATAGTTAATCAGTTTTCAATGGAACTCAAAGGCTTCAAAGACTGGAGTCAGATGAAATTGGTAACAGCCTTCCCTGTCAATTTAGGGCATATAAAAGTCCACATTAATTCAGGGATAAGGGAATTACTAAGGTGGGGATGTTAAAATAAGGATACCGAACAAGTGAGTAATGGTTAGGAGTTAAAAGCAGCATCAAAATCGTAGGATTTTAGCCTAGATTTGAAGACAGCCAGAGATGGAGCTTGACGCACTAGCTCAGGAAGTCTACTCCAGGCATATGGTGCAGCAAGATAAAAGGAACGGAGTCTGGAGCTGGTAGTAGAGGAGATGGGTACAGATAAGAGAGTTCCCGGGAAGAGTGTAGGGAGAGATAAGAGTGGAGAGGTACTGAGGAGCTGCAGAGTGAATTCACTTGTAAGTCAATAAAAGGAGTTTGAACTGTATGTGGAAACGGATAGGGAGTCAATGAAGTGACTTGAGGAGAGGGCTAACATGAGCACAGCGACACTGGCGGAATGTAAGTTGTGCAGCAGAATTTTGAACAGATTGAAGGGGAGAAGATGGTCTAGTGGGAGACCTGTCAGAAGCAAGTAGAAATAGTCTAACCAAGAGGTGATAAGAGTGTGGATGAGGGTTCTGGTAGTGTGCTCAGAAAGGAAAGGACACATTTTGGTGATATTATAGAGAAAGAAATGACAGGTTTTAGCAGTCTGTTGAATATGTGCAGAGAAGGCGAGAGAGGAGTAGAAGATGCCCCAAGGTTGTAAACTGATGAGACAGGGAGGATGAGAGTGTTATCCAAAGAAATAGAGAATGGGGGAGGAGGAGAGGTTGGTTTAGGGGAAAAGATGAGAAACTCAGTCTTGGTCATGTTTAGTTTCAGATGGCGGTGAGACATCCAGGCAGCAATGTCAGACAGGCAGACTGATACTTTGGCCTAGATTCCTGCTGAAATTTCTGGTGTGGAGAGGTAGATCTGGGAGTCATCAGCATAAAGGTGATAGTGAAAACCATGGGATAAGATCAAGTACCAAGGGAAGAAGTAAAGATGGAGAAAAGAAGAGGTTGCAAGACAGAGCCCTGAGGTACACCAACTGATTCCCTGCTCAACAGAGCGTACAGACAAATAGGACAAATAAGGGATAAGGGAATTACTTGAAGTGGGAATTATCTCCTTTATGACTAGCTGCTATTTGATCAATATTATCTGGGTCCAGGCCCAGAGCTTTTCTTTGGGATGTTCACTTAGCTCTCTGCCATCATGTGACCTCCTTATGTGGACATTTCTATGCATGTCT
This sequence comes from Microcaecilia unicolor, assembly GCF_901765095.1. Lineage (NCBI taxonomy): Eukaryota > Metazoa > Chordata > Amphibia > Gymnophiona > Siphonopidae > Microcaecilia > Microcaecilia unicolor. Next base: position 7,055,681 of record NC_044033.1, read on the forward strand.
TAGAGGGGTAGTGGTTTTTTTCTGCCCTGCCCTGTGGTCCTGGCTCCACCCAGATGATGTAAGTGACAGAACTAGGTATACCAGTTGTAAATGTGACAGTATATAAAGCCCATTTACTCGTGCGTGGAAACCAGGTCCAGGAACAAGTAAATGGGCTTTATTCGCCTCTTGTGATTTTTTGATTTTGGCTATGGAGGCAAAAGCGTGATCGCATTGTTAGTCCACTTGAATCAGTGGCATAGACAAGGGTGGGCTCGGGTGGGCCCAGGCCCACCCAGTAGCAGCACACTTATAATGTGACTGGCAGGGATCCCCAAGCCTCACCAGCCAAAAACTCCCAACAACTGTCCCTCCTGCATACCTTGTAAATAGCAGATCTACAACTGCAGCAAAAAGTGACTGATACGTACTGCTCGAACCAGCCCCACAGCCTTCCCTCTGATGTATTCCCACCTATGCGGAAATGGGAAGTTGCATCAGAGGGACGGCTGTGGGGCCAGCATGAGCAGCGTGTATTAGTTGCTGCTCGCTGCCGTTGAAAATCTGCTGTTTAAAAGGTATGCGGGGGAGGGGGGATATTTGAGAGACCATATGACATGCAGGCGAGAGAGGGAGAGACCAGTGGCGTAGCCAAGGGTGGGCTTGGGTGGGCCCAGGCCCACCCACTTTGGGCTCAGGCCCACCCAGTACCAGCATAGCTATAATGTGGCTGGCAGGGATCCCCAAGCCCCACCAGCCGAAAACTCCCAACAACTGTCCCTCCTTCAGACCTTGTAAATAGCAGATCTTCGCCTGAAGTGAGCAGTGACTGATGCATTCTGCTCGCACCGGCCCCATAGCCTTTGCTCTGATGTATTCTTGCCTAGGCGGAAACAGGAAGTTGAATCAGAGGGAAGGGTATGGAGCCAACATCAGCTGTGTGTATTCGTTGCTGGTGAAACTCTGCTGTTTAAAAGGTATGCGGGAGAGGGAGGATATTTGAGAGACCATATGGCATGCAGGTGAGAGAAGGAGAGACCACATCATCTGTGGGATGAGGCGGGGTTCTTCTGCCCACTCATCTTGGGTCCAGGCCCACCCAAAATTAGGTGTCTGGCTACGCCCCTGGGAGAGACCAAATCACTTGTAGGACCAGGCGGAGTTCTTCTGCCCACCCATCTTGGGCCCAGGCCCACCCAAAATTGGGTGTCTGGATACGCCCCTGACTTGAATGCATGGAAATAAAGGTTACGAAAGAACAAAAAAAGAATATAAGGTGAGATCTTGCATTGGACTACTTTAATCCACTTCTCCACTGCCTTTCAGGTATTTCACCCTGCCTCCCTCTGGCCCTAAAGTTGGAGACTGATTCACTGAGTCAAGGGACCAATTCACTAATAAAATGGATTTTCCATGCTTTACAACACTTAGCACATCTTGCCACACTTTACCTGGTAGGGAGTTAAAAACCCCAAGTATCTCTTTAAATCCTTTAATGGAAGTTCTTCTGATCCTTTTAATTTCAAATGTCCCTGGATTGGCAAAGTTCAAAGGCCTGGGCACAGTTTGATCCTTGTTGTCCCATAGAGACAGACACTAACCTCATTCTGTTCTCTGCAATAGGATACACTGACCCCCAAATTCTGGATAAGTCACCCAAAAAGTCAGGTGCACAATTTTGGGCATGAGCATAAGAACATAATTGATGCCATACTGGGACAGACCGAAGGTTGATCAAGCCCAGTATCCTGTTTCCAACAGTGGACAATCCAGGTCACAAGTACCTGGCAAGATTCCAGAACAATAAAACAGTTTTTATGCTTCTTATCCTAGAAATAAGCAGTGGATTTTCCCAGTCCATCTTAATAATGGCTTATGGACTTTTCTTTTAGAAAAGTATCCAAACTTTTTTAAACCCTGCTAAGCTAACTGCTTTTACCACATTACATAACACAAGAATATAAGACTAGCCATACTGGGTCAGACCAATGGTCCATCTAGCCCAGTATCCTGTTTTCCAAACAGTGCCCAAGCCAGGTCACAAGTACTTGACAGAAACCCAAATCATGACCTGGAGATGGGGGTAACTAGTGAGGTAATCAAATTTGCTGATGACACAAAGTTATTCAAAGTCGTCAAATCGCAGGAAGATTGTGAAAAATTAGAAGAGGACCTTACGAGACTGGGAGACTGGGCGTCTAAGTGGCAGATGACGTTTAATGTGAACAAGTGCAAAGTGATGCATGTAGGAAAGAGGAACCCAAACTATAGCTACGTCATGCAAGGTTCCGCGTTAGGAGTCACAGACCAAGAAAGGGATCTAGGTGTCGTCGTTGATGGTACATTGAAACCTTCTGCTCAGTGTGCTGCTGCGGCTAAGAAAGCAAATAGAATGTTGGGTATCATTAGGAAAGGAATGGAAAACAAAAATGAGGATGTTATAATGCCTTTGTATCGCTCCATGGTGCGACCGCACCTCGAATATTGTGTTCAGTTCTGGTCGCCGTATCTCAAAAAAGATATAGTGGAATTAGAAAAGGTGCAGAGAAGGGTGACGAAAATGATAAAAGGGATGGAATGACTTCCCTATGAGGAAAGGCTAAAGCGGCTAGGGCTCTTCAGCTTGGAGAAGAGGCGGCTGAGGGGAGATATGATAGAGGTCTATAAAATAATGAGTGGAGTTGAATGGGTAGATGTGAAGAGTCTTTTCACACTTTTCAAAAATACCAGGACAAGGGGGCATGCGATGAAGCTGCAGTGTGGTAAATTTAAAATGAATCAGAGGAAATTTTTCTTCACTCAATGCGTAGTTGGACTCTGGAATTCGTTGTCGAAAAAAGTGGTTAAGGCGGTTGAATTAGCAGAATTTAAAAAATGGTTGGATGGCTTCCTGGAGGAAAAGGCCATAGAATGTTATTGAATGGACCTGGGAAAAATCCATTATTTCTAGGATGGGTGGGACAAATTGTTTGTTCTTTTGGCCACTGTCGGAGACAGGGTGCTGGGCTCGATGGACCCTTGGTCTGACCCAGCATGGCGATGCTTATGTACTTATGCACTCCGTACTACAAATCCCAGGGCAAGCAGTTGCTTCCCATGTTTGCCTCAATAGCAGACCAAACCTCTTTTAAACCCAGATACGCTAACCGCTGATACCACATCCTCCAGCAAAGAGTCCCAGAGCTTAACTGTTCATTGAGTGAAAAAATATTTCCTCCTATTTGTTTTAAAAGTATTGCCATGTAACTTCCTCGAGTGTCCCCTAGTCTTTGCACTTTTGGAGAATTCCAGAGTTTAATTACACGGATTGCACAGAAAGTAATTCTTTAAATTGGTGATAACGTTCAATAACTAGCCTTAACAAGCATTAATTAGCACTAATTACTGGTTACACACAGGTGTCTGCTCTGCACTAAAAACTGCGCACCTAATCCATCTTGCAGACAACTCCAAAGGAGCTTGGCAAAGGGAGGAGCATGGATGGGTCATGGGCTTTCCCAGGGTTTAGGTGCAGTTATAGAATACTCTTCCATTTCCACACCAGACAGTAATTATCACATGTATTTGCACCAGTTTTTGGCAGACATAAATGCACCTAAGGTTAGGCAATGGAGAAATATGGTACAGCCAAGGGCCACTACTGGAAAGGCCAAGCCTGAAGGACAGGCCTGTTGGAAAGTTTGGCCAAGCTGAAAATCAAATAGTCTATTATTATTTATTTTTTTATTTGTACCCCGCGCTTTCCCACTCATGGCAGGCTCAATGCGGCTTACATGGGGCAATGGAGGGTTAAGTGACTTGCCCAGAGTCACAAGGAGCTGCAGTGAGAATTGAACTTAGTTCCCCAGAATCAGAGTCCTCTGAACTAACCACTAGGCTACTCCTCCACTCATTCCACCAATAAGAGCCAACCTCATCAGTGATGTCACAATGACTTGATTGCCCGATACTTGGCTCACTTCTGATATTGTGATGTCATAAGGGAAAGGGAAATGGGACTTGATATACCACCTTTCTGAGGTTTTTGCAACTACAAGGTGGTTTACATATATTCAGGTACTTATTTTGTACCAGGGGCAATGGAGGGTTAAGTGACTTGCCCAGAGTCACAAGGAGCTGCCTGTGCCTGCAGTGGGAATCGAACCCAGTTCCCCAGGACCAAAGTCCACCACTCTAACCACTAGGCCACTCCTGTCTATATCAGAGAAATTAAAAGAAAAATCTGGCTGTCACAGTTACAGTTGACAGTTGTGAATGTCCCAAACTCAAAAATGAAAATTGGAAAGCACCCAAGTTCACCAGGTGTTGAGAAGAGAACAGGGAAGTCCAGAGATAAGGAACAGGACAAGGAAATTTGGAAAGTTTGCGGTTGGAGACAGTTTTGGGCCACCTGTTTGAGAGGGAGGGAGATCTTCCAGAGGAGCATCTGTGGTTTGCTTTGAAAAAGGGGGGGGGGGGGGGGTCATGTGCGAGAACAAGGTTATCATAGGGGTGGATGAGAGCCTATTGATTTGAATGCAAGCCAAAGGGTATAAAAACTGACAGCAAATGTAAGCAAGGGGGAGAACTCCAAAGGCATGCCGCCCTGCGGTCCTCCGTACCTTGAAAGATTCGTGTACCTTCTCATCTTGTATTACTTTGGTAAGTTGACAAATAAAACTATATATCTTTGAAACTAATCTTTTCTCTCCTTTATTACATTCTGTGTAACTATTCTTTTGGGTTTAAATGGATATTAGGAAGTACTTCCATGTTCCCACACAAAAATATGGAGTCAGATGATTATATGGTTAGCCTTCTAGAGGTTCTCTCCGGTAAGTGGAAAACCGAATGGCATTATCAGACAGAACCTGGGGGGGGGGGGGGGGGGGGAACATTGGTCAGAGTATTGTACGGGCAGTGGCTCGAGCAATGGGGTGTCCTTGGGGACTCCATCAAAGCCTGTAGCAGTGATATTGTCTTTAGAAAGTTTAAGATGCTTTTTCAATTTAAGGGGAGCATTAGCCAGAACAGAGCGAGAAGCAACCTGTATCACAAATAAGTAATGTTATCATTGGATCATCTAATCCAGCTTTGGAATGGACCACGCCTAGTCTCTGCGGACGGCGTTGGTCAGGGTTCCACAAGGGGAACGATTGGCGGTCCGGGGGAGATTGACGCACTTGATTTCTATGGGAAATGTCGAGGGCTCTGGTCACATTCGGAGGCAAAATGGCCAGGACGATGGCGTCGAAAACAAACAACACTGGCACGGCGATTGGGACTAGGCTGAGAGTGGTAGTCCCTAGGTCGCCTATTATTATCGGTGGGACTTCTCTGTGGACCCCTCTGAGGCTGTCTTTCCCGGGAATCGGGGTAGTCATTTCTGGAGTCGGGGGAGTTAAGGCCTAGAGCCTTGGTTTCTGACATTATTATCACTAGCATACATAATATTACTCAGAGGGTTATGTCTGTCGCAATCAGGAAAGTCAGGGCAGTCTCGAGGGCACCTGCTATCCCTAAAAGGGTTCCGCACCTCAGGAGAGCTAGAGCTGGAACTACTGAAATCCCCCAGGTCCGACTATGGCTCGGGAGCGGCGGGGTACACGGGACTATTTATGGGGGAAACCCAAGATGGGGTGCTGGAGCCTGAGGTGAAAGGACTGGCCTGAGAGTGAGTTCAGTTACTTTTCTATAAAGACAATTCTACTTAGCGTGAATCATTCTAACACCTAATTCCTCCCTGAGTACATAATAAAGAGGGAGTGGCATCCTACAGGATGCGGGCAGACAGTCTGAAAGAAGCAAAATGAGCTGCTGAAAGATATATGACTCTGATCTGATGGAAACCTTTTTTTTTGGAAGGAATTGTGTTCTTACTAATAAAGTTATTTTCCAGCTTCACTGATACCACCATTGCTTCTTGCCTTGTAACCCTCTCATGTTTCCAGTGCTGCAGGTTAGGGCTCTTCAGCTTGGAAAAGAGACGGCTGAGGGGGGATATGATTGAGGTCTACAAAATCTTCAGTGGTGTAGAACGAATCATTTTTTTTTTCTCATTACAAAAGTTCAAAGACTAGGGGACATTCAATGAAATTACATGGAAATACTTTTCAAACAAATGGGAGGAAATATTTTTTCACTCAAAGAACAGTTAAACTCTGGAACTCACTGCTGGAAGATGTGGTAACAGTGGTTAGCGTATCTGGGTATAAAAAAAAGTTTGGAAAGTTCCTGGAGGAAAAGTCCATAGTCTGTTATTGAGATAGACTTGAGAGAAGCCGCTGCTGTCCCTGGGATTGGTAGCATGGAATGTTGCTACTCTTTGAGATTCTGCATGGAATCTTCTCACTCTTTGGGATTCCGGAATCTTGCTATTCATTGAGATTCTGTATGGAATCTTGTCACCCTTTAGTATTCCAGAATCTTGCTATTCTTTGGGGGTTCTACATGGAATCTTGTTACTCTTTGGGATTCCGGAATCTCGCTATTCTTTGGGGTTCTAAAAGGAATGTTGCTACTAATTGGGTTTCTGCCAGGTACTTATGACCTGGATTGACCACTGTTGGAAGCAGGATACTAGGCTAGATAGACTATTGGCCTGACCCAGTGTGGCTATTCTTATGTTCTTATGTGTAGTCCTGTTAGAGAATGGGATGTTGATTTTTTTTTGGTGGGGGAGGGGGGAGAGGGTGTGTTTAACATATCAACTGGGGTTGAACCCTGCCCCTCCAGGATTAGAATTATTGTATGCTTCCTGCATAGGAAGGAGTATGTTCCAAGCAATACAGTTTAGATAGTCAGTCTTTTAATGTAGTGTAATAGTAACAATCCGAACTGAAAAGATTTTTTTTTTATATTATTGATGTTGTGGAACAGAAGCCCTGCCTTTGTACTAACTTATGTAAGGCTGTTGGGAGATTTAATTAGACAATGTGCTGTCCGAAGTGCATAGAAATCATTTGAGCTTCTCAAGACATCACATCATGAGCATGTTTCATCCCCAGTCATCTGTTCCAGATGTTGGTAACATTAGGAAAATGACTTTTCATGTCTGACAGGGGATAATCAGTTTGGTGTATACTGTGATGTATTAGGCACTGGAGAATGGCAACTGGCCTAGAGGGGTTGGTTCAGCTTCTCTTGACTTGGCAAATACCTTTAGGATTTGTGTTTATACATTGGAAACGAGGTGACACGTAGGTTTAGAGTAAAACTTAAAAAAAAAAAGGCCTGAACTTGCTTGGTTTCACATCTGCTTATTTACATAAATACATCCATGCATCCAGTTACCGGGAATGCATCCTACATGCACATCTGTAACTCTTCACACGGAAGGGTTAATAAAAACACTAATCATGGGATTTACTGCAAAAAGCCGAAAGTGTTGTAAGAAAATTGGCTGGGAATGTGTGGCAGAACTTCGGCGGCCGGTAGGTGTCGTCGTAGAGCTGCCGAGAGAGCAATATTTGCTGTATAAGCACACGCCAATGAACCTTAATCCTCCTCCTGCGCCCAGGAGAACCATGCAGCCACCTCAGGGAGGGAGTGGGGGCTGAGCCCCCTAACCCCTTTTTCAAATGACGCCCGCTTTCACCCCCCCAGAAGGCAGACGGGTGTAAAGGGCTGGGCAGGGGCTGCAAGGAACAAGGTGCCCACAACCCAGACTTCCCCCGACGCGGCTCTGAGCATCTCCCTCCCCCTCCCCCACCCCAAGTGGAGGTGGAGCAGGGTTGGCTGTCTGCGGGGGGCGGGGCAGGCTGGGCCCAGTCCCTGCCCCATTGGACGGCAGCGGAGAGGGCGGGGCCGAGCTGCTTGAATGCAGGAGTGCTGGAGCCCGAGAGCGACGAGAGAGAGCGAAGAGCGAGTGTGACTGAGCCGCAGCCCGGGAGGGGAGGCTGAGGCTCGCTTTCATGGAGTAGCTGCTCGGAGCCGGAACCCGAGTCCGGCTGCCCCGGAACCATGAACTTTCTGCTCGCCTGCATGAACTGGGGCTTAGCGGTGCTGCTCTACCTCCACAGCGCTAAGGTAGGGGACGCGGGGGAACGGGCTGGATCGGGCGTTCCGCGGTGGCAGGTGACAGCTCCACGAGGTTCCGGCGCTGTTTTTCTCTGCCCTGGCCCCGAGAGGACGTGTTGGAGAGATCGAGGGCTAATTAGGGGACAGCGGGGGTGGGCTGGGTGCATTTGCCTCTGCTGGGGGAGACGGGGGGGGCAAGTGCTTGAAGTTTCTGAACAACCTTTTACTGTTCCAAATGACATTGAATTGTGTACTTTTATCTCTCTCTTTATATATGTGTGTGAGGAATAAGGTGAATGGAAGAAAAGTCATTAAAGATGCACAAAGTGACACAGAAATTAGGGGATTCAGGCTTGCGCTATATAGTGTTACAATAGCCACGCTGTCCGGTGCCTCTGTACTGCCAGGTTACAGCAGGGAAGGAACCCAAGACCAGGCTCCAAATCCCCTTTGTTACCTCCTGCCACAGCTGTCAGTCCCCGGACCTGTGACATCAGAGCAACCAGAGTGACTTTTCGCCTCCCTAAGGGCTGAGTCAGCTGGTGCCCCGGTTGTGGCACGAGGATGTGCCACAGGAAGGCACTAGTACGTCCTGTGCAAACTGCAGCGTTGGAATTGTCTGTGCCGTGACATGCCTGGCATCTCCCCATCCAGCAGGCACAGTGGGAAAATATGAGTCAATGGATCTGAAGAAGGGAAAAAAAAAAACCTTTCAGTCACATAAGTGCCTTTTGCGCTGCACTTCACTGGAATTCCTCCCCTCCCCCCACCCCCTCAACTTTATCCATTTAATTGGGAAGTTAATACAATTGAATTAACCCCCCCCCCCCCCCCCTCTCTAGGTGGCTATTGGGAGTGGGAATGTGATTGTCTTAGTGGGAGAGCACAGACCTCCCAGCTTCTCTCACTGGTTGCTGCTAGATTTAAATTTGCAAAGCTTCATGGTATGAAAGAGCGGTGTGGCTGCCTGGCATGCAGCAGTCTGAGCCTTCCTGGCAGCCTGTGGAGGAAAAGGCCCTCCCTGGCTTGTATTACCATAGATACATGGGAGCAGAAAAGCCACCAGCAGCATGTGACTGGATTCTTAATGGCTCAGATCCCAGACGCCCAGAGCCTCTAGGCTCCGCGCTCCCCCTGGCCACTAGTCTTATGCCACTGGTGGATTCATGACACACAGTTGCTCCCAGCTTGCATGGCTGCACTTCTGAATTTGTAGCCCAAACATACCAAAAAAAAAAAAAAATTCTTATACTGTTGCCTTTAGCAGTGAGCTATCTGGTATGAAAGAACAAGGGTGTCTGTTAAACCAAGTCCTTGGGTCTTTGGAAAGAAGTTGTTTGCTCTCTCTCTCTCTTTCTCAGACTCAGTTAATTGTTTTTCCAGCCCTATACAGTGAGAGCCCGAGAGAGAGGGTTTAACCCTTTCCCGTCCTGTGGATTGCACCTGACACAGAAGGAATGTGGAAAGGCAGAGAGATCGGCCTGGGAGCAGGAGAGAACCTGAGTTCTGGGCATGACCTTCAGCACTGCCCTGCAAGGTTATGGCTCTTTGCGGCCCTATGCAAGCCGGGTGACCTTTCAGTGAATTCTCTCCTGGTGGTGCAGGGCCCGGCGAAAAGGAACTGTGTTTGCTGACTTGTCGGCCAGGAAAGTACAAATTTCCGGGGAGAAGAGCTCGTTCGCCCTGCAGGACTGTCACTTTCAGGAGGGATGGGGAGGGTTTCGGATGGCTTAAGACTGTAGAAAATGGGGACCCTGGCAGAAAAATACCTTTTGTCCTCCAAGAAGTGTTTTTTGGGACGGAAAGCGAGGAACAGGGAGTAGAGGGGCACGTAAGGAAGATTCTCAGCAGGGCTGTGACATCTCAGGTACTGCAGAAACTAAGCTACGGGAACACCAGTCCCTCCTTCAGACAGTGCATCTGCAAGATCCGCTCTGGATACTCAGATATGGAAGCCTGGGGGGGGGGGGGGGGGTGGGCAGGCACTGTGATATGTGGGCATGTGTGAACATGTGTTTGTAAACATGTGTGTCTGTTGGAAAGATATTATATCAGGTCTCTGTGCTTCACTCCTTTTGGAGAGAGGTTTACAATGGACCCTAAAGCCACAACTGAGAACAGCTGAGGTGGAGTTTCCAGACTCCCTCCTTCCATCCTCTGAGCTGATTTGCTCCATTCCTGGGGCTGTTTCAGAAAGTTAATTTCAGGCTGACTGAAGATTGCATTGGGTCCACCCGGTCTGTGTGTGATCTGCTCATTTCGCAGGCAAAAGACGTGACGGGGCTTGTGCCGCGGTGTGACTTGCCTTTTTCAACTGAAGGGAAACTCTAGAACGAGGGGGCATACGATGAAATTAAGAGGGAACAGACTTAGGAGGAATCTAAGGAAGTATTATTTCACGGAAAGGGTGGTGGAGGCGTGGAATGACCTTCCCGCTGGAGGTTGTGGAGTCGAGGACTGTGTCAGAATTTAAGAAGGCATGGGATAAGCACGTGGGATCGCTTAGGAAAAGGATGAGTTAGGGGTTACGGAGGACGGGCCATTTGGCCTTTATCTACCATCATGTTTCTGTTTCTTATACTGGGAGGATGCCTTTTGTATTTAGTGAAGGATCCTCGGTTTTCACAGACTTAGAAAAACTGGTCTCCTTCAAAACCCTGGATATATCCTTTCTTGCTGTTTGGTTGACAAAATGTGGGGGGAGCGAACCCATTTGGGTTTTCTGACGTTTTGTGTGCAGGCTGCAGAAAGTTTCTGCTTCCCGCAGGGCCTGGAGGATAGTTGAAGTTTAGCCATTTCTGCAGATCTCGGTCTGTTTGTTTTACCTGCGCCTTGCCCGCCAAAGCAGGTTCAGTCCCTGTGTTCTTTGTCCCTGTGCTGTGCATCTTTCACTGTATCTGAATAAAGTCCTTCTGTGGAAAACAGCAGGCGCCTGGGGGGTGGGGAGCCGCTGCGGGGCGATAGATTTTTGTTTTACCCTCCAATAACCCTTAATAAGCTGAAAAATGACCCCCCTGTTTTCATAGTGTATAAATCCCTAAGAATTGAAGGCCTTAGGTGTATCATCACACTTGATCACCGTTCCCTGTCTCTAGGGCAGGAAATTCCTTTTATCACCCCGGAACTGGTTCATAAGTCACCAGCTGCAAATATTTGGGATAGGAAATAGGTGGCTGAATTATGCAATGGGACAGCTCATGCTTGTGTATTTCAGAGCAGTTTCCTAAATGTTTTACTACTGAGGCCCAAAGGTCACAGGGGAAGTTTTAACTCCTTCAGCGGCAGGGGAAGGGTGGTCTGGAGCCCAGGCACATAGAGAGTTGCACATGGACTGTGTCTTTGTCAGCCGGTCAGTTGCCCCTCTCTTTTAAGTGTCCAATTTCAGAGATGCCAAGTTACCCACTTTCGGGCTTCAGACAGTTTGGTCCGTCCTGGTTTTGAATCAATAGCGTCTGACAGATTGAACCTCCCTCACAATTCAAGAATGAAACAGAAACCGAGGGAGCCCCTCTCACCAGGGCTAGTGTTAGACATTCAGGGGCCCAGGGCAGAAACCAGGGAGCCGGCCCAAAAGCTTCCTTTAGCTTCAGGCAGATATGGGGGCCCCAGGGCAACTGTCCTCTTTGCCAGCCCCGCGGGCACTAGCATAGACCAAGGGAGGCTACCCCATACTTGCTGCAAACCCAAACTAAGGGATCTTTGTAACTGACATTAACACAGACCAAAGGAAGTCAAGATTGAGACCCCCCTGTGCCTGGTAGAGGCAGAGGTGGGTTCCCGCTTCCTAGCGTTCTGTTTCTATGTTATATTAAGGGCAGATTCTCTCAGGGGTATTAAAAGACACCTTCACTTTACTGAGCGGCTGTAACTGATCCTTTCCATTCCTGCTCTCAGCTCCTCTTGGCTTTTCTGCTTTTGTTGAAAAGTGGCCAGAACTTTAGTGTGCCCTGTTCAGGCCTGAAATCACCCCTCCGATTCAGGCTGGGCTGTGTGCTGTGTTTGTTTGTCGTGTGCTAAATGACCTTCAGCACTGGAATGAAACAGATCAGCCCAGGTTCAGGAATCGCAAAGGTTCACGGTATAAACAAAACGGGCCCGCCTCTTCTGGGACCAACGTACGCTGAACAGTGTCTGTGGCATTAAATCATGCAGGGGTGACACGCAGGAGCCACACCGCTTGGCTCACAGTCTCCCTGCGCAGGACATAATGTCCTCTCCATGTCTAATGCAGATTTCTGGGAGTTTCTGGAGGCTCCCTTGGCAGAATCTCACAGTCTGAGATGCTGTGTTTTCCGTGGGGGGGGGGGGGGGGGGGGGCTCTGAGCTCTGAACCCAGGCCCCCTTGCAGTCAGTGCCTGTGGACGTGGCTCTGAGCCTGTCTTCCCTCTGTGCAACTGATGCCAGAGACTAGGGAGCTGTAAGGAAGTTCTGGACTCCAGTGCTGTGAGAGATAGGGGTGTTTTGAAAGCAAGATCCATCACTGTGACCATCCCCAGGCATAGAGAGGCAGGGAAATGAGCCTGGGATACAGTTCTCTAATTATGTATAGCCACAGAGAAATAGGGACAAGCTGAACCCCGACTCCATCGCTGTTGCTGTCTCTGGGCGCAAGGCCACGGGGAAGCTCTGACTTTTGAACCCAGGTGCCACTGCTGTCACCATCCCTGGGCAAAGAGAGGCAGGGAAGCTCTGGATCCAAGGCGCCATCACCAGGAACAGAAAGGCAGAGCTTCTGCCAAGTTACCTGGCTCCAGAGGGGAGACTTTTCAGCCACTCCTGTTTTTAAACTTATATTTCAAAGTGGTGTAGTTGTAACTCCTGATTCTGCCCATTGGTATTGGTGCTGCAGGGTTGTCAGAAAATCTTTCTACTGGAACTGGATAATGTGGCGTCTCGGACTCTGAGCCCAGACTCCATCGCTTTGACTGTCCCATGACATAGAGAGGGGAGTTCTGAACTCTGAACCCGGGGCTTCAGTGCCCTAAGTGTGCATGAGATTAGCAGACCCAGGAGTCCAGAGATTCAGCCACTGGACAATGGTGACACCTAGTGGCCAGCTGAAGTGCACACTTGTACTGGGCTCCCAAGGGAACCAGAGACTGGGAACTGGGACAGCTGGAAAGGAGGAGAGGAGAAAAGCTCAGCTACCTGGAGAAGGTGGCTCCTGGCACAGCACAGTAGCCCTGTAAAGGCCATTTCTGTTTGTGCTGGAAGCCCAAAGAAGCAGGGGGAAAAATGTGAAAACTGCATGTGTATGTTTGAAAATAGTCCCTTTGTACACGGAACTGTAGTTAAGGGACAGTGTAAGAGGCAAAGTGGATTTTCTCACAGAGACTGTTTCAGTTCTTTTGTAATTTTTAAATATTGTGAGAGCAGAACGAGGTAATTTCACCTTGGGGATTGTGGTGTGGTAGCCATGTTAGTCCACTTCTAAAGGTAATAAATAGAAATGAATCAAAACACAGGAAGAAAAGTAAGATGATACCTTTTTTTATTGGACTAAATACATTTTTTTATTAGCTTTCGAAGGTAGCCCTTGGGGGGTTATATCCAGGATACTCAGGTTGGGAAACCTGAAGCCTCATTTTAGACAGAAAGTTGAAGTAGGAATTGTGAATGTTCCCCGGTATTTTACAAAAAGCTCTGAACGAAGAGCCTTTTGTAAAATATATCTAAGGATATCGGCCAATACACAGGTATTTTGTCAGCGTGTACAGCGGGGGCAGCCATTTTAAACGTGTAAGTGCGTTTACGATGCGTGTATGTGTGTTTACTAGGGGGCTTATTTTCAAAGTACATGGAACTTGGTAAGTCTAAGTGCTTTGAAAATATGCCTCAATGCGTTTACTATTCATTGTCCAATGGCCTTTCTTGTAACATACGTATGTGTTTGCTCACACTTACACATATATGTGGATTTCACCACACTGTATGTACAGAAGGATCTGAGTGAAATAACTCTTTAATGAATTTTTGAGGCTGAGCTTCCCCTTAAATCACTGATGGGGACCCGAATGATCGGATAAGTGGTACTTATGCGTGTTTTGGAGCAGATGCAAAAGCTGCCCAGGGATATTTAAAAAATATATGTTCATTCTTATTCTAAACAACATGTTTTCACTTGTCCAAACTGCACCACCTTGAAACTTCTGCATCTCTAGTAATTCACACATGGAGGGCAACCTCCATGCGTGAATGCTTGTTTCCACGTGCGGGTGTTTCTAAAGTGGATTCCGTGGGCTCTTAGTTAATACTTTGAACTAGGCCCTCGTCGTGTAAACCTTGAGAATCCATGGTGCCTCCTCCTTCTCTTTATCATAAGGAAACTCAAGTTTTACTTTGCTGAACCTCGGTTTATCCAAATATGACTGACTAATAGAGATATTTCTCATCTACCCACCTAGCTCTAGCTGCCAGGGGTGTCTGGGTACCAAGGGGGGGGGGGCAGGGATACAAAAGGTGGTACTTTGTGACTACACAGACCCCAGGAAGGTCCCTGTGCTGGAGCTAATTTTCTCATGTCTCTCCCACAGATATTGCAGGCAGCTCCTACCGTAAGAGAAACAGAGAGGAAGCCCCGTGAAGGTAGGTGAAGGTTAATTTTTATCGGGTATTATCAGATGGCGGGGTATTCAAAGGGGGCTGATGAGATCCAACAGGGCTCTGGGAAGGAAATACTTCAGAAGGGAAATTAAGTTCTGCCACCTGCAAATGTGTGACAGAGGGTGGATGGAGCAGGGAAGCAGGGGGCAGACTGCTGCCCGTCTCGTCTTCCGCCAGGGTCGCTTTACTCATACTACCCCTCTCCTCAAGACCCTCCACTGGCTCCCTATCCGTTTTCGCATCCTGTTCAAACTTCTTCTACTAACCTATAAATGTACTCACTCTGCTGCTCCCCAGTATCTCTCCACACTCGTCCTTCCCACCCCTTCCCGTGCACTCCGTTCCCTGGATAAATCCTTCTTATCTGTTTCCTTCTCCACTACTGCCAACTCCAGACTTCGCGCCTTCTGTCTCGCTGCACCCTAAGCCTGGAATAAACTTCCTGAGCCCCTACGTCTTGCCCCATCCTTGGCCACCTTTAAATCTAGACTGCAAGCCCACCTCTTTAACATTGCTTTTGACTCGTAACCACTCGCCTCCACCTACCCTCCTCTCCTCCTTCCTCTACACATTAATTGATTTACTTACTTTATTTTTGTCTATTAGATTGTAAGCTCTTTGAGCAGGGACTGTCTTTCTACTATGTTTGTGCAGCGCTGCATACGCCTTGTAGCGCTAGAGAAATGCTAAATAGTAGTAGTAGTAGGAAGAGATGCAGCTGCCTCAGTGGAAGGTTTCCAGTGCTTAGCTCTTAACCAGAATAAGCCTCTCAGACAGGCTGTATGTAAGGAAGCAGCCACAGAAGCTAGCAGGACAGAAGGTAATGGGGGCTGGTTGTTGGTTTTCTCTGTTTTTGATTAATAATTGTAAACCGATCTGATGCTAACCTAGCATTTGAGTCTAAATCTTATCTATATTGAAAAAAAAACCAATAATCAATGCCATGGGAACTCTCAGCAGTAAGTACAGTATCTCATATAAGTGCATAAGCGTTGCCACACTGGGACAGACTGAAGGTCCATCAAGCCCAGCATCCTGTTTCCAACAGTGGCCAATCCAGGTCACAAATACCTGGCAAGATCCCAAAAATGTACAAAACATTTTATACTGCTTATCCCAGAAATAGTGGATTTTCCCCAAGTCCATTTAATAACGGTCTATGGACTTTTCCTTTAGGAAGCCGTCCAAACCTTTTTAAAACTCCGCTAAGCTAACCACCTTTACCACATTCTCTGGCAACGAATTCCAGAGTTTATTTACACGTTGAGTGAAGAAACATTTTCTCCGATTCGTTTTAAATTTACTACATTGTAGCTTCATCGCATGCCCCCTAGTCCTAGTATTTTTGGAAAGCGTGAACAGACCCTTCACATCTACCCGTTCAACTCCACTCAATTGACTTGAGGAAAACCCACTGCTTACTTCTGGGATATGCAACATAAAATGTATTGTTTTTTTTGGGATCTTCCCAGGTATTTGTGACCTGGATTGGCCACTGTTGGAAACAGGATGCTGGGCTTGATGGACCTTTGGCCTGTCCCAGTGTGGCAATACTTATGTGCTTGGGATTCTGAATGGAATCTTGCTACTCTTTGGGGTTCCACATGGAATGTTGCTACACTTTGAAATTCTGCATGGAATCTTGTTATTCTTTAGAATTCTAGAATCTTGCTACTCTTTGGGGTTCTATGTGAAATGTTGCTACTATTTGGGTTTCTGCCAGGTACTTGTGACCTGCATTGGCCACTGTTGGAAACAGGATACTGGGCTTGATGGACCTCTGGTCTGTCCCAGTGTGGCAATATTTATGTACTTATGTGCTTGGGATTCTGAATGGAATTTTTTTTACTCTTTGGGGTTCTACATGGAATGTTGCTACTATTGGGTACTTGTGACCTGGATTGGCCACTGTTGGAAACAGGATGCTGGGCTTGATGGACCTTTGGTCTATCCCAGTGTGGCAACACTTATGTACTTATGTGCTTGGGATTCTGAATGGAATCTTTCTACTCTTTGGGGTTCCACATGGAATGTTGCTACACTTTGAAATTCTGCATGGAATCTTGTTGTTCTTTAGAATTCTAGAATCTTGCTACTCTTTGGGGTTCTATGTGGAATGTTGCTACTATTTGGGTTTCTGCCAGGTACTTGTGACCTGGATTGGCCACTGTTGGAAACAAGATGCTGGGCTTGATGGACCTTCGGTCTGTCCCAGTGTGGCAATACTTGTATAGTTATGTACTTAAAAGGTACTTCAGTTCCACCTACAGAGGCTTCCCCAGTTGGGCAATACACCTTGTGCAAAACGGTGTATGAAATATGGAGCAGAACTAGTGATTTGTAGTGAACCATTATGCTCGGTCAGAGTGAACTGTGATAAGGATGCAGAAATGGGCAACAGTTGTGGGAGAGAGATTCACTTATTGTAGACATTCGTGCGCAGTGCCGAGGGGTCTCGTAGACGGTGCTGAAGTATTATAATAGGAGGAGAGAGATTAACATGCTGGTGAGGTATTCAGTTTTAGTAATGATCTTTCATCTGCTCAGGATCTGGGGTGTAAATTACATTTTGGTGTCTGGATTGTAGGATGGTACGTGAAGGTCACTTAGTAAGTCCGTGACAGACTTAGGATTAGAACTGGCATCCCTGGTGTTCTCCCGGCTTTCACAAGTCGTCCTAGTTCTGGGGAAACAGCTCTTTTCCTTGCTGACTTTCTGCAAGCGCCCTGCACGGACAGACATAAGCCCTGCGGCCCGGTGCCAGGTCTTTGCGTGCCGCTGACATTTAGAAGCCACTCCCTTCGCTCTGTCCTGCTGCTTTGAAATGGTAGCTGGGGGTTTATTTTGGAGCAGCGTGACCCTTTGTGTGTGTGTATATAAATGAGACAGTGTGTTCACCTCCCTCTGGGACATGAGCCGACATATATCCCAGATCTCTTAGTCCAACCTTTCAGCTACTCTGTCAGGAGTCCAGAAACCATTAATATCCTTTCCATGATGTAAGCAGGCGTGTGCTTATCAGCCAGGGTTATCATGCACGGTGCTGCTGTGCACTCAACTCTGAGCATGTGTACAGGAGGTTGTCTTGGTGCTAGGTACATACACACGCACGCACTTTGTCCGTGTGCTTACACACGCTGTCTCGTTGCAGACATGTAGATTGGGATCAGTGTTCTAGCAGGTTTTCTGTCTTTCTCATGGCCACTCTGTACCCCTTGAGATGAGCAGTATTGGCAACAAAAGGGAGCGATTTTTTTTTTTTTTTAAAAGGCCCTTCTACCTCCAGGGTGACGGACTTGATTTTCTTCCTTTCTGTGTTTCAGCCAAAGTGGTTTACATTTATTATATGTAGGTACTTTCTCTGTCCCTGCTCAGCTCATAACCTAAGTTGTTTTTTTTTTTTTTTGTAACTAGGGCAATGGGGAAGGGTTAAGGGATTTGCCCAGTAGCCATAGTGGGGAACTGAACCCAGTTCTCCAGGCTCTCAGCCCTCCGCACTAACCATTAGGCTCCTCCTCCAGAAACCTGGGTCCTAACTTTTAAAAGGAAACCCTGCCAACAGGGACAGATGACCTGTTCACTTTGCATCTGCTTCTACTGCAGGTGAATTTTGCTGGAAAACATGTAAATTTTGAAAGTCCAGCTGTACATAGAAGGGGTCTTTTGTTTTTAGGGCTCCTTTGTGAAAGGGACCCATAGTTTTTGATCACCTCCCTTGGGTGCCCTATGGAAGCCCACCTGTACTGTCCTGAGTGAGGGCAGCTGTTTCAGACAGAGCCTTGAATCCAGGTGAATCACTTCAAAAACTGCCTTCTATAGCTAATACAGGAAAATTCACACGGGGGGCCAATTTTAAACACAGGGCAGTGAAGTGACCTGCTAATGCTTGCACAGTGAGTAAGGGTAGTGGGATTAAACGCCCACCGTTAGATTGCACTGTTACCATAGAAATGTTCTGGGACTATTGTTCACATTGAGGAAACCAGGAACGATCGTAGTTTTAATGAAAATACAATTGTACCAAACAATTCAAACTCCTGCATGAGCTAGAACTGTAGTGGATTAAGAAATGAGAAATGTCTGATCCCAAAATAAGTGACTTTGCAATGAGTTGGCAGACTGTGGCATGCAGGATGCCATGGCATGAAGGGCAGAGCATGCCGAGTGGAGCTCCTTAGCATAAAGGGCGAGGGCACCATGCCAAGAAGGGACCGCACGTCCCTGTTGGAGCCAGGGCGCCAGAAGTGGAGATGATCTCTTGTTGTTCAGTGTAAGTAGATGGCCCGAGGGCGGGAAGTTCACCTTGTTTTTGTCTTTCTCCTACACACAGTTATCAAGTTCATGGATGTATACAATCGCAGCACCTGTCAGCCCATGGACACATTAGTAGACATTTTCCAGGAGTATCCCGACGAGGTGGAGTACATGTTCAAGCCGTCTTGCGTGGTACTGAAACGCTGTGCAGGATGCTGTAACGATGAAAGTTTAGAGTGTGTTCCAATACAGTTCTACAACGTCACTATGCAGGTGAGACACGCACACGCAGACACACACTCCCCCCCCCCCCCCCCCCCCCCCCCCCCCCCCAAGCATCAGCTGTTTCACACTCAGCCCAGCCAATCCCCTCCCTCATGACCTACACCTTCAGACGTCTGACTCTCAGAGCGGTCAGTTCTTGCCACTAGACTCGGAGTGCGAGAGGCCGACTGTCCTCCCGCAGAAAGTGCCAGATGTTTTATTTTATTTTTAGCTACATTTGTATCCCGCACTTTCCCACTCATAGCAGGTTCAATGCGGCTTACAATTATATACAAGTACTTATTTGCACCTGGGGCAACGGAGGGTTAAGTGACTTGCCCAGAGTCACAAGGAGCTGCCTGTGCCTGAGGTGGCAATCGAACTCAGTTCCTCAGGACCAAAGTCCACCACCCTAACCACTAGGCCACTCCTCCACTGTTGCTACTATTTCAGATTCTACATGGAACGTTGCTATTCCACTAGAAGTCGGCCCTTGCAGATCACCAATGTGGCCGCGCAGGCTTCTACATGGAATGTTGCTAGTGGAATAGCAACATTCCATGTAGAATCTCCAATAGTAGCAACATTCCATTTAGGACATTCCATGTAGAATCTCAAATAGTATCTATTTTATTTTTGTTACATTTGTACCCTGCGCTTTCCCACTCATGGCAGGCTCAATGCGGCTTATATGGGGCAATGGAGGGTTAAGTGACTTGCCCAGAGTCACAAGGAGCTGACTGTGCCTGAAGTGGGAATCGAACTCAGTTCCTCAGTTCCCCAGGAACAAAGTCCACCACCCTAACCACTAGGCCACTCCTCCACTGTTGCTATTCCACTAGCAACATTCCATGTAGAAGTCGGCCCTTGCAGATCACCAATGTGGCCGCGCAGGCTTCTGCTTCTGTGAGTCTGACGTCCTGCACGTGCAGGACGTCAGACTCACAGAAACAGAAGCCTGCGCAGCCTTCTACATGGAATGTTGCTAGTGGAATAGCAACATTCCATGTAGAATCTCCAATAGTAGCAACATTCCAAGTAGAATCTCCAATAGTATCTATTTTATTTTTGTTACATTTGTACCCTGCGCTTTCCCACTCATGGCAGGCTCAATGCGGCTTACATGGGGCAATGGAGGGTTAAGTGACTTGCCCAGAGTCACAAGGAGCTGCCTGTGCCTGAAGTGGGAATCTCGTCCTGAGCCTGGATAAGCCTCCTCCATAAGGCTCACAGTGCCTTTGCTTTCCGACTCCCAGCCCGGCCAATCTCTTCCCTCATCACCTTAGGAAAATCCATGATGGCAGACTCTCCTCCCCTGCAAAACCCACAATCCTGCTGCAGTCCATCTACTGCCTGGTCACTCTGTTATGTGCAGCAAAACCCCGAGTCAGGAATCTTCAGACGTGAAGTCACTGACTTTGCTAGTAACACCCCAACCCCACCCCCCAGCCAAGAACCATTAACCCAGCTTTTAGTTCTTGCACAGTCACTGGAGGAAAGATAAAGTGGTACACAGAATGCCTCCTTCTTCAGACAGATCTTACATGGAGAAGGTGCTGAAGAACTATTTTGACATGCTGGGACTTTGTGGCCTGTAAATTTCTTGCCTGTTTCCTCCTCTCCTTTTCTACAGTCAGGAGGGAGGGGTTGTAGCCTGCGTGAAATATTTTAGAAAGCAATGAGGCAACATTTTAGGTATCTTTTCAAAGGCTTGGCTGGATATCCTACAGATAAAGGTGGGGGTTATTTAGGTAGAATGGCCAGAGGCATATTAATCTAGGTGCATTGGGGGGGGGGGGGGGGGGGGGACGACAGGAACTAACGAGCACATCTGTCATTTTTCAAAATGTATGCACATAATTGAGCTACTGTCGAGAATGATTTAAAGTCGGAACTTCCCCAAGCACGTACAGACACACATTGGGTGGTGACAGTGCTCTGAGCAGTAGGTTGGTTTGTGGGTGCCTCAGCAGTTAAGCAACTTATCTGCCCCCCTTCATCTCCTTTTTACACTGATTTGATAAAGCGAAAACAGATCCACAGACCTTTGGGCCCAGAGAGAGCACCAGCAGGGGCGTAGCCAGACTTTGGCGGGAGGGGGGGTCCAGAGCCCGATGTGAGGTGGCACATTTTAGCCCCCCCATCCCGCCACTGCCAACCCTTCCCCGTCGCCGGGTACCTGCGCTGGCGGGGGTCTCCAACCCCCCACCGGCCCCCAACCCCCGCCAGCCGAAGTCCTCTTCAGCGCCAGTCTCCGGGCCGGCGCGTTGCTGCAGCTGATCTGGAAGGATTCTGTTTCTGTGCGAGACGTCCTGCACTTAGGAACGGTCAGGAGGACACAGAAACAGAATCCTTCCGGATCAGCTGCAGCAACGCGCCGGCCC
Source organism: Microcaecilia unicolor (assembly GCF_901765095.1). Classification (NCBI taxonomy): domain Eukaryota; kingdom Metazoa; phylum Chordata; class Amphibia; order Gymnophiona; family Siphonopidae; genus Microcaecilia; species Microcaecilia unicolor. Next base: position 7,077,163 of record NC_044033.1, read on the forward strand.
GGAGACTGGAAGAGGACTTCGGCTGGCGGGGGTTGGGGACCCCCACCAGCGGCGGCGGGGGAGGGTTGGCGGCGGCAGGAAGGGGGGGGGGTCAAGGGTCGGTGGTGGGGTGACCCCACGTAGCTACGCCCCTGTCTTTCAGTAAAATAATTTAGTCTGAAGATCTGGATTTAAGCAATGGAAGTACTGGTAGATATGCCAAAGGCATTGAATGTCACAGCCGGGTCTGTTATCTGATAATTCCTGCTGCCCAGGGCGTTATCAGAATTAGACAATGGGAAGCAACATTAAGTGAGGTTGACAGGAGTGCATTTTATTACTGCCTCATCGGCAGGGTTTTAGTGCTGTTGTTAATGGTTGTGCACATGGAGGCTAGCGCTGATGGATTATATCGCAGCTTTCTTTATGATCTTCCCCGCAGATAATGAGATTGAAACCCTTTCACGTGGAGAACTACGGCGAAATGAGCTTTCTGCAGCACAAGAATTGTGAATGCAGGTGAGAAGCTCGTCCAGAATGACAGTAACTAGGGACTAGGAAAAGGGGAGCAGCTTTCGGAGAGGAGGGGCAGGGGAGAACAGATCTCTGAGAGGAAGTGGGGGAGGAGGTAGGAGACGGTATGCGTCCATAAGGAGGGAAGGTGGGGGAGGCAGTTTTGTGTTGACCTGCTCTGTGAAGCTTTAGTTGTGTTTCATGTTATCTTAGCAGCAAGGGCCTTAAAAAGAGGGACACGATTATTTAATTATTTAATTGGAACCTGTATAAAAACACTCTTTGAAAAAGACCCGACACGGGCCGTTTTTCGGCTCTCCGCGCCTGCATCAAGGGTCACGATGATAGCGGGGAAAATTGTGTGGAATAACTCAGCAGAAACTATCAGACGCTACGTCTAGCAGCGACATATATTCCTCCGCACGTGCGGAAAAATAGCGCTCAAAATAGTGAAGAAAACTAACGCTCTCCTTCTGTATTCTGTGTCGAAGGAATGGATCCTCAGGAGCTTAGTTAAGATCGGGAGGCGGGGCTGGTGGTTGGGAGGCGGGGATAGTGCTGGGAGACTTGTACGGTCTGTGCCAGAGCCGGTGGTTGGGAGGCAGGGCTGGTGGTGGGGAGGTGAGGATAGTGCTGGGCAGACTTATACGGTCTGTGCCTGTGCCAGAGCCGGTGGTTGGGAGGCAGGGCTGGTGGTGGGGAGGTGAGGATAGTGCTGGGCAGACTTGTACGGTCTGTGCCAGGGCTGGTGGTTGGGAGGTGAGGATAGTGCTGGGCAGACTTATACGGTCTGTGCCAGAGCCGGTGGTTGGGAGGCAGGGCTGGTGGTGGGGAGGTGAGGATAGTGCTGGGCAGACTTATACGGTCTGTGCCTGTGCCAGAGCCGGTGGTGGGAGGCGGGGCTGGTGGTTGGGAGGCGGGGATAGTGCTGGACAGACTTATACAGTCTGTGCCCTGAAGAGCACAGGTATAAATCAAAGTAGGGTATACACAAAAAGCAGCAAATATGAGTTATCTTGTTGGGCAGACTGGATGGACCGTGCAGGTCTTTTTCTGCCGTCATCTACTATGTTACTATGTATTGGTGTTGACCTGCTCTGTGTAGCTGTAGCTGTGTTTCATGTTATCTTACCTTCATGCTAATGTGACTTTTTCTTCCTACAGACCAAAGAAAGATTTGAAAGGAATCCAAGAACAGTAAGTCAGAGGCTTGTCTCCTATTTCTCCGTTGTGGCTGGCTTTTCTCCCCCAAAGCTGTTGAAAGTTTAGCGTTACAGTTGGGAACCAGCAGTACAGCTACGTGGCCCTGAGCCCTTCCCCAGAAGGGGGCGAGTCCTCAAAGACCTCTGCGACAGGGCTGCAAACTCTCTCACACAGGTCGACCCAGTTCTAGCTTTGGCTGTCTGCATGCAACGGGGCAAAACCAGAACTGGATCGGTGTCTTTTTTTAAGCTCACCTCGAAGAAGGGGTAACCCTCGTCCAGTAACTAGGAGAAAAAAGTGTGCGGGCCTCTGCTACTCATGGTGGGACTGAAGGCTCTTCTATGCCAGGCTGCTTTGGTGAAGGTTTGCAGCTGATTTTGGCTTAGGTCAGATTATTATTTTTGGGGGTTTTTTTTCCTTTCTAATGTCACCTAGTAAAGCATACAGGGCTGGGCACAATAGCAGAGGAAAGTAGGACCGTGCACGACCAATGCCCAAATAACCCATGGCTGGCATGCAAGACATAGACAGCAGCCTGCCAGTGTATTCACTTGGCAGACACCCACCCAACCACTACATGTCAACGTATGGATAGTGCCCCTCCCAATGCATGACCTCTGGACCACAAGTGCGTGGCCAGTACTAGCCAACGCTCAGCCAACCTGAATCAAGTGCAGAATTGATTTGTGGCCAGGACTTATGACCTGGCTTGGCCACTGTTTGGAAAACAGGATACTGGGCTAGATGGACCATCGTTCTGACCCAGTATATGGCTACTCTTACGTTCTTATGACCCAACCAGTGCATGGCTAGCATAGTCCTGTACGAGCAAAGCATACTGCACTGGGACTGATAGCCAATGACGGCTGCAAAGCTGTTTTCTTATTTGCTGGATGTTTCTTTTTTTTTTCCCTCATCTTACTTGAAAGCTCTTGTTTCCCCACTCAAGGGACAAAGGGACTCATTTGTCCCTGTCAGAGAGTTAGAATTTTCAGAAATATTGAAAGAATATAAATAATTTATTCACACACACACACACACATATAAGCAATCGTAATCGGCGTTGTCCCTGCTCCTTATTTATTAGGACAGCGTCATACCGCTGTAAAGTCAGGGGGTACATTCTAGCAGCAGAGTTTGCACCAGGTCATGCATAATTTCCCTTTTGAAAATAACCAAAGGAGAAAGTACCTGCAGATCCTCACACTTGCTTTTCTCGGTGGACACTTTTTTTTCCAGAGCAAAACTAGGTGTGTGGTTTTCTCCCCCAGGACCCTAACCTTATTTTTTTTTTTGTCCCTCAACAAATAGTTAAGCTATAGAACTTGTTACCAGAGGATATGGTTACAGCAGTTAAGGTATCTGGGTTTAAAAAAAAAAAGTTTGGACAAGTTCCTGGAGGAAAAGTCTATAGTCTTGTTATTGAGACAGAGACAGGGAAGCCAATGCTTGCCCTGGGATTGGTACCATGGAATGTTGCTACTAGTTGGGATTCTGCCAGGTACTTGTGACCTGGATTGGGCACTGTTGCAAGTCAGGATACTGGGCTAGATGGACTATTGGTCTGAGCCAGGATGGCTATTCTTTTGTGCTAACCTTGCCTCGGTGGAAGTAAATGTTTTGGAAGAGCATAGGTAGGCTTTCTTAGACACAAGGTGAGACCTTTCAAGAAGCCTGTTTCTCTGAGTAAAACACAGTTTTATCCAGGGGGATTGTTTCAACCCAAGTTGATTTATGGTCCCTATTCATAAAGATGGCAAAATCCTGGTTGTAAGTGAACAGGCCCCACTGAAAGTAACAGGTTTTGTGGTAAATAATACCCGATTAGCACATTAACACGTTCGCGGCTTTCTGACTAGAGGCTTAAGGGGAATGTTCAAGGTTATACAGCGAGTACTGAAGAGCAGAACCACATATAGGTCTGTTGCATCCTACTCTAGCTTGACGACCCATGTAGAAAGAAGAGAAGAGGATGGAAAATAGAGGGTCATGGACTTGATATACAGCTTTTCTGTGGTACAACCATCTTAAGTAGAGGAGTGTGGTAGCCGTGTTAGTCCACTCTTAAGGTTATCAATAGAAATCAAAGAAAATAAGATGATACCTTTTTTATTGGACGTAACTTAATACATTTCTTGATTAGCTTTCGAAGGTTGCCCTTCTTCCTCAGATCGGAAATAAGCAAATGTGCTAGCTGACAGTGTATATAAGTGAAAACATTCAAGCATTACTATGACAGTAAAATAGATACCATTGGAGATTCTACATGGAATGTTGCTACTATTGGAGATTCTACATGGAATGTTGCTATTCCACTAGCAACATTCCATGTAGAAGGCTGCGCAGGCTTCTGTTTCTGTGAGTCTGACGTCCTGCACGTACGTGCAGGACGTCAGACTCACAGAAGCAGAAGCCTGCGCGGCCACATTGGTGATCTACAAGGGCCGACTTCTACATGGAATGTTGCTAGTGGAATAGCAACATTCCATGTAGAATCTATAGAAATCAAACCAAATAAAACATGGAAAAGAAAATAAGATGATACCTTTTTTATTGGACATAACTTAATACATTTCTTGATTAGCTTTCGAAGGTTGCCCTTCTTCCTCAGATCGGAAATAAGCAAATGTGCTAGCTGACAGTGTATATAAGTGAAAACATTCAAGCATTACTATGACAGTAAAATAGATACCATTGGAGATTCTACATGGAATGTTGCTACTCTTGGAGATTCTACATGGAATGTTGCTAGTCCACTAGCAACATTCCATGTAGAAGCCTGCGCGGCCACATTGGTGATCTACAAGGGCCGACTTCTACATGGAATGTTGCTAGTGGACTAGCAACATTCCATGTAGAATCTCCAAGAGTAGCAACATTCCATGTAGAAGCCTGCGCGGCCACATTGGTGATCTACAAGGGCCGACTTCTACATGGAATGTTGCTAGTGGAATAGCAACATTCCATGTAGAATCTATAGAAATCAAACCAAATAAAACATGGAAAAGAAAATAAGATGATACCTTTTTTATTGGACGTAACTTAATACATTTCTTGATTAGCTTTCGAAGGTTGCCCTTCTTCCTCAGATCGGAAATAAGCAAATGTGCTAGCTGACAGTGTATATAAGTGAAAACATTCAAGCATTACTATGACAGTAAAATAGATACCATTGGAGATTCTACATGGAATGTTGCTACTCTTGGAGATTCTACATGGAATGTTGCTAGTCCACTAGCAACATTCCATGTAGAAGCCTGCGCGGCCACATTGGTGATCTACAAGGGCTGACTTCTACATGGAATGTTGCTAGTGGACTAGCAACATTCCATGTAGAATCTCCAAGAGTAGCAACATTCCATGTAGAAGCCTGCGCGGCCACATTGGTGATCTACAAGGGCCGACTTCTACATGGAATGTTGCTAGTGGAATAGCAACATTCCATGTAGAATCTATAGAAATCAAACCAAATAAAACATGGAAAAGAAAATAAGATGATACCTTTTTTATTGGACGTAACTTAATACATTTCTTGATTAGCTTTCGAAGGTTGCCCTTCTTCCTCAGATCGGAAATAAGCAAATGAGGTAGCAGATAGTATATATAAGAGAAACATCAAAGCATTACTTTGACTTTGAATATTTTGACACCCAACAAACAGGACTTAATAAGGATCTGGGTTTTCTAACCCATTATAAACCATAAAGTTGTATTTCTCTGTTTATTTCTGTGTTTATTACCCTCCTCTCACCTACCAACACCCATCCTGTTAGAATATCAATGAAATGCTTTGATGTCCCCATGCATACCTCCGACCCACCCCCATCCTCCCACCCTGTCAGACTGTCAAAGTAATGCTTTGATGTTTCTCTCATATATACTATCTGCTACCACATTTGCTTATTTCCGATCTGAGGAAGAAGGGCAACCTTCGAAAGCTAATCAAGAAATGTATTAAGTTATGTCCAATAAAAAAGGTATCATCTTATTTTCTTTTCCATGTTTTATTTTGTTTGATTTCTATAGATTCTACATGGAATGTTGCTATTCCACTAGCAACATTCCATGTAGAAGTCGGCCCTTGTAGATCACCAATGTGGCCGCGCAGGCTTCTGCTTCTGTGAGTCTGACGTCCTGCACGTACGTGCAGGACGTCAGACTCACAGAAACAGAAGCCTGCGCAGCCTTCTACATGGAATGTTGCTAGTGGACTAGCAACATTCCATGTAGAATCTCCAATAGTAGCAACATTCCATGTAGAATCTCCAATAGTATCTATTTTACTGTCATAGTAATGCTTGAACCCCATCCTCCCACCCTGTCAGACTGTCATAGTAATGCTTGAATGTTTTCACTTATATACACTGTCAGCTAGCACATTTGCTTATTTCCGATCTGAGGAAGAAGGGCAACCTTCGAAAGCTAATCAAGAAATGTATTAAGTTATGTCCAATAAAAAAGGTATCATCTTATTTTCTTTTCCATGTTTTATTTTGTTTGATTTCTATTGATAACCTGTGGTACAACCAAAGCGGTTTACGTATTCTGTACAGTATTATAGGACAAGGAAAAGCCAGACAGAGGATGAAGGAGAGGGAGAGGAGGCCTGCATGTGTGTGTATAGGCTTAGCTCATCACTGTGGAAAGGCCATAGGCCGCTGGAGGGTTTCTGCGGCCTAGTGTTAGTTTGTATTCTTTAGCTGGATGGTGGGAAAGAACTTTATGGCAGTGATGTGTTACTCACTGGTTTCTGTCTAATCTAGAAACAAAATGTGTCCTTTTCTTGCCAGTGATGAAACTGTACACCTCTTAACTGATGACATTTCTTTGCTGATTGGGAGTCGGTGCTTCTGCACTCACTTTTCACCTCCTTTGAGTTTAATCCATCACACTTTGACTCGGTGTCTAGGTTAACTTTCCATGTGACAGCGTACATGAAGTCTTGAGTGTAAGGTTGCCTTCTTAACCATGCCAGCTGAAAGAGTCCGCTCCGATGCACGCGTGGGGGGGAAAAAGCATGACGTGGTCAAGTTCTAGGTCTGCATCAGTGTCTCCAGGCTGCCCCGGGTTAGATGGCTTGCTCCTAACTCTCCCTGTTTCGGAGGCGTAGGCCGGGGACTAGGGAAGAGCAGGTACAAACTCCCTCCCTTTGGAGCAACTCCCATCGTGTCCACCTCCTGCCACCTGAAGGACGTGGCTGAGCAGGGTACAGCCCCTCTCTCCACATAGGTGATGTGATCTGTATATATGTTCACTGAGGCTTTGCCCATTCAAGGGTTCGGACTTAATTACTCCTATTTCCACACCATGCTCAAGATTATTCAAGCATAGTTTTCCTTAAAGTGAAGTGTGTACCTGGAGCAAAAGAGAATGAAGGGACTGGCCGAAGGCCACTAGGAGCAGAAGTGAGACTGGTGCGCCTTCAGCCCCTCCCAGCACTGAGAGGGAAGGGTCCTTGCCTGGAAGGAGTAGCTCTCAGACTGTAGTGTGGTCTGCTGGTAAAGTTTTAACAATGGGCTGTCTTCCGGGTGTTGCCAGCCCTTCAATGGGGTGCGGGCAGCAAGGGTGGATTGGGGGGGAGGGGCAACACATGCTTCTCTTCTTCCCTCCCCGTGTGGGCGGGCTAGGCATCAATTACTTGTGACCTGGCTTGGCCACTGTTTGGAAACAGGATATACTGGGCTAGATGGACCATTGGTCTGACCCAGTATGGCTACTCTTAATGGGTCATATCTTTGCTGGCAGGGAGGCCGAGCCCAACCAGCCAAATAGACTGCCACTGTTCCCCCCCTCCCCCACTGCTGGTTTCTGGCTCTGAGCACCAGGCAGGTACATTTCACATGCGGTGAGAAGTCCAGGCCTGATGATTAGAACCGGAAACGAGCAGTGCCAATCTATTTGGCTGGTGGGGCTCGGCCTTCCTGCCAGCAAAGTAAAAGGGAGTTCAGGAGGGGGCCTGAGCCCACATTTTGGGAGCTGGCTGTTAAAGTAGCCACAGGGGTCTCCCAAAATTATTAAAAATGCAGCAAACGGCTCTCGCGAGCTGGTGAGACCCCACTCCAGCACACCACTGGGCGAGAGGATCTGTGAGAGCTGGAAACCACACAAGCCTAACCTGGTTGGATCCTTCTGGCCTTGAAGAGGAAGAGTATCGGATTTCTCTTCTGCTGCTCCGCTGTAAAGCCTCGCTCTCCAAAAGGACAGAGGCTACGCTCTGGACTAGATTTAGTAATTGTGGACGTCAAAATCGATACATACCAAGAGCTAGTCTATAAACGGCGCTCCGAGATGAGCACTAGGATTTATTCTGACTGAAACCTGGTGTAAATACTTGCGCATAATTTGGACGCGGCTCTCTCGAATTCTGTGATACTGCGTGCATCTTTAGTGGACGCATCCCAGACTTGCCCGTGCCCCTCCTTTTCAGTTGCACGCTAAAAGATTTGTGCGCGCATCTTTTATAGAATAGTGTGTAGGCGAGATACGCGTGCGGATCCATATGGTGGGCAATTAATGTCGATAATTGATTGGTAATGCCCAATTATTGGCAGTAATTGGCTTGCTACTGAATTAAATTGTGCTGCAAACCTGCGCACACCACTGCAGGTGCCGTCAGTAGCATGCGGGGGAGTGTATGTAGATAGATATATAGGCTCTGTGTGGCATTCGTGTGTCACTCACTGAAGACAGGAGCCTGTGTGGAAGAAGGGAGAGCCATCACTTGGATCCTGTGCAGCAGTGGCATAGCTATGAGTGAACCCCACATCAACATCTCTCCTCCTCCGTGGCACCCCAGCATCTGCCCACCTGTCACTTAATCCTGTCCCTCCCCGATGTACCTTACAGGTGTCCCCAGTGCCTGCAGTGATCCACTATTGCTGCCTATGCTGACCCTGCAGGCTTTCATTGGCCTTGGTCCCGCCCTTGCTGATGTAATTTCCTGCTTCCTGTCTGGTGGGATCATTGCAGGCGTGAAAGGTTCACCAGGGAGGGACGGGATTTAGCAACAGATGCCAAGACACAGTGAGGCTGACGCAGGCAGCAATAATGGATCACTGCAGGCTCCAGGGACACCTGAAAGTACACTGGGAAGAACGGGTTTCTGACACGGGCAGGCAGATGCCGCCATGGAGGAAGAGAGATGTTGATGAGGTAGGTGAAAAAAAAAACTTATATTTTTTTAGTTCTCGGGGGGGGGGGGGGGGGGGGGGCACACACAAAATACTGGGTCTGGCTACGCCACTGCTGTGCAGATCCAGAGAGGCAGAAGACGGATTTCAGGCACCAGTACTTCTTCCACCTGAAGCATTAGAAAGCGAGCAGGAAACCAGACACCAACACATCTAGGGCTGATTCATCTCTAGTGACTTTTTAAAAATAAAGTTCCGCTTCTACTCATGAAAATCCAAACCCCAAGCTGCACTTGGCAGAGCAACAGTGGCTTCAGCTTGTAGATATCCAGTTTCACAGCAGTACAAAGGATGTTCAGCCCTGCCTGGTGGAGGAGGGTTTCCAGGTTGCATGGGGGGAGCTTTTCTGCCATGCAACGCACATTATCATAGCTCCAGGAAAGCGGAGCAGTAAGACGAAAAGTACCACGAGACTCGGACAAACCTAGCGATCTTGTTAAAAAAGCATGTTATCAGTGTGTCACATCAGAGCATTACCACAGGAATACCGGACTGCAGGGTGTCACATGCAGTGCATTACCACAGGAATACTGGACTGCAGGGTGTCACATGCAGTGCGTTACCACAGGAATACCGGACTGCAGGGTGTCACATCCAGTGCGTTACCACAGGAATACCGGACTGCAGGGTGTCACATCCAGTGCGTTACCACAGGAATACCTGACTGCAGGATGTCACATCCAGTGCGTTACCACAGGAATACTGGACTGCAGGATGTCACATCCAGTGCGTTACCACAGGAATACCGGACTGCAGTGTATAACATCCAGTGCGTTACCACAGGAATACCAGAATGCAGGATGTCACATCCAGTGCGTTACCACAGGAATACCGGACTGCAGTGTATAACATCCAGTGCGTTACCACAGGAATACCAGAATGCAGGGTGTCACATCCAGTGCGTTACCACAGGAATACCGGACTGCAGGGTGTCACATGCAGTGCGTTACCACAGGAATACCGGAATGCAGGGTGTCACATGCAGTGCGTTACCACAGGAATACCGGACTGCAGGGTGTCGCATGCAGTGCGTTACCACAGGAATACCGGACTGCAGGGTGTCACATGCAGTGCGTTACCACAGGAATACCGGAATGCAGGGTGTCACATCCAGTGCGTTAACACAGGAATACCGGACTGCAGGGTGTCACATGCAGTGCGTTACCACAGGAATACCGGACTGCAGGGTGTCACATGCAGTGCGTTACCACAGGAATACCGGACTGCAGGGTGTCACATCCAGTGCGTTACCACAGGAATACCGGACTGCAGGGTGTCACATCCAGTGCGTTACCACAGGAATACCGGACTCCAGGGTGTCACATGCAGTGCGTTACCACAGGAATACCACACTGCAGGGTGTCACATCCAGTGAGTTACCACAGGAATACCGGACTGCAGGGTGTCACATGCAGTGCGTTACCACAGGAATACCGGACTGCAGGGTGTCACATCCAGTGCGTTACCACAGGAATACCGGACTGCAGGGTGTCACATCCAGTGCGTTACCACAGGAATACCGGACTGCAGGGTGTCACATGCAGTGCGTTACCACAGGAATACCGGACTGCAGGGTGTCACATGCAGTGCGTTACCACAGGAATACCACACTGCAGGGTGTCACATCCAGTGCGTTACCACAGGAATACCGGACTGCAGGGTGTCACATGCAGTGCGTTACCACAGGAATACCGGACTGCAGGGTGTCACATGCAGTGCGTTACCACAGGAATACCGGACTGCAGGATGTCACATGCAGTGCGTTACCACAGGAATACCGGACTGCAGGATGTCACATCCAGTGCGTTACCACAGGAATACCGGACTGCAGTGTATAACATCCAGTACGTTACCACAGGAATACCGGACTGCAGGATGTCACATGCAGTGCGTTACCATAGGAATACCGGACTGCAGTGTATAACATCCAGTACGTTACCACAGGAATACCGGACTGCAGGATGTCACATGCAGTGCGTTACCACAGGAATACCGGACTGCAGGGTGTCACATGCAGTGCGTTACCACAGGAATACCGGACTGCAGGGTGTCACATGCAGTGCGTTACCACAGGAATACCGGACTGCAGGATGTCACATCCAGTGCGTTACCACAGGAATACCGGACTGCAGTGTATAACATCCAGTACGTTACCACAGGAATACCGGACTGCAGGGTGTCACATCCAGTGCGTTACCACAGGAATACCGGACTGCAGGGTGTCACATCCAGTGCGTTACCACAGGAATACCGGACTGCAGTGTATAACATACAGTACGTTACCACAGGAATACCGGACTGCAGTGTATAACATGCAGTGCGTTACCACAGGAATACCGGACTGCAGGGTGTCACATTCAGTGCGTTACCACAGGAATACCGGACTGCAGGGTGTCACATGCAGTGCGTTACCACAGGAATACCGGACTGCAGGGTGTCACATGCAGTGCGTTACCACAGGAATACCGGACTGCAGGGTGTCACATGCAGTGCGTTACCACAGGAATACCGGACTGCAGGGTGTCACATGCAGTGCGTTACCACAGGAATACCGGACTGCAGTGTATAACATCCAGTACGTTACCACAGGAATACCGGACTGCAGGATGTCACATGCAGTGCGTTACCATAGGAATACCGGACTGCAGTGTATAACATCCAGTACGTTACCACAGGAATACCGGACTGCAGGATGTCACATGCAGTGCGTTACCACAGGAATACCGGACTGCAGGGTGTCACATGCAGTGCATTACCACAGGAATACCGGACTGCAGGGTGTCACATGCAGTGCGTTACCACAGGAATACCGGACTGCAGGATGTCACATCCAGTGCGTTACCACAGGAATACCGGACTGCAGTGTATAACATCCAGTACGTTACCACAGGAATACCGGACTGCAGTGTATAACATCCAGTACGTTACCACAGGAATACCGGACTGCAGGGTGTCACATCCAGTGCGTTACCACAGGAATACCGGACTGCAGGGTGTCACATCCAGTGCGTTACCACAGGAATACCGGACTGCAGTGTATAACATACAGTACGTTACCACAGGAATACCGGACTGCAGTGTATAACATGCAGTGCGTTACCACAGGAATACCGGACTGCAGGGTGTCACATTCAGTGCGTTACCACAGGAATACCGGACTGCAGGGTGTCACATGCAGTGCGTTACCACAGGAATACCGGACTGCAGGGTGTCACATGCAGTGCGTTACCACAGGAATACCGGACTGCAGGGTGTCACATGCAGTGCGTTACCACAGGAATACCGGACTGCAGGGTGTCACATGCAGTGCGTTACCACAGGAATACCGGACTGCAGGGTGTCACATCCAGTCCGTTACCACAGGAATACCACACTGCAGGATGTCACATCCAGTGCGTTACCACAGGAATACCGGACTGCAGGGTGTCACATCCAGTGCGTTACCACAGGAATACCGGACTGCAGGGTGTCACATCCAGTGCGTTACCACAGGAATACCGGACTGCAGTGTATAACATCCAGTTCGTTACCACAGGAATACCAGACTGCAGTGTATAACATCCAGTTCGTTACCACAGGAATACCGGACTGCAGGGTGTCACATCCAGTTCGTTACCACAGGAATACCGGACTGCAGGGTGTCACATCCAGTTCGTTACCACAGGAATACCGGACTGCAGGGTGTCACATCCAGTTCGTTACCACAGGAATACCGGACTACAGGGTGTCACATCTAGTGCGTTACCACAGGAATACCACACTGCAGGATGTCACATCCAGTGCGTTACCACAGGAATACCGGACTGCAGGGTGTCACATCCAGTGCATTACCACAGGAATACCGGACTGCAGTGTATAACATCCAGTTCATTACCACAGGAATACCGGACTGCAGGGTGTCACATCCAGTGCGTTACCACAGGAATACCACACTGCAGGATGTCACATCCAGTGCGTTACCACAGGAATACCGGACTGCAGGGTGTCACATCCAGTGCGTTACCACAGGAATACCGGACTGCAGGGTGTCACATCCAGTGCGTTACCACAGGAATACCGGACTGCAGTGTATAACATCCAGTGCATTACCACAGGAATACCGGACTGCAGGGTGTCACATCCAGTGCGTTACCACAGGAATACCGGACTGCAGTGTATAACATACAGTACGTTACCACAGAAATACCGGACTGCAGGGTGTCACATCCAGTGCGTTGCCACAGGAATACCGGACTGCAGGGTGTCACATCCAGTGCGTTGCCACAGCAATACCGGAATGCAGTATATAACATCCAGTGCGTTGCCACAGGAATACCGGACTGCAGGGTGTCACATCCAGTGCGTTACCACAGGAATACCGGACTGCAGGGTGTCACTTCCAGTGCGTTGCCACTGGAATACCGAACTGCAGGGTGTCACATCCAGTGCGTTACCACAGGAATACCGGACTGCAGGGTGTCACATCCAGTGCGTTACCACAGGAATACCGGACTGCAGGGTGTCACATCCAGTGCGTTACCACAGGAATACCGGACTGCAGGGTGTCACATCCAGTGCGTTACCACAGGAATACCGGACTGCAGTGTGATGTACCCATAAGTTTAGCAGAAGAATACCAAACTGCAAATTGTAACATGTTGGGTATTATTTTAAATATATGGCATAGAAGACAGGTCTAATAAATGTATGGCGTGATCCTGTTATTCATTTGCAGCTCCCCAGACTTTGGGGGGGGGGGGGGGTTATGATCTACAGGTTGAAAAATGTGTTTGTCTTATGGTTCAAAGGTTTATAAAATAAAACCTTGTACCCTAGCAATTTACCCTTTTCCTTGCAAATTGGGGTTTAGTGGGAGAGGTTTGGGGGCAGAGGAATTGCAATATAATGAGTCTTATGTTCCTGGCATGTTTTAGTTTTATTGTGATGGAATATCTGTTGGTAGGTGGTAAATTTGACTGTACAGCGGGTTTGAGCACAAATGACATTTGTAGGGTTCTCTTTGGAGAACAGAAGTGTTGCGTATGTGATGCAGAGAGAGAGACACTTTCCTGAAAATAAGGAGCAATATCTCGCATTCCTGCCTTCTGTCCCACAACAGAGGAGGACTTGGGAAGGGAAGTGGGACAGTTTTTTTGCATGAGTGTGACGGATGTACCTTTGGCTGATATCTGGAAGTTTTTCTTCCTACATCGTCACTTGGAGTCGGTGTCTCTGTGCTGTACTTGACGGCACCTGAGAATTTAGAGCCGCCCGTGGGATGGATTTGGGGTTCACGGGTTCATTTCTGTCTCATTCCGAGAGATAAGGGTTTGTTTGTTTTATTTACTTATTTGGAATTTCTTTTAACCACTTTCATTGGAAAACAAGGCAAAGTAGTTTAGAATATACAATATAATAAAACACCAAAAATCCGTCATAGAAACACAAGAAAAACATGGCCGTGGACCTTGCTGGTTCCAGCACGGGGAGCAAATACCGCTTCCGAGTGGGACCGTTTCCTGCATTCTGACCACATTATGATGACAAATGTTCCCTTCTGTTCCAGCCCCCTCCAATTCTTTCCAGCTTTTCCCTTTTACTCCTTTAACTCTGTCATTTTCCTTCTGCTTTGTCTTCCCCCCCCCCCTCTGTGCCTCTCTGTCTTTCTTTTGTTTTTCTTTTTTTTCTTCCAGAAAATCAAAACAAGAAAAGGGAAAGGGTCAAAAAAGAAGGCGCAAGAAAAGCCGGTACAAAGCACCCCGCTCGTACGTTGACATTACAAGCTCACCTTCATCTCTCCTGCCCTGCCCGTGACCAAACAAATCATGCCAGAGGGTCTGCTCCCTTCCCCCCGTCGCACATGCCTTGATCGTCTCAGCCCCCCGACCCTTTTCCATGATTGCTGACGCAGAGCAAGCGAAACAATGAGCAATCATGGCGGTAGCAGGCAGTGATGGGACAAGATGGACCTCGGGGCATGGGGTGCAGGGTACACAGGGTCTGCTCGTGGCTTGCTTGGTGGCTCTCTCCTAACTGACGACAGCAGCAGAATCATTTTGCCTGCCTTTTACTTTCCTGTCTTAAGGGATGTGGGCTTTTTTGGTAAACAGCTTCTATCTGTACCTGATCACTGTGGCAAAAGGAATGTATTTTGTGTGTGTTTATCCTCTCTGTTAATTCCTCCTAGGAGAGGGTCAGGGGCTCATTGCTTTTTTTTTTTTTTCCTTCTGTTTCATTGATAAAATTCTGCATCAGAAAGACTAACTCTGAAACCTTTTGGAATGACAAATATCAATTGGATATTTAAAGAAAATATCAGTCGCCACCCCTTCTGTTTTTGTCAAAAAAAGGAAAATTGCAAAAAGAACCCAAAATTGTTTGCCTACAAGTATAAGTGGGGTTGGGTGGACAATAATTTCCAATTTTTAGATTAGTTATGAGGGTCATCTTTTATTTTTGTTACATTTGTACCCTGCGCTTTCCCACTCATGGCAGGCTCAATGCGGCTTACATGGGGCAATGGAGGGTTAAGTGACTTTGCCAGAGTCACAAGGAGCTGCCTGTGCCTGAAGCGGGAATCAAACTCAGTTCCTCAGTTCCCCAGGACCAAAGTCCACCACCCTAACCACTAGGCCACTCCTCCACTGTTGCTACTATTTGGGATTCTACATGGAATGTTGCTATTCCACTAGCAACATTCCATGTAGAAGTCGGCCCTTGCAGATCACCAATGTGGCCGCGCAGGCTTCTACATGGAATGTTACTAGTGGAATAGCAACATTCCATGTAGAATCTCCAATAGTAGCAACATTCCATGTAGAATCTCCAGTAGTATCTATTTTATTTTTGTTACATTTGTACCCTGCGCTTTCCCACTCATGGCAGGCTCAATGTGGCTTACATGGGGCAATGGAGGGTTAAGTGACTTGCCCAGAGTCACAAGGAGCTGCCTGTGCCTGAAGTGGGAATCGAACTCAGTTCCTCAGTTCCCCAGGACCAAAGTCCACCACCCTAACCACTAGGCCACTCCTCCACTTCCTCTCAC
Source organism: Microcaecilia unicolor (assembly GCF_901765095.1). Taxonomy (NCBI): domain Eukaryota; kingdom Metazoa; phylum Chordata; class Amphibia; order Gymnophiona; family Siphonopidae; genus Microcaecilia; species Microcaecilia unicolor. Next base: position 7,093,072 of record NC_044033.1, read on the forward strand.
TACCCCTGCACCGTGCAGCAGGAGGAGCAGGGCGTATTGTGGGGTGGTTTCTGAAACCTTTTGCTTTAAGGCTAGTGGAAGGAAGAGGGCCACGTAGGCTTAGTGGGCCAGCAGCTAGAGCAGAGGCCCAGCTCTCCTGTGACTTTTTGGCAGCCAGCTGGAAGGCGGTGTGCGAGGACTTACTGGTTAGGCAGCTCTTCTGCATGCAGAATTTTCGAATGCTATGCTTTTGTCTCTTCCGGGACCAGGAATGGGCCCACTCTCAGGGCTGCTGGGTAGGGCTGGGTCCGTGTCATTGAAGAACAGGTCAATCCGTTCCTGTCTCTAGCCCAGTGCGTGCATGAATTTGTGGTTGTGATATTTTTAGGGAAAAATGAAAGGGACAGTCGGAACGCCAAGTCCATGCAATGCACTAGGGCCAGAACTCTGATACGGACCCATCTTTTAACCCTATGTGCTGAGAAGTGTCGCTGGGCTGGAGCGAGGGAGTTATTTTTTTATTTTTTTTGCATGTGGAAAGTGTTCTCGTGGCTGTTCCGCTCTCGCTTAGATCTCTTTTCCTCTTTTGCCTTTTTGCAGTCACTGTGAGCCGTGCTCAGAAAGGAGACATCACTTGTTTGTTCAAGATCCCCAGAGCTGTAAATGTTCCTGCAAATTCACAGACTCCCGCTGCAAGTCGCGCCAACTTGAGTTAAACGAAAAAACTTGCAGGTTGGTTTTGGTGAAAGAGGAGAGCGTGGGGGTAGGGGGAGGGGGCTTGCTTCTGGCAGAAACGCTTGAAACTCTGTCGCTTGCACCGGAAGGCTGAAGTTTTTCTGGAGATCCCTTCGCCCAGCACCTCTTCTGGCTCGGTGTTGGAGGCTGTGATTCTGTTCTGGTTTTCTAGGCTTGTCACTGGGAACTCAGGGGTGGGTACTGGGAAGCTGGGGCTGAACTGCTGGCTTGAGTACATTATAACATCTGGATGCTGTCTTTCCCCCATCCTCTCATGCTGCTGCTTGCGGCTCTGGCACAGAAATGTATTCCACAGCCTACGATATCAGGTGATCGTCCCAGGATTGCTTTGGCCTCACTGGAATCTAATGCTGATTGTGTGATAACATGACAGAGGAGGTCAATTTTTTACAATGACATTGTAATTCAAAGGAAAAGAAAGAATGTCAGCATTTAAATTCTTATACTTGCAATGCACACGGGAGTCCCAAATCATACATTATTCTCTGGTCGCTGCTGGCTTTCTTCTCTCCCTCTCATTGCCTGTGGTTTAGAGAATTCCCTAAGATTCATCTCTTCCTTTTTGCTGTCCATCACAAGTGGCAGAGGCAGGCTTTGAATCTAAATCTCTGGGTTCCCTGCAGGCTACGAAGCCATTCCTGCCCCTGCTACCTGTCACACAAACATGTCCGTACTGTGCACAGTTTCAAACATTATACGTAAAACGAAAGGCACGTTTCCAAGAGATGAGGAACGTGCTTCAATGAGTTAGTCTATGTGCATATTCCCTACTCCTAGTGCTGACGTTCAGGGGGGGCGGGGGATAGTCAAACAGTATGGAATAAAATTGTTTAAAAGCTAGCAAGCAGAAAAATCAGCTTTCATTTGGAAATGTTGCAGTGTATCGTTTTAGTTGTGGTTGTTTAAACTCCACGTGTGATTGTAAAGCACCTAATTTGTATTGCTTTAAGTTAATCAATTTGTATGTCGTTGTAAGCCTTAGGGGTGGGGCAACAAAAAGATCCTAGCTAAATAAATATTTATCCAGCAGACAAGTTGTAGGTTAAACTTTTTTTTTTTTTTCTTTGTTCAAATAATCTTTATGTTATGGATAGGACCTTTTTATGGGACTAAATTTATACATTTGTGTCAAACTAGGCAAAGTTTTGGTCCCTTCCTTCAGGGACGCCGAGAGGAGGGGCAAGATTCCCCCGGGCCCAGCCTCCACGGGGGGCCTGGCACCGGGGTCTATCTCTCTTTCTCCTGTGTGTCGGGACCCGGGTGATTGCATTAATGCGATAACCCGGGTCCTGACACACAGGAGAAGGAGAGTGACAGACTGAGGGAGGAGCAGACGCAGGAAGGTAAGGGAGGGAGAGGGTGGTGGCTTCCCGAGGGGTGGCGGCGGCTGCGGTGGCCCTGCCCCCCCGGCCCAGCTCTGTCTCTCGTCAGCCCTGCCTTCCATCAGGTCACTACAGAGTGGCCTAAGGATTGATCTTGATGGGAGGAGAGCTTTGAATAACCCCTTAGAAATGTGTAAAATGAGTTTCGTAAAAAGGTCCTGGCAATGAATTTGTTTAAGAAAAAAGCCTTGTAAGAAAAGTTACCATTGTATATGCTGTTTGTTTAGAATCACTGACATAAACTGTAGAAATATTATTTTTCTGGGGCCACAGAGGGCAGGACATGAGGCCTATCGGACTTCACAAGGGTAGACTAAATGACCTCCAGGACACAGCTTCTAGACTACTTGAGACGTTCTAGGTTATTCTAGCCTCTGGAACAGGGGTGGCAACCACAGTCCCCAAGGGCCACAACCCAGTTGGACTTTTCAAGATTTCTACAATGAATAGGAATGAGTTTTCTTCATAGAATGGAAGCAGAACCTGCAATCCAATCTCATGCATATTCATTGTGGAAATCTTGAAAGCCCAACTGGGTCGTGACCCTTGAAGGCTGTACTTGTCCACCCCTGGCTCCAGAAGCATCTTTGTGTTCTTATTACATAGCCGTTCTCCATTGGGACTTTAAGACATTGTGCCTTTGTAAGTGACATATATAAAATTGACATTATTATTATTTGTAGCATTTGTATCCCACATTTTCCCACCAATTTGCAGGCTCAATGTGGCTTACATTTGCCGTAATGGCGATTGCCATTTCTGGGTAACTGAGTTCAGTGGCGTACCAAGGAGGGGGCGGTCCGCCCCGGGTGCACGCCGCTGGGGGGTGCCGCGGTGCGCGCCTGCTCCTCCGAGTTCGCTAAACTTCGTTCGTTCGCTGCAGCTCCCTCTGCCCCGGAACAGGTTACTTCCTGTTCCGGGGCAGAGGGAGCTGCAGCGAACGAGCAAAGAAGTTTAGCGAACTCGGAGCAGGCGTGCGCCGCGGCACCCCCCCCCCCCCCAGCGGCGTGCACCCGGGGGGGGGGATGTCATTTCGCCGGAGGGGGGGGAAGGCGTAATTTAGTGGGGGGGGGGGGCGCATCGGCGCTCCGCCCCGGGTGCCATCCAGACAAGGAACGCCACTGACTGAGTTACATACGATTAAAGAGAAACACGATGCGGGTCGAGCACCTGGACTCAAAAAGTATGTCATAAATAAACAAAAAAGAAAAGTCCTTTACTTAAGTAGTTTATCGATCCCATACGTAAATCAGGAGAGTGTCTTCCTATTGTAGAGTTCTCTAGACTTTTTTTGGTTTGGCGCATTCCCTAACTGTCATCTCCTGTTCTGTCCCGTCCTAGCATTTCGATAGCAGCACGAGACAGATAATAAATTCCAGCTATCTCACTTAAGGACCCAGTCCTAGATAAGGGAGCGTTTGCACTGGGCCCTGGCGTGACCTCACTTTCCTCCCTTGAAGGCCGTGTTCCGTCAGTAAGCAGACCTTTGGGCCCAGCTTCAGAACTTAATGCTGTCTGTCTGTCTTACCTCTCCTTCTTCAGGTGTGACAAACCCAGGCGATGAGACGAAGCAAGGGCGTCGTGCAGAAGAGGAACTGATGTGACTTTAAATGAAGGATTTGATTGGTACCGAGCACAGCACTTTTCAGGGCAGCCTGCTCAAAGAGAAGCATTCCTGTAAGAGGATCCTGCCTCGAACATACCCACTTGTTCATTTCTATGCTGCTAATATTGAAATCCAGGAAGACTGTGGGCTGGATTTTTTTTTTGTTGGAGTTCCATTAAAAAATCTATCTATCTATATATACATGTGTGTGTATATATATATATAAATACATATATACGTATGTATTTATTTGCTTTTTATATATATGTATGTATGTGTATATATATATATATATATAATGAAGATAGATAGATATATTTGTGTTGTTTTTTTTAACATTGCTGAGAATATTCTTATCTTCACTGGATATCTTCATTGATATACTGGGCTCCCTTCTGAGTGTTGGCAAAGCCCGGAAAACAGCGTGAAGAAGCTTGTGCAGCAAGAGACAGCTCTCAGCCTTAATCGTGTGGTCGCTCCAAGCGAGGCACAGCCCTATACTTGCTATCGGATGTGCTGTGCTGTTAATTGGGCCCCATCCCAAGGTTAAAAAGCAGGAGAAGAGAGAGACAGGCGCCAACATAAGCAGAACAGACACATCCAGAATTTCTCGTGGCAGTGGATGATGGGTCAAAGGCCAAAAAGTATTGGGGCCATCCTGCAAGAGAGAGGGGAGACGTTTGCCTCGCCCCTCCCTGGCCGAGCCACCCCGGCCTTACCGTGCCTATCAAGCAGCCCTAGGGTAGGCCCTGGGGGCACGATTGCAACGCACCAGAAGCCCGTGTGGAAATGGATGATTGTTTTAACACCACTTCCTGCTCGAGGTTAGGCAGGAAGCGTTGCTGGGGATCCATGGCGACAAGGACGGGAACTGGTTACTCCCCTCTACGTCCAGTCTACAGCTGCTGTGCGTCGGGAACGGCATCAAACGTATCTGGTGAACGTTTCTGGAAAAGGGTACGAGCTGACTTCATCGATACCCGTATTGAGATAAATACGTGTGTCTGGATTAATATACCCACAAGTGAGCGAATGCACCAGACAGCTGCAGCTCTCCGTGACAACAGGGAATCCCTACTTGAAATGACGCGTTTTCTTTGCCACTTCCTGCCAACTGTGCTCCATTAGCAGAACGGGCGACATTCACCCCACCCAAAGCAAATACCAAATAACAGCGTTCCAAAAACACTAGAGCAACGACAGTGAGAGCGAGAGACTCCTGATCACTGCAGACACGAACTGCTCCAGCCCCCAGCCCCAAAAGGAGCCAGACTGCAGCTTCTTCTGCCTCCCTCCTATTTAAATAGCCCTTCAAATTTTTTGTTAATAGACATCTTAATTTAATTAAAGAGTAGGGTTTGTTTTTTCAGTATTCTTGGTTAAATATTTAAATTTAAAACTTATTTATAAGTAATTACAAATAGTTCCCCCCCATGGTTTTATTTTTAAAATCTGTGTTTTTCTGTTTGTTTTTTTTTCATGGTTCTTTGTAACTTTGCCACCTACCCTCTTTTTTTTTTCTTATTTTTCTGATTTGCAAGCATTTCTCAAACTGTTTTCTCCTGCTTCTCCCCTTGACACATTCCTAGTAAAGAAAAGGCAAGACGATGATGCTGAGGTCACCAACTGGCTCCAGCCCCCAGGGGCAAGTCGAGCCAGACCTGGTTCTACCCCCAGCAAATCTATTGATCTCTAGTTTTGTTTTGAGACCAGAACGAATGAGGGAGGCAGTACTCGCCAGGATAGTCACCGCAGAAAGATAATTGCGTCATTTACCTGGTTATCTGTACGCCCTGTCAGTTCAGGTAGAACCACTAATCAAACAGTCCTACATTTAAGCATATAGAGCATTCCATTTAAATTACAAAGGCTCACACCTTTCTCAGTAGCTCCAGGTAAGTTAGATTCATGTACTGTTAAGTATTTCCCTGTCCCTAGAGGGCTCCCAATCTCGGGGGCTCTTTTTTTTTACTAAAGCATAGCGAGCGAATAGAATTGAGTATACAGTCGGCTTCTTAGCGTGTAGCGTGCCCTAATTCCATTAGCACACGCTAAGCTTTAAGGAGTCCTTTAAGCACTAACGTATGCTTCCCGTTTTGTGGACGTGCAGAAGCGCAGGATGCGCTCGGGCACCTGCACACGCTTCCCCGGCGCTAAAAGATAATTTGTATTATTTAGTGCTGGGGGCATGTTTGGGGGGGGGGGAGGGGCAGAGAGTAGGCGTGCCCAGCACTAATGGTTTAGCGCAGCTACATTTCCGCACGCCAACCAGTTGGCGCGTGGTTAGCGCTAATCCTAGCACTGGCCATCTTTTAGCACAAGTTAGCGAAAAAGCCCCTAAGTTTTTTTGTTCCTAGGGCAACGCTGGGTGAAGTGACTTGCCCAAGATTACAAGGGGCAGCCGTGGGATTTGAACCCGGCTTCCCTGGTTCCCAGCCACTGCTGCTCTAGCGGATTGGATAGTCCTCCAAGCAATTGATGGGGCGCGTGAGCTTTTGAGGACAAGAAAAAAAAAGTTTTATCCATTTGAGTTTGCCTGCTTTCTGTGCCGTCCCCCGAAATCTAGATCGTGGCTCAACATCACTGCTGTCTGAATACATTTTTGGCACTGCCCCCTCCTCAGTTTAAACAAATACATTTTGACTGGGCATTGAGTTGATTGGCTAAAATTTATCAGATGGAAATAGACTTTTTAAAAAGCACTACAGACCTAGTGCAACCCAGAATGGCTGGAGGTAAAACCAGGATTGGCTCAATTTGTCCAGATACTGTGTGAGTCACTTAAGGCCCCTGTGAATTGTGTACAGTTGAATTTGGTGGGAAGGAAGACAGTCAATCACGTAGGGTTTCCACACACAGCTACATGTCTGTAATGAGAGGCTGAGCCAGGCCTGGTTGAATGCAGAGCTGCCAAGTTACCCAGTTCCAGGAGGGAGACTTTTAGGCCAGGCCTGGTTACGTCCCAAAGCAGTGTAGGATTCGTAGTCCCTGATTCTACCTGTTGACATCAGTGCCGCAGGCCTAAAATCTCCCTTTTCGAGCTGGGTAACGTGGAAGCTCCGTTTTTTATACCTTCTGTCTGCTGTATCGAGAAATTGAGGGAAGAAAAGGACTGTGAAGGCCACTCGTCCGCTGAAACAATGAGTGGAAACCCAGGATTGGCTCATTCTTTCTCTGGAGCAGGGGTTCTCAACCAGTCTTCAGGACACAACCCAGCCAGTCGGGTTTTTCAGGCTCTCCTCTGTGAATAGGCATGAGAGATTTGCGTGCAGTGGAGGTACCTGGGATGAGAACCACTTGCTCCTATAGATATAGAGGCCTAGCGGAGCTATAAAGACCCTTTATTTGTATTGTAAACTGCTGCAACAGAAGTTTTAGCACATTTTGTGACAGAGCCGGGCACCAAAGTGTGCAAAGATATCGGAGTGAGGGCACCCTTAAGTTTAGAGAGGAGAGAGCGTTCAAGTCTTAGTGTGAGGAGGTGGGATGGTACCGACAGTAACCAAAGGTATTCAGAAACAAATGTAAACAGTGCCAGAAAATGCTTTCCATGTCTGGATTCCATGTTATAGACTCCGGGGCAGTGAGAAGTGCAGCTGATGGCTTTATCTTTCAGGGATCTGGCCTCCCCCTGGACCTCTCTCATCAAAGGTCTTCTGGGAACTGCCATCCCCGTTGTATTAGGGCTCAGGAAGCTATACTTCCTGATTGGCAACAGAGTGCTTTAAATTTGCTCCTGTTGGATTCTGGGGGGCTGTATTGCTGCTGTTTTTCTTACAGGGTCTGTGTCAGTTCTCAGTGATGAGCCTGTACCCCAGAACATTTCTTTCACCTTTCACTAACACCAAACAAGTGAGTAAGGTTCTTGAGGAGTAAATCCTACGTTCATAATCTCCATTTAAAAAAAAAAAAAAAAAAAGAAGGCCACCTTGGCCTATGGCACTGTCAATTTTAAGAAACTTTATTGACATAGCAGCTGGTGGACACTCACTGCCAAAGTGCTACTGATTCTGTGTCATCAGCTCTACCTTACCCTCAACGGGCTTAGACAGCCTGCCGAGGCACTTTTGTGGAACGTGGAAGCCCCACGTTGAGTATTACGTGGTAAGGAGAGAAGCCATGTGTTTTTAAGCTGAGTTGGGGGGGGGGGGGGAGTTCAGCAATTAGTTCCTGCTGTGCTACCTATGAGGGTTGTGTTGTGATGTTTGCAAAGACACAGGATTTAAACAATAACATGCTGGGAAGCAGAATTGTTGAGTAGCCATGATAACACAAGACATCAGAACTGGTGGTGGGATAGAGTTATGGATGTAGCACAGAACTCCTAATGTCGTCTTCGGGGAGTTTCTGGCCCCGTATCCTTTCATAGGGAAGAGAATGCTTTTAGTACGAGAGAAAGAACTGGCAGCCCAGTGAAAAAGACAGTTGGAAGGGGTTACTAGTGCAAAGCCACTGTATCTTCCTGAGTTCAGCCAATTCCATCTAAGTAATATTATTTCTGAGAACTGATGCTCCCTGTCTTCACTTTACATTGCAACCCTGCATATTCTGCAGGCCTGGAATGTTCTGTCAGATTGGCTCCCCGGAGGTACCGACCTGCATGTTTTTTTTTGCTAGAAAGCATCCAGAGATCGAGGTCAGTGCTCTAGCCACCAAATTGTAGCTGCAGTGGTTCCTTCACACCAGAAAGTCGTGTAGGAACAAAGAGAATGGAGTCTGGTTCGAGCTTCTGACAAGCAGATCAGATGAGCAGTGGCCTACAATAGTGGTCAGAATAAAAGGCTCGATCCAGTCTTGGGGTTTATGACTCTCCCTAGATGTGTATCAGCTGAACTAACAATGCAAAGAGCTTTTTTTTGTGTTTTTTCTAAATGCGATGCCAGCTAAAGGATTCATTTTGGCCAGACAACTTGATTTCTAGTTAAAAATGATCTGTTTAAAATTGGAAGAGTCTAGGAGTGTTCCAGGGTGTTGGGCCAAAATTTAGGCAGCAGTGCTGTTCATCTGCTAGTTTAGATAAATGAACCCATTGAGCGGAAGCGTAAAAACAGTCCTAACTTTAAACAGAGTTATCTGTTATAATTTAGGACTGATTGACTATTGAGCAGTCCTGCCTAACCCACGCGGGCTTATCTTTTTTTTTTTTTTTTTGCAGTGGCTATCTTTCTGAGTATTGCCCCCCCCCCCCAATAGATTTTTATAAGTAAAGGAAAAAAAAAACCAGGAAAAAAAAAAAGAATACTCTATTCTTCATGCAAAATCTTTCTTTTTTTTAATTTCAATATTTTTTCTCATTTATTTATTGGTGCTACTGTTTGTAATTATTGTGGGAAAATATATTAACAACACTATTTGTGCCATGGAGTAAAACATTCTGTAGAAACATATTTATTTTTAAACAAAATACAAATATATCTAAAAAAAAAAAAAGACATTTTGTATTAAAGACAATTCTGATCCTGATTTTTCTGTGCCACCTCTGTTTCTCTGTTTGCTTTTCGGTTTAGAAGGGGTAAAGGAGAGGGGTAGGTAGTCTGGATCCTTACATGCTCCTGTTTTCAGAAGCTGAATCTTCTATGAAAAACAGACTGGTGAAACCCACCGCATAGAAGGTACACAGCGAAACGAAAGAGCAGTAGCAGTACTTAAGTGAAATTTATACTTACCTGATCATTTCCTTTCCTTGAGTCCTGCCTGACCAATCCAGACATGGGTTATATTCTCCAGCCAACAGATGGAGCCAGAGACAAAAAGCTCAGAACTGACATCACTTCTTTTATAGGAGGGCTGGTGTTTCCTTCAGTTCCTCAGTATTTTATATCAAAGCTAAGAGAACCGAAGGCAATTTAATGTTTTTGAGTTTCCAAATCAAATACATCATTTCACGGTCACTAACACAGGACTGTATATCAAGGGTACAACTGCTTGCAGAGTGGGCTACAACATACACACCATTAGTGTTCTGAATTTGTCAGACTGAAACACTTTGGCTGCCATGGTTTCCCTGGGTGGGCTCTAGACTGATCTGGCTGACTCAAGGAAAGAAAGTTAATAGGTAAGTCCAAATTTCAATTTCCTTTTGCCTATGCCAGACCAGTCCAGACAAGTGGGATGTACCAAAGTTCTACCCAGCTCAGGTAGGAGGAAGCCACACTAGCTCTCGGTCCTCCAGACCTGAATACCAAAACTGAGATACTTAGAGTAGGGCTGCAATGGAGGCAAAGGCACGGCCTTGCCATTATCCTCTGGAAAGATAGATTCTAATTCTGCCTACAAGGACTCATGCTTCACAAATGCTATCCAAGCCTATCACCTCTATGGCGCAAATGGGTATGTGCATGCTCATGATGTCATCAGTTTCTTGATGGTTGATCACATGGCTAAAATGACAGCCTGATCGTCTACAGGGTGTAGATAATGACCAACACTAACTTTAGCTTCTTCGGGGGTTCCTGTTCCAGTGGTGCCGATAGTATGAAAAGGTTTCTTTGACTTACGCAAGTTATGGACTGTCTAAGGACCCTGAGGGGGTCACGATCAAATTTTTGTGCTCTCTCTCTCTCTAAAAGGCAACTTGTTGAACCTTGCCTGAAGCAATCCTGCCAGGGCAACATTACCATAATCAAGCACAGACATTAATAAAGCAAGGATAAGTGTACATAGTCAGGTCTCATCAAAGACTCCTTTGGTAGCCCGTAACTTGCATAGGACAAAGAAACCTTTCCGTACTATCAAAAACACTTGGTCCTCAAATGGAAGTTCAGAGTCAAAATTTACACCAAGAAATTTAAAACTAGGCATCACTGGAACGGGTCCCCTCAGGAAAGCTAAAGGTAGTGTTGGGCATTCCCTAGGTCCTGTATACCAGCAAGCTGTGGTTTTAGTCAACCATCAAGAAACTGATGACATACAAGTGGTAAGGCCTACAAAGAGAAGCCATAGCCTTACAAAACTACCTCACCAATCCACAACAGTTATCACAGCCCACCTTCAACCCTGCCTAACAACTTCCTTCTCACTTCCCTTACCTAATCTTTGAACACTACTAATTGTAACTGACATCATAAAATGATTGTGTCATTTTATTATGAACAAGCTTCCTTCCGTAAACTACTGAAGACTCACCTGTTTGAAAAAACTTACGGAAAGAGCCAAAACACATAGAGCCCATACTCACTGTTCATCAATGCAACATACATCCACTTCTGATCCCTCATCCCGTAATCCAGTCAATCATACACTTATTCACGGAACTATGTACACCATATGTCTTTGTGTCTAACACTGCCCTTTAGCTTCCCATTGCCTCCTTCCAGTGTTTCTATGTTGATGTCCCATTGTTATATTCCTAATGATATTCGAATGTCTCACACAACTCTGCACAATGTAATCCATAACCAAGTTGTAACCAATGTATTTCTATTATTCATATCTTATTGTAAGCCACACTGAGCCCGCAAAAAGGTGGGAAAATGTGGGATACAAATGCAATAAATAAATAAAAAAAATAAGTACACATGTATTCAGGAAGATATAGGCTAGCAAATAAGAGAACATCACAAAATGTGTACACACTTATAGTCTTAAAATTTGTGAATCAGTGTTAACAATGTACTCAAATATTAAAAAGAATAGGCAAAAGGGAACCGCCACAATGCAGTGCTTTGCCTAGTATTTGCCATTCCTGATGCTATTATATTAATTTGGATCCTTTTTCCATTTTCAGAATGCTGTTCTAATAGCTCTAACAGCCTCCTTCACCTCACTTTATAACCATGTCGGCTGTCGTTTGGCTTTCCTTTCACCTTTATACGTGGAATATATTTGGTCTGGGCTTCCAGGATTGTATTTTTAAATAACATACATGCCTGATGTAAAATTTTGATCTTTGCATCTACTCCTCTTAAGATTTTTTTTTTTTTAAATCATAGACTCCTTTTTGAAAGGTAAATGCTAATGTAGTGGATTTGCTATGTGTATCGACTCCAGTTCTTAAATCAAATTTGACCATATAATCACTGTTGCCAGGTGGCTCCAGAAACATTACCTCTTGCACCAAATTGCATGTTCCAGTAAAGGACTGGATCTAGAATTGCACCAGGTCTTCCAAGAAGCAGTCTTTTATCATATGTAAGAGCTTTATTCCCTGCCCCCCCCCCCCCCCCCAGTGCCCTGATGTTACATTTATCCAGTCAATACTGGGGTCATTGAAATACCCATTATTACAGTGTTGTCAAATGTCTTAGCTTTCCTCATTTCTGCTAACATTTCAACATCTGTCTGTTCATTCATGGACTTTTTATTCTTAAGGAATCCAAGGTATATTTTCTTTCTTACAGAACTTTTATTCAATTTATCTCAAGATCCTTTTTAACATAGCCTACACCTGAGGCAGAAAGAAGCCTGTGAGGTCGGCGCAGGCAGTGAATAAGAATCGTTGCAACTGCCAATGATGTCTCAGAGATATTTACACTGGGGAGGGATGGGAGGGGGGGGGGGGTCCTATCTTTATGGGGTATCCCAGAGCCAGTTAAGTGCTAAATGGTCTGGCATTGAATTTCCAAGTTTAAAACTAGCGATCGTCAGTAAAACACTGATCACTGCTGACTGAATATCAGGCCCTTGGCTTTTAGATCCATGCCTGAAGGAGGTCCTAATGTGACCTTCTCAAAGGCTCAAGCACATCACAGGCAATATTCAAAGAAAGTTCCACAGGTAAATGAGTATTTACTGGAAGAAAAGTCTTCCCCCCCAGGAAGTTCCACAGGTAAATGAGTCTTTACTGAAGAAAGTCCCCCCCCCCCCCAGCAGTTCCACAGGTAAATGAGTATTTACTGGAAGAAAAGTCTTCCCCCCCCAGGAAGTTCCACAGGTAAATGAGTCTTTACTGAAGAAAAGTCCCCCCCCCCCCAGAAGTTCCACAGGTAAATGAGTATTTACTGGAAGAAAAGTCTTCCCCCCCCCAGGAAGTTCCACAGGTAAATGAGTCTTTACTGAAGAAAAGTCCCCCCCCCCCCCCAGAAGTTCCACAGGTAAATGAGTATTTACTGGAAGAAAAGTCTTCCCCCCCAGGAAGTTCCACAGGTAAATGAGTCTTTATCTGAAGAAAAGCCCCCCCCCATGAAGTTCCACAGGTAAATGAGTCTTTACTGAAGAAAAGTCTCCCCCCCCCCATGAAGTTCCACAGGTAAATGAGTCTTTACTGAAGAAAAATCTCCCCCCCAGAAGTTCCACAGGTAAATGAGTATTTACTGGAAGAAAAGTCTTCCCCCCCCCCCCCCAGGAAGTTCCATAGGTAAATGAGTCTTTACCTGAAGAAAAGTCCCCCCCCCCCCCCCCCCATGGAAGTTCCATAGGTAAATGAGTATTTACTGGAAGAAAAGTCTTCCCCCCCCCCCCCCCCCCCGGAAGTTCCACAGGTAAATGAGTCTTTACTGAAGAAAAATCTCCCCCCCAGAAGTTCCACAGGTAAATGAGTATTTACTGGAAGAAAAGTCTTCCCCCCCCCCCCCAGGAAGTTCCATAGGTAAATGAGTCTTTACTGAAGAAAAGTTCCCCCCCTTCCTCAAGGAAGTTCCAACAGTAAACGAGTCTTTACCTGAAGAAAAGCCCCCCCCCCCCCCTTATGCTAGGAACAAGGGCAGAGCTGGGGCTGCGTTGGCAGACATACGTGCCAATATTTCATTCTGAAATTCCAGAATGCATCCAGGTTAAGAAACACTGCAGCATCTGTCAAGAGAGGGAAGGCGTCTCTCCCACTTCCACCTGGGATTTCCATTTAAAAATTGGCTTGTAGGACCTCACAGGCCTCCAACCTCCCTGCACGCTCTAAAACTGGCTCTCTCTGTCACCGATTGCAAAGAATTGAAGAAGGGGAAGGAGAGTCTTTAATTTCTGGCTGTCCAGTCATTACTGAGTAATAATACTTTATAGGTAACAAACTGGAAGCTGAATCCTTTTTCTGCAGGAAACTGACATTCAGGGGGGGTTGGGGTAGAAACACTTATATCACAGGATCATCTCTATACCTATGGGAAGCCATCTTTTGTGCCGGAACAGCCCCATTTGCAGTGCCGGGCGGCAGTGAGTGGATGTGAGCGGGCCTGCAGCACGCCAAGCCTTCGAAAAGAAGGCACGGCCAGGGGTGTGGTTCTGGCTTCACCACACAGCCCTGAGGCTCGGAGAACCCACGTGAGCCACCTTCACAAGCCCATCCGCTCCCAATTTTTTTTTTTTCTTTCTGGTCATATATCATTTCAGCAAACTGGTTTGATTCCTATGAAACCGACAGCTCAGGTTTCAGAATCTTATCCAGAGAAATGTTTAACTCTGCCATTCACGGAATGAACAACAATCACCCCGGAAATACTGGAATCCTTGAGCTGCGAATAGCAGTTTTCACAGAAGGACATAATAGTTTAAGCAAAGGGATTTTGTTTCAAGCGATTCCCCAGACACTTTCCGCTTACAAACAGAGCTGTGTTTGTACAGGTACAACTAGAAACTGTTCTGGCAGCCAAGACAGAAGAAATGAGTCTGGGGGAATAAACGATCACAAGTTGGTTCTCAAAGCAAATGGGATCAAACTGCACATACCCTGGCGTAGAAGTGAGGTTCATTCCCGTCACCATATGTGCAAAACTAATCCATTTGCAGAAATTGCCTCAGACACAAATGGATGCCACAGGCCTGACTAAAAAGAATTTCCAAGTGCACTTAGATAAATTGCCTTTACATGTAACATCTTATGAATAAGTACATAAGTATTGCCACACTGGGACAGACCGAAGGTCCATCAAACCCAGTATCCTGTTTCCAACAGTGGCCAATCCAGGTCACAAATACCTGGCAAGATCCCAAAAAACATCAATACATTTTATGCTGGTTATCCCAGAAATAAGCAGTGGATTTTCCCCAAGTCATTTTAATAATGGTCTGTGGACTTTTCCTTTAAGAAGCTGTCCAAACCTTTTTTAAATGCCGCTAAGCTAACCGCCTTTACCACATTCTCTGGCAACGAATTCCACAGTTTACACATTGAGTGAAGGAAAATTTTCTCAGATTCATATTAAATTTACTACTTCGTAGCTTCATCACATGCCCCCTAGTGCTAGTATTTTTGGAAAGAGTAAACAAACGATTCACGTCCCCCTGTTCCACTCCACTCATTATTTTATAGACCTCTATCATATCTCCCCTCAGCCGTCCTTTCTCCAAGCTGAAGAGCCCTAGATGTTTCAGTCTTTCCTACTACTACTTAACACTTCTAAAGCGCTACAAGGGTTGCGCAGCGCTGTACAGTTTAACAAAGAAGGCCAGTCCCTGCTCAAAGGAGCTTACAATCTAAAGGGTGAAATGTCAAGTTGGAGCAGTCTAGATTTCCTGAATAGAGGTATAATGGTTAGGTGCCGAAGGCGACATTGAAGAGGTGGGTTTTGAGCAAGGATTTGAAGATGGGCAGGGAGGGGGCTTGGCGTATGGGCTCAGGAAGTTTATTCCAAGCATAGGGAGTCATAGGGAAGTCATCCCATTCCCTTTATCATTTTCGTCGCCCTTCTCTGCACCTTTTCTAATTTCACTATATCTTTTTTGAGATGCGATGACCAGAATTGAACACAATATTCGAGGTGCGGTCGCACCATGGACCGATACAAAGGCATTATAACATAGTAACATAGTAAATGACGGTAGATAAAGATGTGTATGGTCCATCCAGTGTGCCCAACAAGATAAACTCATTTTACATGGTATGTGATACTTTATACCAGAGTTTGATTTGTCCTTGCCATTCTCAGGGCACAGACTGTAGAAGTCTGCCCAGTACTGTTCTTGTACTAAATTCTGAAGCTAACATCGAAGCCCCTTAAAATTTACACTCCAGCCCATCCCTATCTATTCAGTCACGACCAGGGCATAGACCGTAGAAGTCTGCCCAGCTCCTGTTTGGTTTCCCAATTACCGGTGTTGCCACCCAATCTCCGCTAAGATTCCACGGAACCATTCCTTCTAAACAGGATTCCTTTGTGTTTATCCCATGTTTGAATTCCATTACCGTTTTCATCTCCACCACCTCCCGCGGGAGGGCATTCCAAGCATCCACTACTCTCTCCATGAAAAAATACTTCCTGACATTAGTCCTGAGTCTGCCCCCCTTCAACCTCAATTCATGTCCTCTAGTTCTACCGCCTTCCCGTCTCCGGAAAAGGTTCATTTGCAGATTAATACCTTTCAAATATTTGAACGTCTGTATCATGACACCCCTGTTTCTCCTTTCCTCCAAGGTATACATGTTCAGGTCAGCAAGTCTCTCCTCATACAGTTTGCAACGCAAATCCCATACCATTTTTGTAGCTTTTCTTAGCACTGCTTCCAGTCTTTTTCCATTTTTAGCAACAAACGGCCTCCAAAGCTGAACACAATACTCCAAGTGATGCCTCACCAATGACTTGTAGAGGGACATCAACACCTCCTTTTTTCTGCTGGTTATGCCCCTCTCTACGCAGCCTAGCATCCTTCTGGCCACGGCCATCGCCTTGTCGCATTGTTTCTTCACCTTCAGATCCTCCGACATCAACACCCCAAGGTCTGTCTCCTGAGTCGAGCTTACTAATCTCTCCCCTCCTATCCGGTATCTCTCTTTTGGGTTTCCGCACCCCAAGTGCATCACTCTGCACTTCTTGGCATTAAATTTATCTTAGTAAATTACAATGTAATACTTCTACAGAAACAGTTTAAATTACTCTTTTTTATATGCTGTGAAATTTCTATAGTGTCTAAATTGAATTATTGGTGCTCAGTTTTACATTTCTCTGTGTGGCTTGTCTTCTAGAGATATGCTGTAATGCACATCACTGCACCATATACCCTGCCTACCTCCCTAATGCTGTTTGTGATATTACGTCTTCACAATTCTCAAATTATGAGCTGTTATTAATTATACTGGTTCACTTATCTCAGAGCAGGTCTTCCATCACTGGGATAGTGGTGCAGATCTCACACGGGGTTGCAAACTTGTTAAATTAAGTGTCCGTGACTAGTGCTCGTGCACTTCTCCTGCCATCCTTATTAATCAGCTTAGTCCTGTTATCATAGTTCCCGACAGAATCTGTGTTTCGCTACTTGTTAGCGTCTTCAGGAGAACTGTTTATTTCTGGTGTGGACCATCATTCCGATTCAAGACAGTTATCTATTTTTTTTAAAAACGCGAAACACAGCGCGTTGCTGATCTGCAAGGGCAGACTTCTACATGGAATGTTGCTAGTGGAGGAGTAGCCTAGTGGTTAGTGCAGCGGACTCTGATTCTGGGGAACTGGGTTCAATGCCCACTGCAGCTCCTTGTGACTCTGGGCAAGTCACTTAACCCTCCATTGCCCCTGGTACAAAATAAGTAACTGAATATATGTAAACCGCTTTGAATGTAGTTGCAAAAACCTCAGAAAGGCAGTATATCAAGTCCCATTTCCCTTTCCCCCTTTCCCTTATGACATCACAATATCAGAAGTGAGCCAAGTATCGGGTAATCAAGCCATTGTGACATCACTGATGAGGTTGGCTCTTATTGGTGGAATGAGTGGAGGAGTAGCCTAGTGGTTAGTGCAGCGGACTCTGATTCTGGGGAACTGAGTTCAATTCCCACTGCAGCTCCTTGTGACTCTGGGCAAGTCACTTAACCCTCCATTGCCCCCGGTACAAAATAAGTACCTGTATATATGTAAACCACTTTGAATGTATATCACAGAAAGGCGGTGTATCAAGTACCATTTCCCCATTGCCCGCCTAAATACATTTCATCTCCAGAAGTCAGAAGCAGGCAGCGGTGAATGCAGATCCTAGCTATCGTTGCTGTGGCAGGAGTACTTTGTGAGTAAGCATGGGGACCAGGCAAGAACATGCTCTGAATGGAGTGGCTTAAAGATTAGAGCTGGAGAACTGCCAAGTGACCATGTCCCAGGAAAGAGATTTTAGTCCAGGTACAGACCTGGTGCATTATGGGACTTGCAGCAACTGATTTCAATGGGTAGAATCAGGGACCCCCCAAATAGCACAATGAAATGGGATGCAAGTTCAAAAACAGGTCTCCTTCCTGAAACCGGGTAATTTGCCAGCTCTGGAGCTGAGAGCCACAGAAGTCGTGCAAGTTATTTTCAATTTCCTTTGCTTATGACACAAACTAGAGATGCCAAAGGTGGTCTGTCCCACAAAGTGAGACAAGTATAAGAACATAAGAATAGCCATATTGGATTATTATTATTACTTATTTGTTACATTTGTATCCCACAGTTTCCCACCAATTTGAAGGCTCAATGTGGCTTACATAGTACCGTATCGGCGTTCGCAAATTCCGGTATCAACAAATACAAGGTGATATAGTGGTAGAATAAGGTTCATGTGTGATAGACACATTGGGAGATCTTAGAGAGGAAGAGTTAAGTTTTGTCCATTACAAACTTTGGTTTCGTTGTGTTGCAGGTATTCAGGCTTTTATGTTGAGTCGGTGGGGTATGCCTTTTTGAACAGGGTTGTTTTTTGTGGTTTCCGGAAATTTAGGTGGTCATATGTTGTTTTTACGACTTTTGGCAGTGTGTTCCATAGTTGTGCTTTTAAATAGGAAAAGCTGGATGCATAAGTTGATTTGTGTTTGACCAATGGACCATCTAGCCCAGTATCCTGCTTCCAATAGTGGTCAAAAGCCCAAATAGAAGCAAGATTCATGCTACTGACCCCCATGGACAAACAGTGGCTTCCCACATGTCTATTTGAATAGCAGACTATATATTCTTCCTCCAGGAGCTTGTCCAAACCTTTTTTAACCCCAGATACATGAACTACTGATACCACATCCTCTGGATTTCCAGAGCTTAACTATTCATTGAGTGAAAAAAAAATTTCCTCCTATTCGTTTTAAAAGTAGTACCATGTAACTTCCTTGAGCATTGCCTAGTCTTTGTACTTTTTGAAACAGTAGAAACAAAAAAAATTGATTTACGTTTACCCGCTCTACACCACTCAGTATTTTGTAGGCCTCTATCATATCCCCTCTCGACCCTCTCTTTTCCAAGCTGAAGAGCCTTAACCCTCTTTAGCCTTTCCTCATGTGAGAGAAATTCCATCCCCTTTATCATCTTGGTCGCTCTTCTGTGATTTCGATTCTTCTTCTCAATGTGCATCACTTTGCACCTGTCCACATTAACCTCCGGATTCTATATATGGCGACTAACGGGGCCCCTTTTACAAAGACGCACTAGTGTTTTTAGCACGTGATAAAATAAGTGTGCACTGAATGCTTGAGACGGCCATATATTCCTGTGGGGCGTAGTCAGACTTCGATGGGAGGGGGGTCCAGAGCCCGAGGTAAGGGGACACAGTCCACCACCAACTTTGCCCCCCCTGCCAACGACCCTCTTGACCCCCCTCTTGCCGTCGCCTACCTTTGCAGGACATCAGAAACATAAGGAAGCCTTTTGCGGGAAGAAGAGGACCTCGGCTGGCGGGGGTTGGGGTCCCCCGCCAGCAAAGGCAGGTGACGGCGGGTTGGCGGCGGGAGGGGGGGTTGAGAGGATCGTCAGCAGGGGGGTCCAGGGCCAAATCTATGGGGGCCCAGGCCCCATGTAGCTACACCACTGGTGCACACTAAAAACTCTAGCGTGCCTTTGAAAAAGACCCCTGCAATTTGGCCGTACGGGCCATTTTGCATGTACAGTTAATTTTTTACACAACAAAAAACAGGGTGGGAAAGAACCAAGTCCAAGAGATCAGTCCAAACACCAGGATAAGATGCTCCAAACACAACTTTATTTGGACCCTACAAGGTCCGTGTTTCGGCTATAAAAGCCTTCCTCAGGGGTCCATCGATGAGTGCTCAGCTTTATATCGACTGATGATGGAGCGCATGAATATATTTTTAATGGACGAGATACGCTCACTTCCACTCCTGTTTCTTAAACCTTCTTGGTTGGGCTTCAGCTCAGAAAATGGTTTTAGAAACAGGAGTGGAAGTGATATAAAGCTGAGCACTCATCGATGGACCCCTGAAGAAGGCTTTTAATAGCCGAACCACGGACCGTGGAGGGTCCAAATAAAGTTGTGTTTGGAGCATCTTATCCTGGTGTTTGGACTGATCTCTTGGTTCTTTTCCACCCTGGTTTTTGTTGTGTTCTGTTCTTGTGGAAAGTGTGAACCCCATTTGTTTTTGTGGCAGTTAATTTTTTTAGCAAGCCAATCAGCACTGATAATTGGCCACTAACAATCAATTATCAGCACTAATTGCTGCTAATTAGAATTTATGTGCACACCTTTCTAAGTGCATTCTATCGAATGGTGCACTCTAATTCTAATGTGCAGATCTCAAATGGGGACATGGCCATGGGAGGGGCATTGGTGGTTTATGGGCATTCCTAAAAATTATGCAGACCGTTATAGAATATGCCCGATCTGCACCTAAGTTAGGTGGGGGCAGTTACACCAAGTTTTAGCTGGTGGAAATGGTCACACCTAAATTTTAGTCGCAGAAACGGGCGCTACGTGTATTCTGTAAACTGCATCTAACTTAAGGTGAGGTTTATTTATTTATTTATTGCATTTGTATCCCACATTTTCCCACCTTTTTGCGGGTTCAGTGTGGCTTACAATATGAGTTAAATGTTAGAAATACAATTTGTTACAGATTGGTTATGGATTACATAGTGCAGAGTTATGCGAAACAATTGAGGTGTCGTTAGGGAATGTAGCAATGGAACATAAACATTGAAACTTTGGAAGGAAACATTGGGAGCTTGGAGAGCGATAAAAAGGCATGAGGACATATGGTGTATATCTTTCTGTGAGTAAAGGTATGAGAGATGTGATATTACGGGAATGAGAATTCAGAGGTGAATGTATGATGCATTAGTGAATATTAAGTGTGGCCTTTATGTGTTTTGTTTCTTTCCGTAAATTTTTCCGAAAAGATGGGTCTTCAATGATCTGTGGAAGGAAGCTTGCTCGTTGATTGTTCTTAAGTTGCGCGGCAGTGTATTCCAAAACTGCATGCTCATGTGAGAAAAGGTTGACGCGCGTAGACTAACGCTAAGCGTGGGTTTCTTTGGTACTAATTTTCTTGGCCCCACATATAGAATCTGGTGCTAAATCTCATCTGCCATTTGGATGCCCAGTCTTCCAGTTTCCTAAGGTCTTCCTGCGATTTTTCACAATCCGCATGTGTTTTGACAACTTTGAATAGTTTTCGGTCATCTGCAAGTCTAATCACCTCACTTGTTGTTCCCATTTCCAGATCATTAATAAATGTTAAATAGCACCGGTCCCAGTACCGATCCCTGTGGCACTCCACTATTCACCCTCCTCCACTGACAGAATTGGCCATTTAACCCTACCCTCTATTTTCTATACATCAACCAATTCCTAACCCACAACAGAACATTGCCTCCTATCCCATGGGTTTTTAATTTTCTCAGGAGTCTCTCATGAGGGACTTTGTCAATCGCTTTCTGAAAATGTATATACACTACTACATCAACTAGCTAAACTGGTCAGGCAAGACTTCCCTTGGCTGAGCCCATGCTGGCTTTGTCCCGTTAAACTATGTTTATCTGTGTGTTCCGTAATTTTATTCTTTCTAATAGTTTCCACTATTTTCCCTGGCACTGAAGTCAGGCTTACCGGTCTGTAATTTCCCGGAACACCCATGGAACCTTTTCTAAAAATCGGCGTCACATTGGCCACCCTCCATTCTTCAGGCACTACGGATGACTTTAACGACAGGTTACTAACAGCACATCTGCAATTTCATATTGTCTGAGGTATAAATTTACAAAGTTTTACATGCGGAAAAAAAGCTTCATAAATGGAAGAAGGAAAAGAAAATGATATGTTACTTTCTTTTGTGCGTCTGAAAGGATATAGACAGAGTGAAGACAGTATTTGGACAGTTTTCAAAGGAATTTGCCCAGGTAACTAAATAGCTGGGTAAATTCCCCGAACGGAAAACTTTCTTTCACTCAGTATTACACATAGGTGTATTTTTACTAATGGACTTCTCCACTCCAGCAAGTCTAGTAATTGTGACATAAAGACAGTGCTGGGTGGACTTATATGGTCTCCAAGTCCTGCAAATGAATCAAGGATGTGTGTTGTATATCACATTCATTATTGGCTTGTTCATGAACTGATAATGAGTGTGATAGGCCAAGTGACATCCACAACAAAGAAAATGTTCCACTCAATGTGGAAACTCAAACACATGAAACAATTCTTCCCGAGAGGAACATTTCGCAACCTGATACAATCAATGGTACTGTTGGTGGAGGTACATATGAAGGCCTAGACCAAGCAGTTTGGTGGAGGTACATATGAAGGCCTAGACCAAGCAGTTTTAGCACTGCTAAAACTGCTTGGTCTAGGCCTTCATATGTACCTCCACCAACAGTACTAAGCCATGTAGACTACTGCAATGGAATTTATGCGGGATGCAAAGAACAAACCTTAAAGAAACTTCAGACCGCTCAAAACAGGGCAGCTAGGCTTATCTTCGGAAAAACGCGATTTGAAACTGCAAAACCCCTTCGCGAAAAACTATACTGGCTCCCAATCAAAGAACGCATTGCTTTCAAAATCTGCACCCTGGTTCACAAAATTATCTGCGGTGAAGCCCCGGGATACATGACAGACTTGATCGACCTACCAACTAGAAACACATCCGAATCAACACGAACGTATCTAAATCTGCATTACCCAAGCTGCAAAGGACTCAAATACAAATCAACTTACGCGTCCAGTTTTTCCTACATAAGCACACAACTGTGGAACGCATTACCAAAAGCCTTGAAAAGTATGAACGACCACCTAAACTTCCGGAAAACACTAAAAACCAGCCTGTTTAAAAAGGCATACCCTACCGATCCAACATAAATGCCTGATCTCTGCAACACAACAAAACTAAAGTACGTAATGGACACAACACAACTCTTCCGCTGTTTGATTCCCTAATTGTGGCTGTGCCACATGAACTTTATCTTACCACAACATCACTTTGTATTTGTTTACACCGGAGTCTGTAACGCCTCTCTGGTACTATGTAAGCCACATCGAGCCTACAAATAGGTGGGAAAATGGGATATAAATGTAACAAATAAATAAAATAAATAAATAGGCAGACTGGATGAACCATTAAGGTCTAAGTTATTTATTTATTAAGATTTATTTACTGCCTGTTTGAAGGAATTCTCTCAAGGCAATGCACAGTAAGAGTAGATCAAACATGAGCAATAGGCAAATTACTATGTTATTGATTAGTAGAGAGGTGTGGTAGCCGTGTTAGTCCACTCTTAAGGTTATCAATAGAAATCAAACAAAATAAAACATGGAAAAGAAAATAAGATGATACCTTTTTTATTGGGCATAACTTAATACATTTCTTGATTAGCTTTTGAAGGTTGCCCTTCTTCCTCAGATCGGAAATAAGCAAATGTGGCAAATGTTATTGATTAAACTCGCTTGATGCCAATTGCATTATAACCATTGTATCATATGGTTCTGACTTGCACAGTTGTATTGATTAGGTTTTAAGGCGTGATTTGCTGCTTTGAATCATTCCCACCTTAAGAGGGAGCTGAGGGAGAGAAGATGGACAGCAACTTGGCCAGTCTCCTGTGTGCATATGAGGCCAATATCAGACTAACAAGGATTCTACCGGAAAGCACTATGGACTTCTGGCATTGCGCTTTGCCATTCTGCTTGTGTACAAAGAATCAAGGACAAGAACTTTGTTTTGTATACTGGCTCAAACAGACTGAGGCTTCTAGTCTGAATTTATTTCCGTATTCCTCAACTGAACTTCAAAGTGCCTGTCTGATTGGTTCTGCCGCAATAAATGAGCTCTGATGCAACCATCCACCGAGTCTGTTGCCAGAACTCAAGTATAGGTTGTACAAAGCACTGATAACTGAAACTTACTCACTGCTTTGAAAGAGACAATGATTTCGCATTTTGTCTTGCTATTTTGGTACTTTGCCATTTTCCGTAGACTTTTACCCAAGATTGTATGGGGCGTACAGTCTCTGAGACCCCATCTTTGCTAGCACACTTGAGACTTGCAGACTTCACTGGACATTGTATTTTCCTGACTATCTACTATATACTATAATGTCTTTGTATCGCTCCATGGTGCGTCCACACCTTGAGAATTGTGTTCAGTTCTGGTCGCTGTATCTCAAAAAAGATATAGCAGAATTAGAAAAGGTTCAAAGAAGAACAACCAAAATGATAAAGGGGATGGAACTCCTCTCATATAAAGAGTAAGACCTTTCTTCCCAAGGACTGTCTTCCGTAACCTGGTACAATCAATGGTGCTCAGTCACCTAGACTACTGCAACGCACTCTACGCCGGCTGTAAAGAGCAAATAATCAAGAAACTTCAGATAGCCCAGAACACTGCAGCTAGACTCATATTTGGTAAAACAAACTATGAAAGTGCTAAACCTCTACGAGAAAAGCTACACTGGCTCCCACTTAAAGAGCGCATCACGTTCAAAATATGCTCCCTAGTTCCCCAAATCATTCACGGAGACGCACCAGCCTACATGTCAGACCTGATAGACTTACCACCCAGAAATGCCAAAAGATCGTCCCGCACATTCCTTAATCTGCATTTCCCCAACTGCAAAGGTCTAAAATACAAACTAATGCATGCGTCAAACTTTACCTACTTGAGCACACAGTTACCGCGCAACTTAAAAACGATTTACGAACTAACCAACTTCTGCAAACTACTGAAGACCCATCTCTTTAATAAGGCATACCACAAAGATCAACCAATGTGAATATACACCACTCCTCCGCATATACTCAGAACTGTCCTATAATATCTGCTTGTTATATTACTATCATGTTTTATCATTATCATGTTACCCAAGCTTCTTCTATAACACTAAATGTATATTTTCCAATTTAATTCCACCATTCATGATGTATTTGAGCCTGCAAAGAGGTGGGAAAATAAATAAATAAAATATAAGGAAAAGGCTAAAGAAGTTAGGGCTCTTCAGCTTGGAAAAGAGACGGATGAGGGGAGATATGATTGAGGTCTACAAAATCCTGAGTGGTGTAGAATGAGTAGAAGTAAATCGATTTTTCGCTCGTTCCAAAAGTACAAAGACTAGGGGACACTCAAGGAAGTTACATGGAAATACTTTAAAAACAAATAGGAGGAAATATTTCTTTCACTCAACGAATAGTTAAGCTTTGGAACTCTTTGCCAGAGGAGGTGGTAACAATGGTTAACATATCTGGGTTTAAAATAGGTCTGGACAAATTCTTGGAGGAAAAGTCCATAGTCTGCTATTGAGCCAGACATGGGAAGCGACTGCTTGCCCTGGGATTTGTAGTATGGAGTATTGCCATAATTTGGGATTCTGCCAGGTACCTGTGACCAGCCTTGGCTACTGTTTGGAAAACAGGATACTGGGTTAGATGGACCACTGGTCTGACCCAGTATGGCTGCTCTTATGTTCTTATGATCTTTGTTTCTGTGGTCCTACAGTATTCTAGGGTACACACATGTTACTCACTGTCCAGGTGTCCTGGAGGTTTAAGCTGGTGTCAGAAGAAGAATAAACACTGCCTTATCATGGAACAGCTGCTGCTTTATGTGACGACTTGAAGCCAGTTGAGCTTGTCATCAATGACAGATTGTAAGGCTGTTATTCTTCTAGCATTGGGGTTAGTTAAGGCCATTTTCTTTGGTCTTGGGACTGAGTTAGACATTGATACTTTGGTCTTGATTTATAAAAGACAAGGGGGCCAATATTCGGACCACAACTTGCCAGAAAAATGCCATTGAAAGTCAGTATTGTCTGCCTCCATCTGCTGGTTGGGTGAGACAACCCACTTGTCTGGACTGGCCTGGCTGGATGATAAGAAAGAAGAAGACAAAAAAACATTGGGAGATGCTGAGCTTAAAACCTCCCAAACAGTCCGGAGAACTTTCTCTTTGCATCTGTCCAGCAGAGCAAAAAATGTAATTGAGGGGCTGAGTGTGTTGCATGTGAGAAGGACTTGCATGCTCAGAATTTTACAGTAAGACTCTTTTTTTTTTTTTTTTTTACTAAACTGCACAAGTGATTCTCATGCAGCAAATGCAATGCAGCATATTCAAAATGAATGAGCTGCGGCGCATTTGCAGCGCCGGGAATCGCTAGCACAGTTTAGTAAAAGAGCTGCTCTGTCCAGGTGATGTGTAATGATGTCACCTTTTTGTGTCCAACTCAGGGGCCCTTTTACAAAGCGTCAGTAAGCCCAACGCAGGCTTACCGTGCTCTAAATCGGAACTGCCATCCCAACGCGGCCGCTGGCTGTAGTTCCGGCGCGAGCACGTTCCATTTCCGGTGTGCCATAAAATATTTTTTTCTAGCACGGCGCTAACCCGGCAGCAATTGAGCATCGCCATGTGCTGCCTGGTTACTGCTAAGTTACCGCGGGAGCCCTTACCGCCACCTCAATGGGTGGCGGTAAATGCTCCCCGCCCCCTCCCCCCACATGGCCACACAGTAAGAGATATCTTGCCGCATGGCCATTTATTTTTGGGCTTTATATGTGCTGCGGTAAAATGGGCCCTGGCGTGCCGGAAAAACATCCCCCGCCGCTACCTCAAAGTCCTTTTTCCCATAGCCCCCCCCTTGGGTACTCCGTTCTGTTTATAAATCTCTCTTATCTGTCCCCTTCTCCTCTATTGCTAATTCCAGGCTCTGTTCCTTTTATCTTGCAGCGCCTCACGCCTGGAATAGACTTCCCGAGCCTGTACGTCTAGCCCCCTCTTTGGCCGTTTTCAAGTCCAAACTTAAAGCCCACCTCTTTACCACTGCTTTTGACTCCTAACCACTGCTCACTTGCCCTGTCCTTTTATCCTCACCTCTTTATTCCCTTACCCTTATTGTTCTGTCTGTTTACCTGTCTTATCTAGATTGTAAGCTCTTTGAGCAGGGACTGTCTTTTTGTGTCTGGTGTACAGCGCTGCTTATGCCTTGTAGCGCTATAGAAATGATAAGTAGTAGTAGCTTAGTAAAAGGACCCCATCAGTCCTGCATGTCAGACTATAATGTCTTTCCTTTTGGTTGTTTAAAAGCTCTCTCATGATTTCAAGGAATAACTTGTCTCTGTATGCTCACATAGTTAGTCATCGTTGTTTTAGTGTGTCTGAGTGACTGAACCAATTCCAGCAGCAGGAGGAAGTCAGATCATAGGTGTAGTGATGTTCTCAGCCTATCAGAACCTTGCTTTCATCTCTCACCCAAGAGTAGGTCTGGAGCAAGCTGAGTCTTGGCTGGGTGCTGAGTGGCTGAGAAAGTTTACCTCCTCGGAAGATAGTGAATCATTGTGCTCCTTCTGTTAATTAGTAGCTGCCTTCATATCGCTGCCTCACAAAGTTGCTGAGGGCTGCATTCTAGGTTATTTTCTTATTGCTGGGTAGTATTATTAGTTTTTGAATGATGCTCTTGTGGTTTTTGGCAGCTCTTGCCAAGCATTCCTCTCCAGGGTTGTTTTATGCTCTGGGAGAGTAGACGAGAATGGGAGTGCCTCCAACTGCACACAGGCCAAGATTTGTAAACTCTTTAACGGGGGGGGGTGAGAAACTGAGGAGAGGCAAAATCTGCTACAGAGAGACAGGGCAATAGCATTAGTTTTATGGAAAGGGACAGTGAAAAAAAATCAGATCGTGTTAAGTGTCCTAACACAAGAGATTCTGTAACCGAGGGGTCAGCGGCTGTTTGTGATCCGGCAGGATTTGTATTTCCTCTGGATCCATGGAACCAATGCCAGCAGCGAACAGCAAAAATCACTGCACTCAGCCTCGCAGTAGAATCTGGATCCTTCTACCCCACCTGAAGCCTAACACAAAGCTTAACTTCTCAACTCTTCAATTTCACCTCCCCATAAAAACTCTAGACTTGGCTAACCGTCCATTAAAATAAAGATAACACTCCGCATTTATAGATAATCAAATGTACTCTATCTTCCCACCCCACTCCAAACTGAGCCCATCATAATCCTCCCCACACCAAACCTAACCTGCCATAGCACTTACCTGTTGTGCTGGCAGCTCTTCTAAGAGCACTCCACAGTTCGAATAACCAACGTCAGCTGGTGGAAAACATACATACATAGCAACATAGTAGATGACAGCAGAAAAAAACCTGCATGGTCCATCCAGTCTGGCCAACAAGATAAACTCATATGCGCTATTTTATGTGAATACCTGACCTTGATTTGTATCTGCCATTTTCAGGGCACAGACCGTAGAAGTCTGCACAGCACTAGCCCCGCCTCCCAACCACTAGCCCCGCCTCCCACCACAGGCTCTACCACCCGATCTCGGCTAAGCTTCTGAGGATCCATTCCTTCCGAACAGGATTCCTTTATGTTTATCCCATGCATTTTTTAATTCCGTTACCGTTTTCATCTCCACCACCTCCCGCAGGAGGGAAAAACACACGTAAGTGCTGCTCTCATGTCACCTTGGGGAGGAATAGCGGAGACTAATCAAGTGATAACACAAAAACAGAATATGAGGACAGATTTAGAGACCTCAGTACATATATACTTTGGAAAAAAGGCAGGAGAGAGGACATAATGATAGAGACCTTTAAATCCTTTGTGGCATAAATGCACAGGAAACGAATCTCTTTCAAATGAAAGGAGGCTCTGGAATGAGGGAGCACAGGATGAAGGGGAAAGGGGAAAGACTAAGAAATACTTCTTCACAGAGCGGGTTGTAGATGCTTGGAACGGCCTTCCGGTGGAGGAGGTGGCGATGAAGGCTCTATCTGAATTCAAGAATCTAGAATCTCTAAGGGAGAGGAAGGGACAGTAGATGGCATGGATAGTCAGACTGGATAGGTCATATGATCTTTATCTGCTTCAATTTTCTCTGTTTCTACATTTTGATATTGGCAGATAAAGGTCATAAGGCCTACCCAGTCTACCCATCCACACCAAGATGGGGGTACTGTGTGTAACTCTGGTCTCACCACACAGTTCCAGGTACCAGCTAGGTCTTCAGGTCAGCACCCAAACCAACGTCATAGCAAAATTTCTTTTTCAGCTGGGCGCAGGCCGCAGCCAGGCTTCATCCTGGTAGGCCTCAGGGTTGTAAGCCATACTTTTGCTACTTTTTATTTCTCAATGTGGCTTACATATTGTATACAGGTACTTATTTGTACCTGGGGCAATGGACTTGCCCAGAGTCACAAGGAGCTGCCTGTGCCTGAAGGGGGAATCGAACTCAGTTCCTCAGGACCAAAGTCCACCACTCTAACCACTAGGCCACTCCTCCACATGACATCTCCTATCCATCTAAACCAGCAAACATTTCCCTCAGCAACTTCCCCATAAACACTCCCCTTTTCAACCCGCTCCCTCCCCCTAATAACTCTGAAGGAGAGGTCTCTTATTAGTTTTAGTAATCCCCAGTATATTGGGGGATTATACTCTCTCCCCCAATAAAGAAAAGATGACTTCCCAGGTTCCATCACAGGGAATCATCTTCCCTTGTCCTCAAGGGCCAACTTTACCTCCCCTCTTTCCCTCAGGGGTCACAACAAGCCTAGGTAACATCATCAATTTTTAATCAAATATAATAATTGTTCCACAACACCATTTGTGATTGTTTGCAAAACACATATCCATATGTCTTCCCCAGTTCACCACAACTTTACATCACACAACCCATAAACTGGTTGAAGGATAGGAAACAGACAGTGGGGTTAAATGGGCAGTATTCACAATGGAGAAGGGTAGTTAGTGGGGTTCCTCAGGTGTCTGTGCTAGGACCGCTGCTTTTTAATATATTTATAAATGATTTAGAGATGGGAGTAACTAGTGAGGTAATTAAATTTGCTGATGACACAAAGTTATTCAAAGTCGTTAACTCGCGACAGAATTGTGAAAAATTACAGAAGGACCTTACGAGACTGGGCGGCTAAATGGCAGATGACGTTTAATGTGAGCAAGTGCAAGGTGATGCATGTGGGAAAAAAGAACCCGAATTATAGCTACGTCATGCAAGGTTCCACGTTACGAATTACGGACCAAGAAAGGGAAACCTTCTGCTCAGTGTGCTGCTGCGGCTAGGAATGCGAATAGAATGTTGGGTATTATTAGGAAAGGTATGGATGTTATAATGCCGTTGTATCGCTTCATGGTGCGACCGCACCTTGAGTATTGTGTTCAATTCTGGTCACCGCATCTCAAGAAAGATATAGTAGAATTGGAAAAGGTGCAGCGAAGGGCGACTAAAATGATAGCGGGGATGGGACGACTTCCCTATGAAGAAAGACTAAGGAGGCTAGGGCTTTTCAGCTTGGAGAAGAGATGGCTGAGGGGAGACATGCTAGAGGTATATAAAATAATGAGTGGCGTGAAACAGGTGGATGTGAAGCGTCTGTTCACGCTTTCCAAAAATACTGGGACTAGGGGGCATGCAATGAAACTACAGTGCAGTAAATTTAAAACAAATCGGAGAAATTTTTCTTCATCCAACGTGTAATTAAACTCTGGAATTCATTGCCGGAGAACGTGGTGAAGGCGGTTAGCGTAGCAGAGTTTAAAAAGGGGTTGGACGGTTTCCTAAAGGACAAGTCCATAAACAGCTACTAAATGGACTTGGGAAAAATCCACAATTCCAGGAATAACATGTATAGAATGTTTGTACGTTTGGGAAGCTTGCCAGGTGCCCTTGGCCAGGATTGGCTGCTGTCGTGGACAGGATGCTGGGCTCGATGGACCCTTGGGTCTTTTCCCAGTGTGGCATTACTTATGTACTTATATACTTATATTCCCAACAGACATTTTGTGTTGCTCTTTTCTTCTCTCAACAAAAGCGTTTTACTATTTCCATCTTTACTATTTAAGCCTGCTTCTGTACTTTTAAGCTCATAACTTCTCTCTTTCTTTATTTGAGTCAGGACACTTTTCATCGAATACAGGTTGCAACCTGTTCACATTGCCATATTTATATTTTTTCCACTTTCCATGGAACATACTTTATCACCAACCTAGACATCACTCTTGATCAGTCATTTTGAACCTTTAATTTCAACACTTTATTGCAACTTAACATGATTTTTTGTTCTTTCCACACAAACCCCAAACAAAATCCTTTCTTGTTAAAATGCAACCTTACCATACATAGTAACATATAACATAGTAGATGACGGCAGAAAAAGACCTGCACGGTCCATCCAGTCTGCCCAACAAGATAACTCATATGTGCTACTTTTTGTGTATACCCTACTTTGATTTGTACCTGTGCTCTTCAGGGCACAGACCGTATAAGTCTGCCCAGCACTATCCCTGCCTCCCAATCACCGGCTCTGGCACAGACCGTATAAGTCTGCCCAGCACTATCCCTGCCTCCCACCACCGGCTCTGGCACAGACTGTATAAGTCTGCCCAGCACTATCCCTGCCTCCCAACCACCGGCTCTGGCACAGACCGTATAAGTCTGCCCAGCACTATCCCTGCCTCCCATCACCGTTTCTGGCACAGACTGTATAAGTCTGTCCAGCACTATCCCCACCTCTCAACCACCAGCCCCGCCTCCCACCACCGGTTCTGGCACAGACCGTATAAGTCTGCCCAGCACTATCCCTGCCTCCCAACCACTAGCCCCGCCTCCCAACCACCGGCTCTGGCACAGACCGTACAAGTCTGCCCACTTCAATGCAATAACATAGGAACAAAAATATGGCTGAGAATTATGTTATTGCATTGAAGTGGGCAGACTTTGAGTCAATTCGGTCATCAGTCCCTCAACTATCCCACTTGGGGTCTAGCTTGCGTACCTGTGTCCCCCAGTAGAGTACAGGTCACACTGTGAAACTTGTTTCCATTGTAAGAGTCTACAATCTCCACAAAGGGTTTGTGGATGCAGCATCCAATTTTCCAGTCTCTACACTGGGCAACGAGGTGGCCCTGTACCATAGGATCTCCTACATTACAGGTAGCGGGACATAAGGGTACCCAACCGCCACATGTACCACACGACCTTTTCCAAATATCGGTTAGCTTGGCTGAGTTTGGAGAGCTTCTTTCCACTGGCTCTCCCCAGGTCTATTCACGATTACCGCAGTTGTTCTTTGGACAATGGGCGGCCCACCAAGCAGTCAACAGCTTCCTCCGTGGTTTGGAGAGGACCTCCGTCTCTCTCCGAACTCGCCCGGTTCACTCTAGTGCTCTGGAGCAAGCAGTCTACCTCCATACTCCTTACTGCCCACTCTGCCACCAGTTCCATGGGGACATTCATGCCCACAACCCCAGTGACCAAACACAAGTAGTCCAGGAGGTTGCAGGGCTTAGGAAGGAATGTTGCTAGATCTTTGGGTACTCCCGTAGCACTCCTTGTTCCCACTGATAAGTCGCCGGTGCTTCCATCGGTGGTCTTTCTATGTTGCCTCACATGCTCTCAAGGATAGAAGCTGGGGCTTGCCACACATTGGCAGCTCCATCTTGCACAGCTACAATCTCCTGTTCCATGGCCCCCTTCCAGCCTCACCCTTGCCCCCAAGTCCATCCAAGCATGCCCTGTACACTGTTGATCTTGCTGGGGTCAGTAGGGCGCTGATGTACGACTCCCCATCCGCTCCACTTTCTCGGCTCTCAGATGTTGTTGTGACAGGGCTCAGCTCCCCAGGTCCCTGACTCACCCTCCGGCTCACCGTCTCCAGTAGTTCTGTTCTAGTCACATCCATCCTCTTGGGGCCTTCACCCAAGGAGTTTGCAACCAAAGACTCGGCTTTCCTCTGCTCCCGAGTCTGAGTCCAGATGTCTTTCCGGTTGCTGCTATGTCGCTCTGCCTCCCTGGTCTTTTCAGGGACCGAGGTTCTGCTGCGTGGGTTGGCGAGCTCTCTTCCCAATGGTAGAATCCCGTGCCACATCCCTTGCAACACAGGCACACTGGGACCAGCTCACTTTGATAGGCACACCCCAGGAAGATGACATGGCCTACGGTTGCCCCATCTTCCAGTGCCAGTTCAATGACTGCTTGCAACCGGTGAGCCATTTCTTTCATGTAAGTCCAGCTCTCTTCTGATAATAAATGCCAACTCCTCTCCACAGTCCATGTACTCCACTCCTCCTTTTATCTCCAGATGCACCACCCCGGGCCCTCGTACTTGACCTCCACCCTTCTGAGGTACATCTGATGTAATTCATGGTTTCCTACCAATGGGAGACTGCTCCCAGTATTCCATGTATTGATTAACAATTTGGCACCCTCTCATCTATCCCCTGGTTGCAAGCGTGGGAACAGTGGTCGTATTTGTCTCGCAGAGCCTTCCCTCCACTTCGCAGGTCCTCAAAGTTCAGATGCTATCCTGGCAGTTACTTTCACCAGTTCCGCACTTCTCTGGTACTGGGAAAATTTAGTAAAGTCACAGTTATCAATTAAGCAGTCTCTCCTATCTTAAACCCTATTGCCCCACGTTACGGGTGCCATTTTGTGTAACCGTGGTGTCACCACACAGTTCTAGGCACCAGCTAGCTCTTCAGGTCAGCACTCGAACCAAGGTTATAGCAAAGTTTTATTTCTTTTTGAGCTGGGCGCAGGCCGCAGCCAGGCTTGATCCCTGTAGTCCATAGGGTTGTAAGCCACACTTTTGCCACTTTTATTTCTTTATCAGTATGAGAGCAAACAAACGTCACACTCTAAAGAAATTCTCCACTCCAGGTTTTATGAAACAAAAGCAAAGCTTTACTGGAACGCTACAACGGGCAGATGTCCAAACTCCCTGTTTCTTTTGTAACAAACAGATCACTCCATATCAAACAGTTCAGAATACAGCGATACCTCGGTTTTCGTCGATAATCCATCGGGAAAACAATCGGCGAAACCAACGAAATCCGAGGCAATTATTTCCATATAAATAAAAAAAAAAAGCACAAAAACACTGGAAAGCAATGGAATTGTTTGACTAGACGCGCGGGGTGATGCTCGCACAACGAGAAACAACGCCACACTGAGCAGGAGAACGTGTTTTCGCAAAATTAGCAGCGAGGTCACGTAGGCACGCCAACGAAATCCGAGGCAACCAACAAAATCCGAGACAAATTTTTTGCGGGAAAAAAATCAACGAAAACTGAAACCGACGATAACCAAAGTCAACGAAAACCGAGGTATTACTGTACTTTTAGAGGATTTTGTCCAAGACTATCGGTAAAAATACTATTCAGTAAATTAGCCGTCTCTTCTAATCCTAGGCTATTTACATATTTACAGCACCACCAGTCCAATACCCATACTCTTGGGCAGAAGAATCCAAGGCTGTGCTTGCAGCGCTTTTGCAGCAAGCTGTTCCACTGGGCTTTATCCAGCTACCAGACCCACTCAAGCTCCCCTGGCTGTGTAACCCTTCTGCCCACCCAGAGCACTCCGCATACTCCACAGTTAATGCTTTAATTGACAAAAACCTTTTTTTTTTTTTAGTTACATTTGTACCCTGCGCTTTCCCACTCATGGCAGGCTCAATGCAGCTTACATGGGGCAATGGAGGGTTAAGTGACTTGCCCAGAGTCACAAGGAGCTGCCTGTGCCTGAAGTGGGAATCCAACTCAGTTCCCCAGGACCAAAGTCCACCACCCTAACCACTAGGCCACTCCTCCACTGTTCCTACTATTTGAGATTCTACGTGGAATGTTGCGATTCCACTAGCAACATTCCATGTAGAAGTCGGCCCTTGCAGATCACCAATGTGGCCGCGCAGTGCAGGACGTCGGACTCACAGAAACAGAAGCCTGTGCAGCCTTCTACATGGAATGTTGCTAGTGGAATAGCAACATTCCATGTAGAATCTCCAATAGTAGCAACATTCCATGTAGAATCTCCAATAGTATCTATTTTATTTTTGTTACATTTGTACTCTGCGCTTTCCCACTCATGGCAGGCTCAATGCGACTTACATGGGGCAATGGAGGGTTAAGTGACTTGCCCAGAGTCACAAGGAGCTACCTGTGCAGGAATCAAACTCAGTTCCTCAGGACCAAAGTCCACCACCCTAACCACTAGGCCACTCCTCCACTTAAATTCTGCCGTAGGTTATTGGGCATATCCAGGACACCCCCCTCTCCTGATGGGTCCTGGAAAGGGTGAAGGCAAGCAAAGATCATGTGCTCTGAACAACAACAGTTTTTTAAAGTCCTTTTTAACTCCACCCCTCTATGACATCTCCTTATCCATCTAAACCCACAAACATTTCCCTCAGCAACTTTCCCACAAACACTCCCCCTTCGGGCTGTGCTTCTCACTCTCCCTTTCCAACCCGCTCCCTCCCCCCCCCCCCCCAATAACTCTGAAGGAAGGGGTCTCTCATTAGTTTGAGTAATCCCCAATATATTGGGGGATTGCATATGTGTCCACAGAGACAGACAATGATGTTGCTGTTGCTGCGATTTGGTTCTGAAGTGCTCCGAATAAATTGGGAGACTGTGAAATACTACTACTACTATTTAGCATTTCTATAGCGCTACAAGGCGTACGCAGCGCTGCACAAACATAGAAGAAAGACAGTCCCTGCTCAAAGAGCTTACAATCTAATAGACAAAAAATAAATAAAGTAAGCAAATCAAATCAATTAATGTGAACGGGAAGGAAGAGAGGAGGGTAGGTGGAGGCGAGTGGTTACAAGTGGTTACGAGTCAAAAGCAATGTTAAAGAGGTGGGCTTTCAGTCTAGATTTAAAGGTGGCCAAGGATGGGGCAAGATGTAGGGGCTCAGGAAGTTTATTCCAGGCGTAGGGTGTAGCGAGACAGAAGGCGCCAAGTCTGGAGTTGGCAGTAGTGGAGAAGGGAACAGATAAGAAGGATTTATCCATGGAGCGGAGTGCACGGGAAGGGGTGTAGGGAAGGACGAGTGTGAAGAGATACTGGGGAGCAGCAGAGTGAGTACATTTATAGGTTAGTAGAAGAATTTGAACAGGATGCGAAAACGGATAGGGAGCCAGTGAAGGGTCTTGAGGAGAGGGGTAGTATGAGTAAAGCGACCCTGGCGGAAGACGAGAGGGGCAGCAGAGTTTTGAACCGACTGGAGGGGGGAGAGGTGACTAAGTGGGAGGCCAGCAAGAAGCAGATTGCAGTAGTCTAAACGAGAGGTGACAAGGGTGTGGATGAGGGTTTTGGTAGAGTGCTCGGAAAGAAAGGGGCGGATTTTACGGATGTTGTGAAGAAAGAAATGACAGGTCTTGGCAATCTGCTGGATATGAGCAGAGAAGGAGAGATAAGAGATGACCCCAAGATTTCGAGCTGAGGAGACAGGGAGAATGAGAGAGCCATCAACAGAAATAGAAAACGGGGGGAGCGGGGAGGTGGGTTTGGGGGGGAAATGAGAAGCTCGGTTTTGGTCATATTTAATTTCAGGTGGCGTTGAGACATCCAGACAGCAATGTCAGACAAGCACGCTGAAACTTTGGTTTGGATGCAAGGTGAGATATCAGGGGTAGAAAGGTAGATTTGGGAGTCATCAGCATAGAGATGGTAGGAAAAGGAGCCCCCTTGAGATCTGGGTAATTCTACAATGAAATCCACAGAAACTGAATCCAAAGGAAAGCTCCAAACCCCTTCGAGAAAAACTGCACTGGCTCCCAATAAAAGAACGTATTGCTTTCAAAATCTGCACCCTGGTTCACAGAATTATCTACGGCGAAGCCCCGGGATACATGACCAACTTCATAGACCTACCATCCAGAAACACAATCGGATCAACACGAGCATACCTAAATCTCCACTACTCAAACTGCAAAGGACTGAAATACAAATCAACATATGCATCCAGCTTCTCCTACATAAGCACACAATGGTGGAACGCACTACCAAAAGCCGTGAAAACAACGTATAACTATCTAAACTTCCGAAAACTATTAAAAACCAACATATTCAAAAAGGCATACCCCTACCGACCCAACTTAAATGCCTGAACCCTGCAACACAATGAAACCAAAGCTCGTAATGGTCATAAACTAACTCTTCTGTTCCTCTTCATGATTCCTAAATATGTCTGTACACATGAACCTTATTCGACCACAGCACCTTATTGTATTTGTTTCTCTACTGGTGTTGGTGAACGCCTTCACGGTATTATGTAACCACATTGAACCTGCAAAAAGGTGGAAAAATGTGGGATGCAAATGTAACAATGCCAAGCCATGTCTGGGTGCTGGATATTCAATGCCAGGCCATGTCTCTGGGTTCTGGATATTCAATGCCAGGCCATGTCTGGGTTCTGGATACTCAATGCCAGACCAATCTGGGTGCTGGATATTCAATGCCAGGCCATGTCTGGATGCTGGATACTCAATGCCAGGCCATGTCTCTGGGTTCTGGATACTCAATGCCAGGCCATGTCTGGGTGCTGGATATTCAATGCCAGGCCATGTCTGGGTTCTGGATATTCAATGCCAGGCCATGTCTCTGGGTTCCGGATACTCAATGCCAGGCCAGTCTGGGTGCTGGATATTCAATGCCAGGCCATGTCTGGGTTCTGGATACTCAATGCCAGGCCATGTCTGGGTGCTGACATTGAATATTCAGGTTAGCAAGGCTACTCGGAAGTTAGCCGGGCACCAGGTCATACTCATACCAGTGTCCAGGTAGCTCTGTGGATAACGTTGGGACAGACGGTTAGCAGACTCAGTATCGTCACCAACCAGGAAAATCCTAGTTCTGCCCTGACTCTGTCCTTAGGCTTCCCCGGCACTGCCTGAACAATGCCACAGTGGTCACAGGAGATATTCAAAAGCGCTGCCCGGTTAACTGCCATTGAATATCCCCTCCCAGACCACTCAGCATGGTTTAGCCAGGGCAGTTGCCTCTCCTGCCCAATTCAATATTTTTGAATATTGAGGCTTTGAGTGTTTCAAAGCATTTAACTAGATTTAACTTTTCTAATGACTATAAACCATGGTGATCACATCAGATCAAACTTTGCTCTTGATGTGTTTGAATGCTGCTGTTAAAAATTAAAACCGTTTCTAACTACACAGCCCTGGAGAACAGAGCAGGATCACCAACACTCCCTAGTTCACACTTTGGAATTAAATACTGGTGAGCAAACAGGGCTGGGCACATGTGGCATCCATAAAGTTGCTCAAAGTTTCTGAATCATGAACCCCTTTTCAGCCCAAGAGAGGGAAACTAGAAGCACCAATTAGGCTTCGAAGGGTTTCTAGGGAGTCTTTCCAACCCACCACCTTCTGTTGACAGTGGCACTGAAAATGTTCCGATTGAACTAGGATGTTTTTTTTTTTTATCCATAATGGAACAAAACAGAACTGTCCAGGATTAAAACTAAGATATTTTCAGCTAGACCTGTTTTTATAAGGAATAAGGCAAAAACAGAAAGGTGCCCTAAATGACCATATGACCACTGGAAAGAATCAGGGATAAGTACATAAGTATTGCCATACTGGGAAAGACCAAAGGTCCATCG
This sequence comes from Microcaecilia unicolor, assembly GCF_901765095.1. NCBI lineage: Eukaryota > Metazoa > Chordata > Amphibia > Gymnophiona > Siphonopidae > Microcaecilia > Microcaecilia unicolor. The sequence continues at coordinate 7,131,257 of NC_044033.1, forward strand.
AGCCCAGCATCCTGTTTCCAACAGTGGCCAATCCAGGTCACAAATACCCGGTAAGATCCCAAAAATGTACAAAACATTTTATACTGCTTATCCCAGAAATAGTGGATTTTCCCCAAGTTCATTTAATAATGGTCTATGGACTTTTCCTTTAGGAAGCCGTCCAAAACTTTTTAAAAGTCTGCTAAGCTAACTGCCTTTACCACATTCTTTGGCAACGAATTCCAGAGTTTAATTACACATTGAGTGAAGAAAACTTTTCTCAGATTCGTTTTAAATTTACTACATTGTAGCTTCATCGCATGCCCCCTAGTCCCAGTATGATGACATCCCCATACTCCCTCAGTGGTCACTGACCCCTCCCACCCCTGTTCCTTGGTCTGATAGGATAAGAAACCATTGAATGGTCATCTGTCCTATATACAATCAGAGCTTGGACTGCGTTCTTCAACAGGATCATGGTCAGCGTCAAGCCGCCCGATATTCAAATGACCCAGAGAGTCTCCTGGCTGTTTAACTCACTTGTTTATGGCTAACTGCTAATATTCAGCGGCACTTAACCGGTTAAGGCCTATATCAAAACTGGCTAACTTGTAGGCGTTACGGGGTGAAGTTGGCACTTATGTGGCTTAAGCGCCAATGCTCAGCCCTTAACCGCATAAGAGAGCTGCATGAACTGGGCCGTATAAAAAGAATTCCTTATCTTATGCGTTAAGGGCTGAATATTGCACTTCACCGCGTAAGTTTGCCTGGCATTGAACATCCTGGAATAGAGCCAGCACGGACATAAAAACACCGACTGCCGCTGGCTGAATTTCTGTGGCCAGCAAGCCGATCACCAAGCCTACCCTTCCCTCTGAATCAGTACTGACGTAACGTTCCTACACTCCCCTAGGAATTTATACTGATCCACATGGTGTGACAGGGTGCGCTCCCCTCTGACGTGAAAAGAATTATTTTACTGTACGGCTGCTGCTCCCAGGACTGTAGGTAGCCTTCCTCTGCAGTGGAACAAGCCAGAGGCCATGGGGCAAACAGAAAGCCAGCGAAGTTAACGTTCCTTTCAAAGTGATGGCTCCTTGCTATTTTTTGCTTCCCTTTCTAAGAATGCTGGCATGGGTATCCTAAAGATAGCTAACAGAATCAAAAGAGGGACACAGAATTATGGGTTTGGACTCTGTAGTCTGGTATTATAATCAGACTAAATGCCGCCTGAAGCTCTGGTCATTGTTCTCTCGTCGGCGCTGTTCGTTTCTCTGTTTCAGTGTCTAAACTCTGAAAACATTCGTCTATGTCACCTTATATAAATATAAAAGAGAGGTTAAAATAATCCCAAAATATTTTATGAGAAAGGTGGACTAGAGACAGACAGAATAGTGAACGTCACACAGGATCATGGCAACAGTTTGTAACTGTTATATCTACTTTTATGTCTTACTTGGCAACAAGTAGACAAATTGGCAGCTCAATAAGCTAACTAAATTAACTTTAATTATAGTTTGAGTGATAAAGGAAAAAGAGACATGAAATATGGGAGAAATGGAGAAAGTAACCCAGAGCTGGACTCCCAAACAATCTATGGCTAAAATATCTTTCAAACAGATATTTGAGCAAGCTTGTGTGTGTGGGGGGGGGGGGGGGTCATCCTCTTTCTTCTTCCTTGTAAACGCATACTCGCCACACTCACTAGAAAGTTTCCTATATTACTCTGGTACCCGAGAAAGTACATTCTTCCATCCTTTCCAGGTACCCCTGTACTAACACTCTGAACGGGGGAACCACTGAAAGCTTGTGGTCTTGTGGCAATAGTGTGGATATAGCCCACTGTAGTCTAGTATTTCTGTGGCATTCAGAAGTAAGGCTTCAGATGCTGCACATTGGAAGCAGGATATTGGGTTAGATGGACTATTGGTCTGACCCACTATAGATATTCTTATGTTCTTATGCCAGACAATGTGGTAATAGTAGTTAGCTTAGCAGAGTTTAAAAAAAAGTTTGGATCATTTCCTAAAAGAAAAGTCCGTAAACCATTTTTAAGATGGAGTTGGGGAAAATCCACTGCTTATTTCTAAGATAAGCAGCATAAAATCTGTTTTGTTCTTTTGGGATTTTGCCAGGCACTGGTGACCTGGATTGGCCACTGTTGGAAACAGGATACTGGGCTTGATGGACCTTCTATCTGTCCCAGTATGGCAACGCGTATGTTCTTAAATATCACTGAAATATTCAGGATACCAAAACTGGGAATACCTGGTAGAAACCCTTGTAGGGAATGCTGACATGTATCCATGCAAGGAACTGCCTGAGCCCCTAGAGCCATCTCTGAGCTTATCACCATTCCCCAAGGCCTACAGGCTGGGTGAAAGGAACCCTTCTGCATCATGCCTAACCCCTCAATGAGAAGACCTAAAGTGTTGAAAGAGCAGAGGCAGGGAACTACAGCTCACAGCAAGAAGGGATTTCTTCTGCCAAACCCTCTACAGAGAATGAGTTTCATGAGTAGGGAAGGGGACTGCATGGATAATATTGATCACTGCCTACAAATGTGGACCAACTTTGACCAGTACTGAGGTGGGAGAGGCAGGTGAGGGGAATCGCCTATTATTCTTCCAGCCAGTTCTGACTCTTGTTCCCTTGAATGTTTATCAACCTTGACGAAGGCGCGGGGAGGGGGGGGGGAGGCAAAGGAGCTGGGTGTATAATGATTCTAGCCAGCCTCTGACTCGGTCCCTAAATTGTTTGCGTTCTCCAATGACTGTGATCTCGTGAAGAGAATGAAACAGCACAATAAGTTCAAGATAACCTCTGTGCGTGAACTCCTGAAAAAGATGGCCCTACTTTGAACTATTCCTGACCGGGCAATATAGAGGACCCACAAAGGGAGCTCATAGCATTACCTACCTCCTTCACCTCTTTAATTGGGCCAAAAGCTGAAAAGTGAAGTTCAGGGACCTTCAAGCCCTCACCTGTAAATACTACTACCCAAGGAAGGTCAACATGACCCCATCCAGGGGATGCTGGATCCAGCACAGAAGGACTCAATTCATGGAGCCATTTTACATATCTGCCAAGAAAGCAAGGGACTATAAAAAATGTAGCAGCCAGCAGGTCACGGCTCAGCAGATGTTGAGTTAAGTCCATCTGTGGACAGCCTCCAGTTCGATTCATGTAAAGTTTGCTCTTGACAAAGCCCCGTGTCAAACCTCCGCCTGTGTCATGGGACCTCGACGTTCTCCTTACCCAGCTGATGAAAGCTCCTTTTGAGCCACTGTATTCCTGTCCTCTGAAGTTCTTGACCTGGAAGGTCTTGGTTTTGATAGCAGTTAGCGGATCCACCTTACATGAAATTTCATGACAACAGAGTAGTTCTCTAGACGCACCCTAAGTTCCTTCCTAAATTCCATCTTAATCGGTCAATCATCCTGCCAACATTTTTTCCAAAATCACATGCCGATTCTGGCAAAAGGGCACGGCACATCTTGGACTGTAAGCAAGCCTTGGCCTTCTACCTGGAACGGACTAAGCCCTATAAACAGTCCATTAAAAGTTTTGTTTCTTTTGACCCCCAGCAGGATTGGGGTAGCCATCAGTAAACACACTCTTTCCAATTGGCTGGCAGATTGCATCTCTTTCACTTATGCCCAGGCTAAGCTGACTCTGGAGGGCCATATCACAGCCCATAATGTCAGAGCTATTGTAACTCGGTCCTTCTATCCCGGGTTCAAAGGGGCTTGAGAGGCACTGCATGTTTTTATCACTTGCACACTCTGATTCTGTCAGCTCATCCACTCAGGAACCACACGACACTCAGAGGATTAAAAGAAATGGAACATTTATTAACTCTTAACTGATGGTTTCCACTGCACTGGTCTTCTGACAGTCAGTTATACTTCATAAGCAATAATACATATCTGGGCTAATACACATGCTTAACCCCTATGCCTGACCTGCAGCTCAATCAAAACCCAGAGCGGATTTCACATTCCCGATGTACTTCAATACCATCCGGGCTGGATTTCCAGTAACTGCATACTCCTTTCAGGCTGCCACCTGAAGGTCTCGCTATCAGTCAGGAATAGACTACAATGCCACCAGAGCCCCTGTTATGGCCGGACTCCCCAATCCGCCGAGTTTCTGGCTCCTATAATGGCTGATGCAATGTAACAGCTTACTGTCCAGATAATCAATCTACCAGTCACAATGCTACAGGACGTCCCCTTCTCTTGCAATGGGTCTTCTGGCAGGGGAACTAATAGCCAACACCAACAGAAGGTGACCTCTCCACTAAAGAGCGAATGCCAAGCAAAGAAAAGTGGTTCCAAAAAACCTCTCTCTCAGATGGTGTTCTCAAACAAGGTCTTTATTCGAAACGATAAAATAACGACCCGACACGAGTCGTGTTTCGGCCTTACCGGCCTGTGTCAGGGGTCTAGTAAATTTTTTATACAGTATGCTTTCCTAGAACGATTGTTTTTCAGTCAGTTTCCTATGATGTATAACATCACATACGAACCTCCAAACAACGAATCTCGCAGCCTTCCTGTAAAATGCTATAGGTTTTGGCTTTATTATTGCACTGCTGGTCCCGCATTCACAAGGAAGGCACCTGCGCATTGGAACGTTGCCTCAGGTTCTTAGAGGGATAGTACACTAGGCAGTGTTTCCACACCAGGCTCCATAGATGACCGTCACCCATGTGTGAGAATAATTGGCCTGCTGTCCTCGGAGAACAACTGCTACAGGTAAGTAACTGCTTTTTCAGTTGGCATTTGGGGTTGGAATTGGGAAGTGTACTAGGAGTGATGAAGGTTCACCTGCGGGAGATTGCGTCTGCATGGCTTGCTTCTGTTCTCCCTGAATTGCTTGTCCTTTCCTATTAATATTTGGAGTTCTTTTTCTTTGTCTCTGTTCTGAACCTGTGCACAGGACTGAGACCTGTTTTTTTTTTTTTTTTTAATTGTGCAGTATATCAAGTCTATACCTTGAAAAAGTTAAAACAAGTGTAGACTCCCTTGCGCTTCAGGTCTAATGTGTCGCCACTCAGTAACAGGAAGTTTGCATCAAAGATGCCAGAGACACATCAGACTTGCAATGTGCACATGGGCTCAAAGATCCCATGCTGCTTTTCAGTTCATATTTTAAAACAGTCCACCATCCATGGCTTGCTGCCCCACTGAAGCTGGGACCAGCTGGTTCACTGTGCTGCCAGACCATGTCTGGGTGCTGACATTGAATATCCAGGTTAGCAAGGCTACTCGGACGTTAGCCGGGCACCAGGTCATACTCATACCAGTGTCCAGTTAGCTCTGTGGATAACGTTGGGACAGACGGTTAGCAGACTCAGTATCGTCACCAACCAGGAAAATCCTAGTTCTGCCCTGACTCTGTCACTAGGCTTCCCCGGCACTGCCTGAACAATGCCACAGCGGGCATAGGAGATATTCAAAAGCGCTGCCCGGTTAACTGCCATTGAATATCCCCTCCCAGACCACTCAGCATGGTTTAACCAGGGCAGTTGTCTCTCCTGCCCAATTCAGGCTTCCACCCTGTACGAGGGCTTGGCTTGCACAGTGGAGTACAACAGCCCTCGATTTGAAAATGCAATTGACACACATTCCTTCCACAATCTAACTATACCTCCAAGAATACCTTTTCACAATGAAGCTAAAAGTACATACATCAAGGAACAGTGAGCAGGTTTTTAGGTGCATCGAAAGTGCGAGGGAAGCAGTGCTCAAAGGTATGTGGTCCAGCATCTCACTGGCTTTGCTGAAAACTGCAGTCATTAGCTGAGATAAAGTATATACCCTGGGCTTCCAAAGAGATAAGCATTCTCAGCAAGAGGTAGGAAAACAGAGCATACTTACTGGATTGGGGGGAGGGGGGATTCATTTTTATCTCACACCCAGGGCCGGTCATAGCAATTGCAGGGCACTGTGCAGACCAGTTCGGTGGGCTCCCCCCCCCCTCCAGTCCCACCTAACCCTGCCCCTTGTTGACAAGATGTGTTTTTATTTCAAATAAAGACAAATCAAGCAAAACTTGTGTAGAAAAACTAATTCAAATATGTAAAATGTTATCATAGGAAACCTTTGGGTTTAAAAAGCAAAACCATGTGCATGTAAGGACTGGATAAATGAATTAAAATGAATCCCCTTAATATGTAATACTTGGTAGCAATAATGAAACAGTGATTGAATATTCAGATAGCCAAGCACCCTGAGCCAACGGATTTATTTTCCATTCAACATAATTAACTTTTTATGAACTTGATGCTAATAGTGTGTTGAACTGGACAATGTTGGCACATTTAGCCACACCCCTTTTACCAGCCATGGCGCATATAAACTTTAATCATTGAAAATATTACACCAGTACAGGAGAAGAAAAACAACTTTTTTCATTATAAATAATTTCTGTAAGCTGTTACAGCTCCAGTATTCCCAAAATGACACAAACCAAATTAGCATACAGACTCTACATGCAGCACAATACCAGAAAAACAGGAAGAAACACATTGCAAAATAAGACAGCAGATGTAAATTCTCAAATTGGACATATTCCAAACACTAAAATGAAAATAAAATGATTTTTTTTCTACCTTTGTCTGGTAACTTTATTTTTCTGACATGTTGGTCCAAGTCTTTGATTCTGCTGCTCTCTCTCTGTTCCCTTAACTCCATTTCCAGGACTTCCTTTCCATTTATTTCTTTACTTTCCTCCTATCTTCTTCATTTCTTGCCCTACATCCATAAGTAAAAGCTGGGTCCTTCGCGGACTTAACTGGAGGAGATTTAGAGTGGATCTAGCTTTTGTCTATTTTCTCCATCCACGTGCGGTTTTTCTCCTCTTTTCCGTTTGCCTCATCTCCGTCAGTATGCATCTCCTCCTATTTCTTCCCTCCCCTCCATCCATATGCATCTCCAGTGCTGTTCCTAGGGGGGGGCGGTGGGTGCGGTCCGCCCCGGGTGCACGCTGCTGGGGGGAGGGGGTTGCGCGCGCGCCTGTCCTTCGTTCGTTCCATGCTCCCTCTGCCCTGGAACAGGTTCTGGGGCACAGGGAGCATGGAACGAACGAAGGTCAGGTGCACGTGGCACCCCCCCCCCCCAGCGGCGTGCACCCGGGGGGGTCTTTCGCAGGGGGGATGTCCTTTCGCCGGGGGGGGGGGCATGCTGCATCCGGGGGGAGGCGCTACACCCGGGGGGGGCGGGGCGCATCGGCGATCCGCCCCGGGTGTCAGCCCCCCTAGGAACACCACTGTGCATCTCCTTCCTCTCCTCCATCCATGTCCAGCATTTTTCTTCATCCCCCTCCATCCGTGCCCAGCATTTCTCCTCTCTCCTCCCCTCCATCCATGTTCATCTCATTTCCTCTCTCTTCCCTTCCCTCCATCCATATCCAGCATTTCAACTGTTTCTCCTTCCCTCCATCCATGTCCAGAATTTCTCCTGTCGCCCTCCCCTCCATCCATCCATGTTCATCTCACTTCCTCTCTTGCCTCCCCTCTATCCATGTCCAGCATTTCAACTCTCTCCCCTCCGTCCCTGTGCATCTCCTTCCTCTCTCTTCCCTTTCCTCCATCTGTGTCCAGAATTTCTCCTCTCTCCCCTCCATCCATATGCATCTCCTTCCTGTCTTCCCTCTCCTCCATCCATGTCCAGCATTTATCCTGCCCTCCCCTCCATCCATCCATGTCCAGCAACTCTCCTCTCTCCCCTCCCCTTCCATCCCATCCATGTCCAGCGATTCTCCTTTGTCCTCTACTCTCCCCTCCCATCCATGTCCAATGATTCTCCTCTGCCCTCCCTTCCCATCAATGTCCAGTGACTCGGCCCAGCCCCCACCTGCCCACCCTCTTCTCCCACAACATCCCCCTTTTCGCTCCTCTGCTTTGTGTTTAAATTTTTAATTTTACCTCAAGTCACAGTGGCTGCGCAGGAGTGAAAGCACGTGGGAGTGAAAGCAGCAGGCTCACCCCTAACCTTCCCTTCTTCTCTCTGTGTCCCGCCCTCGCGGAAACAGGAAATTACATCAGAGGAGGGCAGGACACTGAGAGGGAAGAAAGGAAGGTATAGGCGAGCCTGCTGCTTTCACTCCTGCGCCGCTGCTGCTGCGACTTGAGGTACAATAAAAAATGTAAACGCAGAGTGGCCGGAAGAAAAGGAGGACTGTCCGAAAGCTGAGGGCGGGCAGGTGAGGACCCAATGGCTGGAAGCGGGAGGGAGCGCCATGGGGCGCTGAGCGACTGCTCCTATGCTCCAGCCTAAGACCAGCCCTGCTCACACCTTTTAATTAGGAGCTCAAGGTGATACAAATGCTCCATATGGAATCCTCCTGTTCTAATCCCACCTCTGCCTTGATACACAGAGACCTCAGGCAATTACAACACCTCACTGCTCCAATATATACAGATGCCCTGGTCATTAAAATCCCACTTTCCCCCTGATGCACATGGATTTCTTTGGCCCTTATTACTCTCATGACCCTGATACTCTGAGACCCCTTTCATAACTCCATTATTGCCCACCTGGGTTCTATAACTTCCTCACTATATAGACAAAATGTGGCCCAAGGTAGTGCGAGTGTGTCTTTTGGGTGCGTGCTGGGCCATTTTTTTTTTGCCACGTCTTGGAAAAAGGCTTTTTTTTAAGTGGCCAAAAAATGGACGTGCGGCAAAATAAAAACCAGCTGGGGCAGTTTGAGAAGAATTTGTGCCACTGCCCCAGCTATATGACTCAACAGTGATTTTGGTAAAGGAAACCAATGGCTGGAGAAAATAAAGGGGAATCCCCTGGACCAGCAGCCTCTAATGGAATACAAGGTCGCCCCTCCCCCCTGCCCACATCAAGGCCGTAGAGCTGATATCAGGAGAAAAGAGAGGGCCACGGCAGCAAAAAGGCGCGCGTTCCCGCCATTTTAGCTCGGGAAAAGGGGAACTTCAGCACCTCCCTCCCCAGCATTCAAACACACCACCACACAGAATCCCGCTGCGCAGCATCTGCTACTGCAGCGGAAACAGCTTTCAAACGTCAGCGTCGCCCATATTAAAGCACGGTACCCCCGTGCCGAAAGAGAAAGGCAGGGACTCACCGAACAGCAGGTGTCTCCAGAGGAGAAGCAGAGTCCCACAGACGCAGCAGCCTAACCAGCACACAGACTGAAAGCACAGCACTAAGACAGGGAAACCCTGTACTGCCCGGTCCTCTCAGAAATCTTCTGTTTCGTTTTGGTTTTTTTAACACCAAATGAAGGCAAAGGAGTTCTCTTGTTTTTTTGTTTTGTTTTGTTTTTACTGGTGAGGAAGGCTAGAGCTCTAAAGACCGGGAGGCAAGAGGGGAAAGGGTGAAGCAGGGACCCAGAAGACTGAGTACGCCCCCAAAGTCGGCACCACCACCACCCCTAAACTCAACTGGTCCACAGGACCCAGGAGTAGGGCCGCTGAGAGGGGGGGACGGGGGGACAAAAGTCCCCGGGCCGCTGCAGGGGGGTCCGGCGCCGCTGCAGTCCGTCCCGCCCTCCATAGCTCCTGGAACTAACCTGAAGTGCCTTCACGTTCACATCGCAGCAGCAGCAGGGCAGGCCACTCCTTCCTTCCGTGTCCCGCCCTCGCCTGATGTAACGTCCGTGAGGGCAGGGCACGGAAGGAAGGAGAGGTCTGCCCTGCTGATGCTGATGCTACTTGCTGCGATGCGAATGTGAAAGCGCTTCAGGTTAGTTCGGAGGGCCCGGCAGCGGGTGGAGGGGGGGCCCGGCGACTTCGGGTGGGGAGGGGCGCGACGCGACCTCAGGTGGAGGGGGGGCCCGGTCACTTCGGGTGGGGGGGGCGGGGCGTGACGCAACCTCAGGTGGGGGGGCCCGGGCCCGGCCCCGGCTCTCGGCGGCCCTGCCCAACAAACAAATCCAGGAGCTGCTGAAGAGCTGTCTACCACCTGCTGGAGATAGAGATGTACTGAGGTGAAGGAGGAGCTGGCCGTCTGGTATCACTGCCTTCAGCTTTGTAATCTCTATCTCCACCTGCTGGTAGATGGACACTACCCACCAGTTCTTGGATTCATCTGCTGAGTACGCTAAGGAAATATAGGCTTCTTTAACCGTCACTGCTCCAGTAAACAAGGACCCTTCCTGGAGCCCTTACAATTTCAATAAACACAGCCATCCCCCTCCTAACCTGCCCACAGTGCTTCCTGCTCATGAAATACAGTATTTATTTTCGTACACTTGACATACAGCGAAAAGGCCTACACATAGGCAACTAAGCGGTTTACAAAACAATCACAATGTTGAGATGACATTGTTAGTACAATTCTGTGCTTTTCAGGAACAGAACGGATGGGTTCCCCTTATTAAATGGAATCTGAAATAACGAAGCTTCCTTGAGCCTGAAGATCAGTGAGTCAGCATGTGGGTGGCACCTTGTCCCTACAGTGAATGACCTTATCCACGGAATGCAAAACTATGCGGTAGAGTTATTGATGTGGACTTCGGTCACTTGATTCCGAACCCTAGGGTAACATTACCTCATCTCACAGGGAGCCTTCATACATCTCACCTCATCGGGACTGTATTTTGATCCTACTACATGGGAGTGCGAGGGGGTTGTGCTATTACTGTCCACTTTACACAAAAACATGTGGCCCAGGAGGGGAGGATCATGTGCGGGGGGGAGGGGAAGGGAAGGTTTTCTGCTTCCATTAATAACTGTTTCCCTGGAGAGTCAGATGTATCTCCTACTCCAGCTTTTTTACTTGAGGCTCAGCACGTCCTCGCCTGGCAGGTGGTAGAGAGAGGGAGGGGGAAGAGGAAGAGAGCTGCAATTCCAAACCACAAAGGGAAAGGTGGGAAGGGTCATAGAAGAGGGGAAGGTTGATAAAAGGGAAAAAGAAGATAAGGTGCATGACACGAAGAACAGAAAATATCTAGAGGGAATGGAAGAAGACAAAAAAACAAGGAAGAGAGGAGGGAGAGTATGCACTTGGGAGACCAATAAACTTACATAGTAACATAGTAGATGACGGCAGCAAAAGACCTGCACGGTCCATCCAGTCTGCCCAACAAGACAAACATATGTGTATACCTTACCTTGATTTGTACCTGCCTTTTTCAGGGCACAGACCGTACAAGTCTGCCCAGCAGTATTTGCCGCCTCCCAACCACCAGTCCCGCCTCCCAACCACCGGTTCTGGCACAGACCGTATAAGTCTGCCCAGCACTAGCCCCGCCTCCCAACCACCAGTTCCGCCTCCCACCACCGGTTCTGCCACCCAATCTTGGCTAAATTCCTTAGGATCCATTCCTTCTGAACAGGATTCTTTTATGTTTATCCCACGCATGTTTGAATTCCGTTACTGTTTTCGTTTCCACCACCTTCCGCGGGAGGGCATTCCAAGCATCCACTACTCTCTCCGTGAAAAAATACTTCCTGACATTTTTCTTATAATGGGGTCACTTTATAACACAGTACTTAGAGAAAAAAATGAAAAATGCACCTTTTGTGTGTGTCAGTTGTATAACAACCTGTAGAAAGCTGTTCTACATGCCGAATTGTTCAGGCGAGGAAGGTGTTGACTAATTCCCAAGGTCAAGGAGATGTTCTGTGCAATAAAGATCATTATGAAGGTGTCGGAGATTCCAAGGTGGATCAGCAAAGAGAAAAACATAAGCATTTTACTTGCTATCTGATAGAAGCAAAGATTTTAGAACTAGAACACACCAAAAATGTCCGTCAATCAATCAATTATGGTGGGACAAACCAACGGACAACACAGAAAAGCACAAAAGGACCTCCAAGGTTGGAAAGACGCAAAACTTTAATGGAAGGAGACTTGACACGGGCCGTGTTTCGGAGCTCAAAGCGCCTGCCTCAGGAGTCAAGAATGAAGTCTTGAGTATCAATAAGCGTACAAACCGCGTTATGATAGACTTACTCTACAATGTGATGCACAAACTTTAGCAAGTAGCAGCCGATTCCGTGAACTGCCAATCACGGAATCGGCTGCTACTTGCTAACGTTTGTGCATCAAATTGTAGAGTAAGTCTTTCATAACGCGGTTTGTACGCTTATTGATACTCAAGACAAGTCCTATGAGGAAAGGCTAAAGCGGCTAGGGCTCTTCAGCTTGGAGAAAAGGCGGCTGAGGGGAGATATGATAGAGGTCTATAAAATAATGAGTGGAGTTGAACGGGTAGATGTGAAGCGTTTGTTCACGCTTTCCAAAAATACTAGGACTAGGGGGCATGCGATGAAGCTACAATGTAGTAAATTTAAAACGAATCGGAGAAAAAGTTTCTTCACTCAACGTGTAATTAAACTCTGGAATTCATTGCCAGAGAATGTGGTAAAGGTGGTTAGCTTAGCGAAGTTTAAAAAAGGTTTGGACAGCTTCCTAAACGAAAAGTCCATAGACCATTATTAAATGGACTTGGGGAAAATCCACTATTTCTGGGATGAGCAGTATAAAATGTTTTCTACATTTTTGGGATCTTACCGAGTATTTGTGACCTGGATTGGTCACTGTTGGAAACAGGATGCTGGGCTCGATGGACCTTTGCTCTTTCCCAGTATGGCAATACTAATGTACTTATGACTTCATTCTTGACCCCTGAGGCAGGTGCTTCGAGCGCCAAAACACGGCCCATTTCGAGTCTCCTTCCATTAAAGTTTTGCGTCTTTCCAACCTTGGAGGTCCTTTTGTGCTTTTCTGTGTTGTTTATTGGACTTGTGTACTTTTGGACCCTTTCTTCTGCTACTGGAACAAACCAATGGTCCATCAAGTCCACCATCTTGTCTCCAACCAAACCACTTGTAAGTAGGGGTGGGCAATTAATGCGTTAATTACACGATTAATATGTCAAAATTGTAATGCAGGAACAATTTTTTAATGCAGGCCAGATTTTTTAATGCCACCCCACCCCTGCGTCCTGCGTTTATCTCAATAGACCTCCTCTTCCTAGAGTCTTAGGCAGCAGCACTGATTGCCACATGCTGCTGACCTGGAAGACTTGCCTCTGTCCCATCCCACCCCCTCTGATGCAACTTCCTGTTTTGCTTCCGTACGCTGCAAGCCAAGACTTCCGGGTCAACGCTGAATGTGTCATAAGAACATAAGAATAGCCATACTGGGTCAGACCAATGGTCCATCTAGCCCAGTATCCTGTTTCCAGCAGTGGCCAATTCAGCGATTCTCTTGTGGATCCCTTTCACCTAAATTGGAAGGGTGGTTGAAACCAGATACTTGGGTTGTTAAAAGAATACTGGTGGGCTGGAGCTGCAGGTACTCTTTATAGGGAAGAACTCGCATCTCATAAGTTTGTTTCAATTTGCTGGATGAGGGGGTTTTGGAGTGATCTGGCTGGACTCACCCAGTTGTTCCAGATCATGGCTAGACTCAGTTTATCATATTTACTATACTGCTTCTATTGAACTCAAATCAAAATGGTTCACAATACATTAAAACAGAATAATAGAAAAGCTAATACTGAGAAAGGAATGCCATCTGTCCCCTCTCTCTCTCCCCCCCTTTCCATCCATCTGCCCCTCTCTCCCCTTTCCATCCAGTGACTGCCCATTCTCTCCTCTTTCTGTACAGCATCTGCACTCTCTCATTCTCCCCCTTCCATCCAGCATCTGCTCCTCTCTCTCCCATCCAGTGTCTGCCTCCTCTCTCTCCCCACTTCCATCCAGCATCTGCCCCACCTCTCTCTATCCCTTCCACCCAGTGTCTCTCATCTTTACCTCCCCCTCCATCCAGCATCTGACCCTTCTCTCTTCCCACTTACATCCAGAGTCTGGCCCTCTGTCTCCCCATTTCTATCCAGCATTGGTCCCCGCTGTCTCCTCCCCTTTCCATCCAGTCTGCCCCCTCTCTATTTCTCCTTACTTCCATCCAGCATCTGCTACCTCTCTATCTCCCCCTTCCAGCCAGCATCTGACCCTTCGCTCTCCTCATTTCCATACAGAGTCTCTCCTCTTTTTCTCCCCCTCCTCACTTTCTCTCCTCACTTCCATCTAGAGTCTGGCCCCTCTCTCTCCCCAGTTCCATCCAGCATCTGCTTTCTATCTCCCTCCCATGTCGTCCAGCATCTGCTCCCTCTCTCCCCCAGTCCATCCGGCACCTGTCCCATCTCCCCCTCATCCAGCATCTACCCCTTCTTCCTCCCACCCACCAGACACCCCTGACACCAGTAGCACACCAGGATCTCCCCACTCCCAACCAACACCGTGCTGCTGTTGCTGTTTCAGCAGTGGCGGCAAAAACGAATAAAAAATCATGGAGCTGCCTCGTTCCCACTCGCTACTGCCGGCTCTGTCCCGGAACAGGAAATGATGTCCGAGGGGAGCGAGACCAGCAGCTGCGAGCAGGAAGCTGCGAGCAGGAAATGTGCAGCCCTGCAATCTTTTTCTTTGTGTTTGCTGAAACAGCAGCAGCAGCAGCGGTGGTGGTGGTCACGACAGTGGGGTGTTGGTTGGGAATGGGGAGAGCCTGGTATGCCTCCTGCTCCCTCCAGATTTTGGGAGGGGGGCACGGCACTCATGGCTCCCCCTGTTCCAACACCTATGCAGTTAGGTACAGTAAGGTTTTAGGTGTTCCTGGAGGGCTGACAATACAAAATAAGGGTGTTAAGGTGGGATTTGTACCTGGCTCCCTTTATGTAAAATCCACTGCACGAACCACTAGGCTTCCCTCTGCTCTCCTGGGATGTCTGTGTGGCCAGTTTACTAGGCATGTTGCCAAAAAGTTATCCCTATGGCTTCTTTTTTGCCTTTTTTTCTAGGATTTGTTTTTTTTAATGTCACCTAAAGAAATACACTAAGCACAAAAGCGACTGGAAAATAGCAATTTTCGAAACAAAAAGAATAGTCTTTTTCCTGGATTGAAAATCGCTATGTTCAGGATGAGAATTTTAGACTTTTTCACCAAAACATCTTCAATTGAGCATCATCTCGAAAATGCCCCTCAATGTCTCCTACATCACCTTCTGGCCTACTGTGGGTTTTTTTTTCCTGTTGTGAGTCATGTAAACCGCTTAGGTGTAGGCTGTATAAAAGTTTTGAAAATACAGAAATAAATATAACTCTGTGCTGGTTTCTTCAGTACAGAAATTTGCAGAGCTGGACAATTAGACTTTGCACAAGTCTGGATGAAGGTATAGTCATGATATAAGTCACACTGACTACTGTAATGGAATCTATGCGGGATACAAAGATCAAATCATAAAGAAACTTCAAACCGCCCAAAACAAAGCAGCCAGACTAATATTTGGAAAAACGCGTTTTCACAGCGCCAAACCACTACGAGAAAAACTGCATTGGCTACCAATCAAAGAACGCATCACTTTCAAAATCTGCACGACTTGTTCACAAAATAATTTACGACGAGGCACCGGGATACATGACAGACCTCATCGACCTGACAGCCAGAAACACCACAAAATCTACACGATCATCCCTAAACCTCCACTACCCAAGCAACAAAGGACTCAAATACAAATCCATCTACGCAACCAGCTTTTCCTATTTAAGCGCACAACTATGGAACGCACGGCCAAACGCAGTAAAAACTACGCTCGACCATCTAGACTTCCAGAAAGCACTAAAGACAGACCTGTTCAGAAGAACATACCCCACCGTCCCAACATAAAATACCTGGACACCTACGTCATAATGAAACATAAGTATATAAGTAATGCCACACTGGGAAAAGACCAAAGGTCCATCAAGCCCAGCATCCTGTCCACGACAGCAGCCAATTCAGGCCAAGGGCACTTGGCAAACTTCCAAAACGTACAAACACTCCATACATGTTATTCCTGGAATTGTGGATTTTTCCCAAGTCCATTTAGTAGTGGTTTATGGACTTGTCCTTTAGGAAACCGTCTAACCCCTTTTTAAAACTCTGCCAAGCTAACCGCCTTCACCACGTTCTCCGGCAACGAATTCCAGAGTTTAATTACGCGTTGGGTGAAGAAAAATTTTCTCCGATTTGTTTTAAATTTACTACACTGTAGTTTCATCGCATGCCCCCTAGTCCTAGTATTTTTGGAAAGCGTGAACAGAAGCTTCACATCCACCTGTTCCTCTCCACTCCATCTTAATGAACATTACCTGACTCTTCCTCCCCTCTCCCTCTCTAAGACCCCCCCAATCCAACCTACCATACATGTACTTCATCCCACCACAATATCACTTTGTATTATTCACACCATGTATTTGTTCATACTGGAATTGGCTATCGCCGTTAACGGTAATATGTAAGCCACATTGAGCCTGCAAATAGGTGGGAAAATGTGGGATACAAATGTAACAAATAAATGATATATTGCAGGTTACAAAATAATATCGTGAGGAGGATGGAGGAGGGGGGGGGGGCACTCGTGTTCTCAAGTCTCCATAGAGTATATAGGAAGAGTAACTTGTTTTGTGACGAATGCAACAAAAAAAATTCTTTTGGGGGAGGCAGGGAAAGGGTTAAAGAGGAAGCGACTGTTTTGAGCTAAAAGGGTTGATGCACTGCTTGTTCTCAGAAATACACCTGGAGAGACTCCAGCAGACATTGGAGCCCTGGGCAGCCCTGCTTCCCACACCCTTTCATGTGGATTCTGCTCTGAAATGCTCACTAGTGATTATAAGCCTATTATGGCAGCACTGCCAGCCATTTCTGGCAACACTCTGTGTGGCCCTGCCACTGACAAATTGGTGTCACCGACAGGGACAGGCTGGAGCGTATGCAATGCTGAGAATACGGTGCAAAGAGAACGAAAAACAATTCCACTGGTAGCTTTTATCTCATAGACACCTCATCCCTGCACACCTCAGAGGTACATAAGTATTGCCACACTGGGACAGACCGAAGGTCCATCAAGCCCAGCATCCTGTTTCCAACAGTGGCCAATCCAGGTGACAAGTACCTGGCAAGATCCCAAAAAAGCACAATACATTTTATGCTGCTTATCCTAGAAATAAAGCAGTGGATTTTCCCCAAGTCCATTTTAATAATCGTCTATAGACGTTTCTTTTAGGAAAACATAGTAACATAGTAGATGACGGCAGAAAAAGACTTGCACGGTCCATCCAGTCTGCCCAACAAGATAAACTCATATGTGCTACTTTTTGTGTATATCTTACCTTGATTTGTATCTGTCTTTTTCAGGGCACAGACCGTATAAGTCTGCCCAGCACTATCCCCGCCTCCCAACCACCAGCCCCGCCTCCCAACACCGTCTCTGCCACCCAATCTCGGCTAAGCTTCTCAGGATCCATTCCCTCGGAACAGGATTCCTTTATGTTTATCCCATGCATGTTTGAATTCTGTTACCGTTTTCCTCTCCACCACCTCCCACAGGAGAGCATTCCAAGCATCCACCACTCTCTCCGTGACAAAATACTTCCTGACATTTTTCTTGAGTCTGCCCCCTTCAATCTCATATCATGCCCTCTAGTTCTACCACCTTCCCATCTCCGGAAAAGGTTCGTTTGCAGATTAATACCTTTCAGATATTTGAACGTCTGTATCATATCACCCCTGTTTCTCCTTTCCTCCAGGGTATACATGTTCAGGACCACAAGCCATCCAAATCTTTTTTTAAACCCTGCTAAGCTAACTGCTTTTACTACATTCTCTGGCAATGAATTCCAGAGTTTACTTACACGTTGAGTGAAGAAATATTTTCTCCGATTCATTTTAAATTTACTGCTTTGTAGCTTCATTGCGTGCCCCCTAGTCCTAGTATTTTTGGAAAGAGTAAACAAGCAAAGTAGGTAGGAAGTTTCTCTTTAAGCAATATACTATACCTGGGAACACCATTAGACACACAATGCCCAGCACAGACAGGGTATAATACAGACAACAGCAGTGCATCCTTCACAGAAATACAGACACACACACACACACATACACCACAGGTGCAGTACTGGCAGAGGGCTATCAGTGAAAAACTACCATTTTGCAGATAGCAAATCTGAAACAAGGTAGACACCCTGAGAAATTGTGAAACATGACAATGGATCTAATGAAGGTTGTCAGCTAAAATATAATATTAAGCAAGTAGGGAAAGCATGCAAAGCATGGCTCAAGAAATCCTTTGCAGCCCCTCTGTTTAGGTATCTGTAGCTTTGGGTATATGCTTATATGTTTTGGAGGCCGTATCTTGCGAAGGATGTAAAAAGAATTGAAGCGGTGCAAAGAAAAGCTACAAGAATGGTATGGGATTTGCGTTACAAGACGTATGAGGAGAGACTTGCGGACCTAAACATGTATACGCTGGAGGAAAGGAGAAACAGGGGTGATATGATACAGACGTTCAAATATTTGAAAGGTATTAATCCGCAAACGAACCTTTTCCGGAGATGGGAGGGCGGTAGAACGAGAGGACATGATATGAGATTGAAGGGGGGCAGACTCAAGAAAAATGTCAGGAGGTATTTTTTCACGGAGAGAGTGGTGGATACTTGGAATGCCCTCTGTTACCACCCCTCTCGGCTGGACTGTACTGATGTGCTCCCAGATACCTGTTTGTTGTAGTCGTGGCGAATATCCAGGGAACACATACTCACAGCCGAGGGAGTGGAACAAATAAACTAACCTCGTCCTTTACTCTCAAAGAATAAAGGAGGAAAAGAATCTAAGTTTAGGATTTGTTCCTGAACTGGAAGAACCGCACCTTCAGATTTGCAAATTATCTTTTTCGTTATTGAATACAAATGCAAACAAATTTTCATTCAAATAAACCCAAAATTTACAATTAGTGTGTGGCTTAATAGAACTGCAATAACATATCCAACATTCAAATGTAGTTTCACATGTATACCCTTAACTTTTTCTGTTTCTTTCAAGACAATCACCTAAAAGGCAGAAAAGAACCTTTTCAGATAAATATTTAAATTGTCTTTTTATCAAAATCAGATATTTGTTTTAATACTCTTTCCTTGCTATTGATGTCAGAATTTGAGTCTTTATGGGTATTATGGATGTTTATGCAGGGATCTCACTTGAACCCAGAACTTTAGGCAAGTCAGGAAAACATGGATTTTTTTTTATATTTGATGTTGTTCTGTTCTTTAGTTTCCCCTTAAAATGTTGTAAACCAAAAAAAAAAAACTATATGTCCTTCAACACCCTTTGCCAATGTCACTTAGCTGTGGTTGAATTTATTTAGGTGAGGTCTTTCTTGCTTTGGAGCTCAGCCTTCAGAGGATAATTCACCGATCTCTTCTTCCTAAACCTCACTTATAAAGAAAATAATCAGGGAAGCAAAATCTTAAACTCCCTGTACTTCTTCAGCAACTGACTCCACTCTGATGACAATTAATCATTTCTCAATACTGTGGCCACACTCTCTAATTGAAATAAAATAAGTTAAAGCAGTACTCACTTCAAAACCTATTTCTCACTGTTAGTTCCCTATTCTATAATGATCCAGCAGGCTTCAGCACTGCATTCAGAACCATCACACAGTAACACATTCCATATTCAAATAGTAATACAACATTCCATCTCACAGACTTCACATAAAAACATAACATTTCCCTGCACAGCTATCAGATCAATCTGGAGAATACAGCACACTCATACAGAAGCAGGGCTTAATCTGCCACCTCAAACCTTGTATTGAACTCAGAGCACTCACAAACCACACACCTTTTCCACAGACACAGCCTAATAGCTTCTTTCTCCAAATAACAGATTCACCTTCAATTTTCCCTTAATCATCCTTTAAATTCTAGCACATTTCTTTCCCTGACACCCTTATAGTTTCTCTCACTTAGTATAACTACCAGCAGAAATCACAGTCTCCCACACTCCTGTGTCTCAACTGTTTTTCCCTGTTCTAAAAAGAGTAGGCAGCCATGTGTCCACTTAATACCTTAGCATACAGACTCTCATGCCACAAAATTGTAACTCACTTTTTATCTCTTGGAACCCAGTTCTATCTCTGAAACACGCTTCACACTCACCTCAGCTCACTTTCAATATCAAAGTACCCTTTTTCAATGTCACATTTCACTTTAACCTCATAAAATATACTGTTTTCTCTTACATTACACAGACACACACCATACCATTTTCTTTCCCAGTCCTTCCCTGCTCTCTCTGCTCAGCAGGTCTCCCTAGAGGAACATCTGACATCCCTCAACCAATCAGCTTGTCAGGAAAAGACAGGGGTTTTTTTTTCTCTGATCTGTTTGGTAAAGAATCTAGGCTGTCCCTTCCCCCCATAGAAATAAATGCAAAACTTCCTACACAGAGAATTTCAAAGTCAATTTTAACCTGACTTGGACCCAACAGCAAGAAACATTTTATAGTACAATCCCCACCTAATCTTGGTTTATTTCTTTTGTAAAAAAAAAAAAAAACCCCGTCTTTAAGAAACATCTCACACTTTCTTCACCTAACTCCATTAAAAATTCCCAAACTAACTTTAAACCTTTTCCAGCCAGCAGCATCCACCTCAACCCTGGAACAAGCTCCCCCAGAGCCCCAAGAAAAAAACATTTAATATATGTTACCATACATTACACTCCTGCGGGAGGTGGTGGAGATGAAAATTGTAACGGAATTCAAAAATGCGTGGGATAAACAAAGGAATCCTGTTTGGAAGGAATGGATCCTCAGAAGCTTAGCGGAGATTGGGTGACAGTACTGGTGGTTGGGAGGCGGGGCTAGTGGTTGGGAGGCGGGGCTAGTACTGGGCTTCTACAGTCTGTGCCCTGAAAATATTAGATACAAATCAAGGTCAGGTATACATATAAAGTAGTGCATATGTGTTTATTTTGTTGGGCAGACTGGATGGACCATACCAGGTCTTTTTCTGTCGTCACCTGCTATGTTACTATCCAGCTCATTTTCAAAGGAGATCGCCGGCCAAATTGGTATAATCGAAAGCTGATTTTTGCCGGCGCCAACTGCTTTCCGTCACGGAGCACGCCAAACTTCCAGGGGCGTGTCGGTAGGGTAGCGAAGGCGGGACAGGGCGTGTGGTACGAGATGGCCAGCTTCGCCCGATAACGGAAAAAAGAAAGCCGGTCTTGACGAGCATTTCGCCGGCTTCACTATTTTGTGTTCTGAAAGAAACTCTGATCACTGAAGAGATGCAGGAAATAATGTTGCCAATAAGCCAACTTCACTACCCCAAATTGTCTCATATTCACATCTAATATGATACCCCTCAGCAGACAATGGTTTGTCACATTCTTTAGCATTTATGAGCCAAAAATGTTGCAAACAGATGTCACTAAGGATGTGGTTAACTCTTGCCGATGCCATTGCATTAGCTGACAAAATCCCTATTATAAGTCATTTAGGGGACCTTTCACCAAACAGCAGTAAAAAAAATGGCTTTAGCATGCACTTACACGGGTCATTCCTGCATGCTTAGGCCAATTGTCTGAAGTTTTCAATAATGATTGTGCTGTTCTAGGCTAGGTGAGGTCACAAAGATTCAACAGCCAGCTAAAGCACTCCCAAGCAAAAACTTTACCTGCAGACTCTCAAGTCTTAAGTCAACTCTTCTTTAACATAGTAATCATAGCAAATAAAAGAAATCAACTTGCAGTTCAGTTGCTTAGAAAGAATTGTTGCCTTTTGCAAACAAAGTCCATATCTAGCCACCTCAGAGGCAAGGAGATGGCCAGAACACTCAAATGGGAAAGTGTGGGAATCAATTGGGAAATAATGCCTTGGGAAAATGGTGAAGAATTTTGATGGAATCATAATAGATTAAGGAAGGATCAGCCCCTAGAACAGCTGCTGATCACAAAGGTACACTAGGAAGACTGGGCTCTCTCAAACAGCCCACAGGGGGGAAGAGAGAGAGAGAGAGAGAGAGAGAGAGAGGACTGGCCCTAGCTCAGATCTAAGAGCCAATAGGAAAGCTTGCAAGGAGTCAATCACAGGAACTGAAAACTGTAGGAAAAGCAGTCCTAATACACAGTGCTATCTATACACAGACAACACCATTGAATACAAATGATACTTATAATAAATATACACAACAATCCACCCTGCCTCCATGAACATGGGGGCAGAACAATGGCCATGTGTTAATGTTCCTATTAATGCATGAGCCACCAGCACCAGCACATGCCAAATCGGTTAGCATGTGGCATGTATTGCCACAGGATGCCCTAGTGCACTCCGTGGTACCCCATTTTTTGCTACAGTAAGCACGGGACCCTTGAATTTGAGAGCTGGTTGTGACCATAGGACTACACACCAACCTTGGACAAATTTGACAAAAGAGAGGTATTCTGAGAGAAGCTGGAGAACTGCAATAAAGCTACAAAGTAGTAAATTTAAAACAAATCGGAGAAAATATTTCTTCACTCAACGTGTAATTAAACTTTGGAATTCGTTGCCAGAGAACATGATAAAAGCGGTTAGCTTAGCAGGGTTTAAAAAAAGGTTTGGATAACTTCCTAATAGAAAAGTCTATAAGCCATTATTAAAATGGACTTGTGGAAAATCCACTGCTTATTTCTAGGATAAGTAGCATTAAATGTATTGTACTGTTTTGGGATCTTGCCAGGTACTTGTAAGCTGGATTGGCCACTGTTGGAAACAGGATATTGGGATCAATGGACCTTTGGTCTGGCAACACTTATATACTTATGTAAGTCTCACCAATGACCTGTACAGAGGAACAGCCATCTTCTTTTTCAGTGTGTTCTACTTTTCCTGATGCACACTAGAGTCCCTCTGGCTTTGGACACTCACTTCTCATGAATCCTTGACAGGCTAAATTATTTTCTTTCTTGAACAGAGTAGAAATGCATTAACCAGAAATGAAAACTGTTTCTCTACAGCTGATATTAATGGGGCACAGCAGAGAAGAAGCTTATACTGTAGGATTCTCAAGTATCACAGACGGGGGCTGTGTTGTGAGACTATTGGATTCCTGGGTGGCACAGGCAGAAATTAACGTTGCTGAGGGTAACAGAAGTAAACTGAAGAAGGGAGTGTCCTGTAACTAAGCCAGGCTATGAATTTCAGAAGGAGGGCTGGCCGGACTCAGAGGCCAGGACCACGGCATGAGAGTTTGCATACACATGGTTCCAGCTAACACTGTACAGCTTGTACCTCTGGAGGAGGGACGGGGAGGTGGAAAGAGAAAAGTGAGAACTGAAGCAGGTACAGAGGGTGTGAGGTTTGAAGAAAGAACTTCACTTCAGTATCTGATGGAGTTTGTCACACATCTTGATGGGATTCACTCAAGGGGAAGCACAATTCAAGCACCACTTGTCAACCTCAGGCCACTTGAGAAGTTGAATGTGCATTCAGGGGCATAGGAACCGACTCTGTGGGTGCTTGAGCCAGTGGCATTCCTGGGGGGCTGGAGCCAGTGGCGTTCCTGGGGGGGCTGACACCCATGACGGATCGCTGATGCGCCCCATCCCCCGGGTGCAGTGCCCCCCAGATGCAGCGCGGACCCCCCCCCCGGGCGAAAAGGACACCCCCGCGAAGGAACCCCCCCCCCGCTGGGTGCACGCCGCTGGGGGGGGGGTGCCGCACGCGCCTGTCCTCCGTTGTTCCATGCTTCTTCTCTGCCCTGGAACAGGAAGTAACCTGTTTCGGGGCAGAGAAGAAAAATGGAACAACGGAGGACAGGCGCGCGCGGCACCCCCCCCAGTGGCGTGCACCCAGGGCGGACCGCATCCCCACTAGGAACACCACTGGCTTGAGCACCCCCAATATTGAGAAAATTCCTTGTATGTGTCCAAGGAAGGGTTATTTCCACTAGGCTTAGCACCTCCAATAATTTTGAAAAGTTGGCACCTATGTTCAGGGGCCAAATCCAATTAAGGAAAATCAGCTACCTGATAATAATTGTTCCAAGCATTTTCTTCCTTTTTTGTAAAGCAATATTTTACTATCCAGCTTATAATCGAAAGTAATTGCTGGCTATTTCCCGACACAAATCGGGATATGGCCGGCAATTTCGCAAAAGCGGCGAAAAGTATATAATCGAAAGCTACATTTGTGATAGCTTCGCCGCTTTCCCTTCGCCGGCGAAAGTTCAAAGGGGCGTGTTGGCGGCGAAGCGAAGGCAGGACATGGGCAGGCTTGGGCGTGGCTACCAGATGGCCGGCTTTCGCGGATAATGGAAAAATAAGACCCGGCGATAAGCAGTATTTCACCGGGTTTACTTGGTCCTTTTATTTTCACGACCAAGCCTCAAAAAGGTGCCCCAACTGACCAGATGACCACCGGAGGGAATGGGGGATGACCTCCCCTTACTCCCCCAGTGGTCGCCAACTCCCTCCCACACTAAAATTATTAAAATACAAACCTTTTTTGCCAGCCTGTATGCCAGCCTCAAATGTCATACCCAGCACCCTGACAGCAGTATGCAGGTCCCTGGAACAGTTGTTGTTGGTTGCAGTGGACTGCAGAAAGGCAGAGCCAGGCCCATCCCCCCCCCTACCTGTTCCACTTGTGGTGGGTAATGTTGAGCCCTCCCAAACCCCCCAAAACCCACTGTACCCACATGTAGGTGCCCCCCTTCAACCCTTAGGGCTAGGGTAATGGTGCACACTTGTGGGCAGTGGGTTTTGGGGGGGATTTGAGGGACTCAGCACACAAGGGAAGGGTGCTATGCACCTGGAAGCTAATTTGGTTGTTTATAAAAGATGTTTGAAGTGCTCCCTAGGGTGCCCGGTTGGTGTCCTGGCATTTGAGGGGGACCATTGCACTACAAATGCTGACTCCTCCCACGACCAAATGCTTTGGATTTCGCCGGGTTTGAGATCGCCGGCAGTTTTTTCCATTATCGCGGAAAAACAAAAGTGGCGATCTCAAACCCGGCGAAATCCAAGGCATTTCGCCGGCCCACACCGTATTATCGAAAAAAAAGATGGCCGGCCATCTTTTTTGAAAATACGGTTCCGGCCAGCTGTTGCGCCGCCGCCAAAATAGATCGCCGGTGACCTATTTTGCTGGCGACGTTCGATTATTCCCCTCTATGTTACTCTTTTAGTCAATCCCTCGCTAATCTCCGCCTGGTTGTAGGCAGAGTAGAAATGTATCAATAAAAAAAAATCAAAAGACATGCCATGCTAGGTACGAATAATGGTTCATTGAACCCAGTATCCTGTCTGCTGACAGTGGCCATCATTTAATCTCTTCTCAGAATTAAGAGATGACGCCCACACCTGTCTGGCTAATAATCATTAATGGATCTGCTCGCCTTGACCATGTCGCCCAGTAACAAATCCCGATGCTTAATTGTGCATTGCCTGGAAAAAGATCCTGCTTAGAATTTGTAAAGCTGCTGTCAGTTTAATGGAGTTTCCTCTAGATTTTGTACTAGGTCCACAATTTTATTCATTTAAAAAACATTTCTATCCCACCGGTTGCTACCAGTTCTAATTGGACTTCTAGATGGTTGGGACTGAGGGTCACCCCAGAGGCAGGTACATAATTCATACTGTTTGCTCAAATCTACTTTTCTTTCATCTCAACTTTGCTTGGGTGCATAAAGATAGAGATGACCAGCTGGAAAAAGGAGGTGATAGCGCCGTTGTATAAGTCTCTGGTGAGGCCTCATTTGGAGTACTGCGCGCAGTTTTGGAGACCGCACCTAAGGAAAGATATAAACAGGATGGAGTCAGTCCAGAGGGCGGCTACGAAATTAGTAAGCGGTCTTGAACGCAAAAATTATAGGGACAGACTTATGAACCTCAACATGTATACACTGGAAGAGAGGAGGGAGAGAGGAGACATGATTGAAACGTTTAAATATCTCAAGGGCATTTATGTACAGGAAGAGAGACTTTTTCAAATGAAGGAGAGCTCTTGAATGAGGGGGCATACGACAAAATTAAGAGGGAACAGGCTTAGGAGTAACCTAAGGAAGAATTATTTCACAGAAAGGGTGCTGGAGGTGTGGATTGGCCTCCCGGTGGAGATGGTGGAGTCGAGGACTGTTCCAGAATTTAAAAAGGCATGGGATAAGCATGTGGGATCGCTTAGGAACAGGAAGAATTAGGGGTTACAGAGGATGGGCAGACTGGATGGGTCATATGGCCTTTATCTGCCGTCATATTTCTATGTTTCTATGTATGGCACACAGGCTCCTCTCTAGTCTTTGAGATCAATATGGTAAGAAGCATTCAGCCCTTAGCACATGGTTAGCGCATGGTAGCTGGTTACTGCACAAATGCATTAAGGGGTTGTGTGGTGGTTTGGCTGTTTTCTGCATGTTGAACTGCAGGTGATTGCATTTTTCTGACTTTTTTATCTGAGGGGCATGGCATGGGCAGGGAGTGGGCATGGCCAGCTAGTACAATATACTCGTTCTTGCATGAAATTGTCTCATTGCTTGCTCCTCCTAGAGAACATTTTTAATAGCGGAACTTGACTGAATCAGTGGAAGGCAGGTCACCTTTCTCAGCAAAAGGTAGGCTGGTCTCTGCAAAGTGAAACATAGGGGTCCCGTTTACTAAAGCCGTGCATGCGTCTGCCTCCACGCGCCCAACACTCACCAAATTAGAGTTACCGCGCAGCTACCGCATAGCCCTTGTGGTAATTTCATTTGTGGTGACGCGTCTGCTACTCACGCCCGCAAAATATTTTTTAGTTTCAGGCACAGCATTTATTTACTTATTTGTTGCATTTGTATCCCACATTTTCCCACCTATTTGCAGGCTCAATGTGGCTTACATTGTTCCGTCATGGCGATCGCCAATCCCGGTGAGCGAAATACAGAGTGGTCTAGTGTTAATGTTCATAAGTGACAGAGTATATTAAGTATTCAAGGAGAGAGACTTAAGTTTTGTCCGTGTGAAGGTCATTACCACCTGGTTACCGCGTGAGACTTTTTCACTAGGTCAATGGCTGGCGGGAAGGTCTCAGACCCAAAATGGACACACAGCATGATTAGCTGCCTTCCAATGAGCCACTAAAGGGGCCTCAATATGTTCATTTCTTATGCTACTCAAATGTTCTGCAATACGCAATTTTAATTTCCGACGGGTCTGCCCAATATACTATAGTTTACAGGGCCATACAATGCAATACACCACCTGCTGAGATTCACATGTGGTCCTACACCTTAAAAAGAATTTTTTTTGTTGTACCTGGAATTATTACAAAAGCTGTGGTCAATGACTAGGCGCAATACACACACCGCCCACATGGGGAATGTGCCCCATTAGACTTATCACTATACGGGCGTTTCAACAGCTCCCCCATATTAACATTACAGGTATATGCTTCCTTGGGCCGTTCTTGTAATACATTATGAACTGCCAACACCCCCCCCCCCCTGCAATACTTGTGAACTACCCTGGCTATCGCTGAAGCCTGAAATGAATAAGGGATGACGCAAATCGTGGAATTAGTATCCTGATCCCTTTTGGGGAGAAACAACCATTCTCTCTGTGCATAAAGCACCCGTTTGTAACATGAGTAACATAATAGATGATGGCAGAAAAAGACCAACACGGTCCATCCAGTCTGCCCAACAAGATAACTCATATGTGCTAATTTTTGTTTATACCCTACTTTGATTTGTACCTGTGTTCTTCAGGGCACAGACCGTATAAGTCTGCCCAGCACTATCCCCGCCTCCCAACCACCAGCCCCGCCTCCCGCGACCGGCTCTGGCACAGACCGTATAAGTCTGCCCAGCACTATCCCCGCCTCCCAACCACCAGTCCCGCCTCCCACCACCCGCTCTGGCACAGACCGTATAAGTCTGCCCAGCACTATTCCCGCCTCCCACCACCAGCTCTGGCACAGACCGTATAAGTCTGCCCAGCACTATCCCCGCCTCCCAACTACCAGCCCCGCCTCCCACCACCGGCTCCGCCCTTTTAACTACCTGTACTGGATATCCACGCTCTATAAATCTATTTCCCATCACTTTTGCCTGATTTTTGTATTTATACACAGAGGAACACAAGCGTCTAAGGCGCATGAAGTACCCTACTGGAATTCCCTTCCTAAGGGAACTAGAATGGTGACTGGAAAAATGCAAAATAATGTTTCGGTCCGTATTTTTTCTATGAATAGTAGTCATAAATCCGTGATCCCTGTCTTCACAATGTTAATATCCAAAAACTGGATTTCAAAATCTTGTACATTGACAGTAAACCTAATATGAGGATCACAACTGTTGATGTAATCAATGAACGTATGAAGCTCGTCTCTGGTGCCCTTCCATATAAAGATTATATCATCGATAAAACGCTTCCACATAATGATCTGATCATTATATGCAGACGTGTAAACAAGACATAGCAAGACATATGAGGAGAGACTTGCTGACCTGAACATGGATACCCTGGAGGAAAGGAGAAACCGGGGTGATACGATACAGACGTTCAAATATTTGAAAGGTATAAATCCGCAGAAAATCATTTTACAGAGACGGGAAGGTGCTACAACTAGAGGACATGAATTGAAATTGAAAGGGGGCTGACTCAGGAAAAATGTCAGGAAGTATTTTTTCACTGAGAGGATGGTAGGCACCTGGAATACCCTCCTACAGGAATAGAAAATCATTTCACTCGGTGAACATGCAGCTCTTGTGTGATGCCCAGGGAGAGATTGTGAATGTGTGTGCCCACTATCCAGGCTCCACCCACAATTCCTGCATCCTCCAGCATTCATGAATCTACCCCAGGTTTGACCGAGGGGAGATCACTGGTGGTTGACGCCTAGGTAAGCAGTGCAGGGATTCTCAAACCCCTCACCTCTCCTATCCTTCAACAAACTCCCTCCCTCTAGATGCCCCCAGAACCCATAATCTACATCACCTCTACAAGGTCACTATACCAGACAATACACACCCATGTATGTGATTCAGCTTCCCCACCCCTCCACAGGTGTCAGAGGCTACCCCTGGTGAACCTGGCTCATGATTCCCATAGTCCACCCCCAAAATGAGTTAGAGGAGGAGGTTATGCCACAAGAGGCATAAGAACCCCTGTACGATCAAAGAAAGGACCTTTGGCCAGCTGAAGAATCAATTCAGATGTCTGGACTGTTCAGGAGAGGAGCTCCTGTACAGCCCTGAAAAGGTTGCCAAATTTTCATGGCCTGCTGCTGCACAACAAGTCTCTCCGAAGAAGACAGGCCCTGCTAGAGCAGGGACAGCAACCACATCAACAGCTGCCAGACCCAGAGGATGAGGAGCCCCCCGATGATATAATTCTCAACTTATGTATTTACTTGTCGATAGTTGCCTGTCTAAAAATCAGGAAAAGAGTGGGATATGAACAGATACCACCCGATATTTACTGCTGTTTAACTGGTCAGAATGGATGCTAACTGGTTAAATAGCGCTTAACTGGCTAGCCGCAGATATTCAGTGGAGGATAACCATGTATCCTCTGCTAAATATCTGCAGTTAGCGTCTAGTGGATAACCGATTATATCACACGATATAACTAGCTATCTGCCAATTTTAAACCAGGTTTGGCGGTCATATTTGGCCATGTCAAACTCTGATATCTTTGGCCAATTTAAAGATAACCGGCTACGTCTGAATATCAGCATAGCTGGTTAACTTCAAATCGGCCAGAAACCCCCCTAGATATTCAATGCTGGTCACTGGAAACGGCCCGCCATTAAATATGCGTGTTGTGCGTAGACTACCGGAGATGGCCCAGCTATCTCTCGCGGTCTGAATATCGGTGCCATGGAATTGAATCAAATGTCTTTTTGGCTTTCAAAGAATCCTTTACCTCACCTTTCAACTATGCCAACAGTGTTTTGAGGAGAAGGTACTACTACTGCAAATCATTTCTATATCGCTACCAGTCGTACGCAGCGTTTCACAGTTGAACATGAAGAAAAGACAGTACCTGCTCAAAAGAGCTTACAATCTAAATCAGGACAGACAGATAGGACACATAGGGAAAAGGGACTATTGAAGAGAGGAAGACAAGATAAAGGTTATGAGCAGGTGACAAGTTAGGAATTAAAAGCAGCATCAAACAGGTAGGCCTTAAGCCCAGATTTGAAGGTGGCCAGGGATGGAGCTTGACGTAAAGGCTCAGGAAGTTTATTCCAGGCATAAGGTGCAGCGAGATAAAAGGAACCGAGTCTGAAGTTAGCGATGGAGGAGAAGGGTGCAATTAGGAGATATTTGCCTAGTGAACGGAGATCCTGGGAGGGAGTGTAGGGAGAGATGAGGGTGGAGAGGTAGTGAGAGGCAGCAGAGTGAATGCACTTATAGGTTAATACGAGGAGCTTGAACTGTATACGGAAACAGATAGGGAGCCAGTGAAGTGACTTCAGAAGAGGGCTGATATGGGCATAGCGAGACGTTAGGGAGGAAGATGGGATTGGAATGAGAAGTAAAAGGGAGAGGAGGGGTACAGAGTGGCTAAAGGATAAACTGGACTGAGTTTTATTATATATGGTCCTATTCACCCCTCATTCCTCTCTGCAACACTGGTGATGAAGTGTCTAAAGAGAGTCTTCACTCCTTAACCATTTATTTTCTTAGTACCCATCATCTTGTCATGGTCATGAAGGTGGCAAGTCTATAAACTGGCACCTCAGCTTAGGTGCCCAGTGTGATGCTGGTGTAAACGGGCATTGGTGCATCCTCTTATGGCATGTCAACAGCTGTTGTAAGTTGGTGTCTCTAAGGGCTTCTTTTACAAAGCCGCACTAGCGATTCCCGCGCGGCAAATGAGAGGAAGCCCATAGGAATTGAATGGGCTTCTTCTCATTTGCCACACTGAGAATTGGCAGCGCGGCTTTGTAGAAGAAGCCCTAAGTGCGTCAAATGATGCACATAATTTATGGTATTCTAGAAGCTATGCACACCCATGGCCCGCTCCACCAACGTGTAACCCCTCCCCCTTATAATCAAGCACTATGGCACTTAGGTGCTACCTTATGAAACAGTGCCTAGTGCACATGAGTGTCGGACAATTAACAGTGCCTTTGTTGCGCATAAGTGACATGTACCTCTAGGCATCAGTTAGCAGAATTGCCTTCTAAGTGCTGGATGAGAAATCTCCCAGGGTGGCATCTTTCCTGCATTTGGATGGACAACAGTCCACTTTTGCTTAAAACTACCAGTAATTTCTGATCCTACCACATTATCAAATGTCCCCTTTCCTCACTAGGCAGGCAAAAGTAGAGGCTGACCAAAGATGAATCCACCACTGGAGATATTGTCCAACAGTCTTTTATTGAGGCAAATCAAAAGAGGACCCGACATGGGCCATGCTTCGGCACATATAAGCGCCTACATCAGAGGGTCAAATAATAAACTATGGATGGAGGCGCAGGTACTCAGTTCTGCGCATATACGAAAATGTAGAGTAAATCTGAGTACTGCGCGCAAGTAAATCAACACTGGCGACAAATGTAGAAACCAGTCTAGAAACAAAGCTCGCAAAAGACTGTTGGACAATATCTCCAGTGGTGGATTCATCTTTGTCTACTTTTGCCTGCTGTGTTCCTTTGGCGTAGAGGGATCCCCTGCTTTGTCTTTTGATTCCTGGAATCCAGGTTTGACATGGCGTTTCAACCATGGGAGAATGTTTTGAGTTTTCCGATTTGCCTCAATGAAAGACTGTTGGACAATATCTCCAGTGGTGGATTTGTCTTTGTCTACCTTTTCCTGCTGTGTTCCTTTGGCGTAGAGGGATCCACTGCTTTTTCTTTTGATTCCTGGAATCCAGGTTTGACATGGCGTTTCAACCATGGGAGAATGTTTTGAGTTTTCCGATTTGCCTCAATGAAAGACTGTTGGACAATATCTCCAGTGGTGGATTTGTCTTTTTCTACTTTTTCCTGCTATGTTCCTTTGGCGTAGAGGGATCCCCTGCTTCGTCTTTTGATTCCTGGAATCCAGGTTTGACATGGCGTTTCAACCATGGGAGAATGTTTTGAGTTTTTCAATTTGCCTCAATGAAAGACTGTTGGACAATATCTCCAGTGGTGGATTCGTCTTTGGTCTGCCTCTACTTTTGCCTGCTGTGTTCCTTGGCCATAGAGGGATCCCTTTCCTCACTATTCATTTCTGAAATGTCCCACAAAATAACATTTTAAACACGGCTGCCCTACAAGGGTGAATCCCTCTAGTGCTGTCTTCTGCAAGCAGGGATTACTGCTGTAACATGTGATCATTTGCTATCACAGTTCACTGCCTCTATGACAGAACCCAGCTGAAGTTGACCAGCCCTGTCAGCAAACCCAGGATCCACCTATAGAATTAGCTCTGTACATCTCTGGCCAGGCTCTGCACCCTGTGTACTGATAAAAAGATTTTTGGGACATTCCTGAGCGGACTGAAAGAAAACAGAGCTCCCAAAAGCACTTTTTTTTTGGCAGATAGCGTGAACACAAATCTGAAACCTGAATAATATTCCATTAAATTAATCACATTGTGCTTTGGATTCTCTCATATATGTAACTCTTCAATTCAGCACTGATTCATGGAAGGCTCACAGAAGGATTAGAGACATTCATTTTAAATTAATGTTTGACATAATCATCGGAGGGCGACCTTATAGACTTACCAACCAGGAACACAAAAAGATCAGCACGCACATACCTAAATCTCCACTATCCTAGCTGCAAAGGACTAAAATATAAATCAACCTATGCATCCAGCTTCTCTTATATAAGCACGCAACTATGGAATGCACGACCTAACAAACTTCCGTAAATCGTTAAAAATCAACCTGTTCACAAAGGCATACCAGAATGATCCAACCTAAACACCTGAACCCTGCAACACAATCGAACTGGACAAAACTTAACTCTTTCTCCTTGAATACTTAGAGGGGCATAATCGAACGGAAACGCCTATCTCCATGGGCGTTTATCTCTGAGAACGGGTCCATGAAGGGGCGGGCCGAACCGAATTTTTGAAAAAATGGACGTTTTTGAGCTGGGCGTTTGTTTTTTTTTAGCGATAATGGAAACTAAAAATGCCCAGCTCAAAAACGTCCTAATCCGAGCCATTTGGTCGTGGGAGGGGCCAGGATTGGTAGTACACTGGCCCCCCTGATATGCCAGGACACCAACTGGGCACCCTAGGTCAGTGCGGTGGACTTCAGAAAAAGCTCCCACATGCAAAGCTCCCTTACCACGGGTGCTGAGCTCCCAGCCCCCCTCCCCCAAAACCCACTCCCCACAAATGTACAACACTATCATAGCTCTTAGGGGTGAAGTGGGCACCTACATGTGGGTACAGTGGGTTTTGGAGGCCTCCCATTTACCAGCACAAGTGTTACAGGTGGGGGGGGGGGGGGGATGGGCCTGGGGCCACCTGGCTGAAGTGCACTGCGGTACCCACTAAAAGTGCTCCAGGGACCTGCATACACGCAGGCCTCTAGGACTGGTTGCTGCTATATAACCTTGGCACACCAGTTGACACCTGAAGACTAATCTCTCCGAAAACGTCCTTTATTGGAATAACCGCCTTTACTCACAGTTAACTGCAGATCAAAGGTTGTGCCCCACTGGCAACGAGTCTCCCTGGTACTGAGATGAGCAGTAGGTCAGAGCTGGCAGAATGCTGTACAATGCCCTCATTCAGCCACATTCAAGGGAAGAACTAAGTTGTCTAACGTGGGTAACACAGGAAAGGGAACTAAAACTGGCTTACAAAAATGGCCACTACCGCATGGACTACAACAGGAAACACAACAGGGCACACTCTGACCCAGTAGGCAGGGGGAAAAGCACCATGGGAGAAGAGCCTACCAACTACCAACATCGTGAGACTGTAACACAAGCTAATGAAATCACGGAGCCCAATACCCTACACCCACCACAATGTAATGCTGATGTGACCCTGTACTGTACCCGAGAGCCACATCTGACCCAGGGAAAGGCTGTGAC
Source organism: Microcaecilia unicolor (assembly GCF_901765095.1). Classification (NCBI taxonomy): domain Eukaryota; kingdom Metazoa; phylum Chordata; class Amphibia; order Gymnophiona; family Siphonopidae; genus Microcaecilia; species Microcaecilia unicolor. Next base: position 7,165,066 of record NC_044033.1, read on the forward strand.
AGGATCAAACACATTCTGCTGTCATGGAGGTGGGTACGAATCCACAATATCAATATCTCTGGTAACATCCAATGTCATATACACACAAACCAGGACTGGTAGCCACCAACTCAAAGAGAGTGCTTGAAACAGTTCACACCAGTATAATTTGTCAAGATAAGTGCACAGTTTTCACCTAGTACATATATTTTTAAAAGTGATAAGCGATTTTATAGCACTGAGGTGATTTGGAAGCATGAAAAAATGAGCATATGTTGCTCCCCCCAAAAAAATTTGTTAGAGTTACCCGATGAAAGAAGTGCTATGGCACTTTGTAGCAGCATTATTGACTGCAGTAATAGTGGTAAATATCTGAGGGTACTCTACATACATAAAAATTTCTATTATATTATACTGGTATGAACTGTTTCAAGCACTCTCTTTGAGTTGGTGGCTACCAGTCCTGGTTTATGGAGTTGGGTACGGCATTTGAGGCTGGCATACAGGCTGGAAAAAAAGTTTTTAAAGTGGGGTTTTTTTTGGTGGGAGGGGGTTAGTGACCACTGGGGGAGTCCGGGGAGGTCATCCCCGATTCTCTCCAGTGGTCATCTGGGCAGTTGGAGCACTTTTTTGGGACTTGTTCGTGAAAAAAAAGGGTCCAAAAAAGTGACCCAAAATCGCGGTAAAAACGCCTTCTTTTTCGATTATCAGCTAAAGACACCCATCTCTCCTCAGCTGATAACCACGCCCTGGTTCCGCCTCCACCACGCCTCTGACACGCCCCCGTCAACTTTATTCGTTTCCGCGACGGAGTGCAGTTGGAAACGCCCAAAATCGGCTTTTGATTATACCAATTTGAGCGCCTTTGTGAGACAAACGTCTATCTCCCAATTTAGGTCGCACTATAGGCGTTTTTCTCTTTCGAAAATAAGCTGGTTAATATACTCACGTCCCTTATGAACTTTAATGCAATACCACTTTGTATTTCTCTTGCCAGAATTGGCAATCGCCTTTATGGTACTATGTAAGCCACATTGAGCCTGCAAATAGGTGGGAAAATGTAGGATTGTAAGCTCTTTGAGCAGGGACTGTCTTTCTTCTATGTTTGTGCAGCGCTGCGTACGCCTTGTAGCGCTATAGAAATGCTAAATAGTAGTAGTAGTAGTAGGATACAAATGCAACAAATAAATAAATTAATTAAGGAAAACTACTGTAATTGCATATAATTTTAAAAAGAGAGACTATGAGAACTACTACTACTACTACTACTACTATTTAGCATTTCTATAGCGCTACAAGGCATACGCAGCACTGCACAAACATAGAAGAAAGACAGTCCCTGCTCAAAGAGCTTACAATCTAATAGACAAAAAAATAAATAAAGTAATCAAATCAATTAATGTGAACGGGAAGGAAGAGAGGAGGGTAGGTGGAGGCCAGTGGTTACAAGTGGTTAAGAGTCAAAGCAATGTTAAAGAGGTGGGCTTTCAGTCTAGATTTAAAGGTGGCCAAGGATGGGGCAAGACGTAGGGGCTCAGGAAGTTTATTCCAGGCGTAGGGTGCAGCGAGACAGAAGGCGCAAAGTCTGGAGTTGGCAGTAGTGGAGAAGGGAACAGATAAGAAGGATTTATCCATGGAGCGGAGTGCACGGGAAGGGGTGTAGGGAAGGACGAGTGTGGAGAGATACTGGGGAGCAGCAGAGTGAGTACATTTATAGGTTAGTAGAAGAAGTTTGAACAGGATGCGAAAACGGATAGGGAGCCAGTGAAGGGTCTTGAGGAGAGGGGTAGTATGAGTAAAGCGACCCTGGCGGAAGACGAGACGGGCAGCAGAGTTTTGAACCGACTGGAGAGGGGAGAGGTGACTAAGTGGGAGGCCAGCAAGAAGCAGATTGCAGTAGTCTAAATGAGAGGTGACAAGGGTGTGGATGAGGGTTTTGGTAGAGTGCTCGGAAAGAAACCAAAAGGAGCAGTTGCAAAGATTGAAAATTTGCATGTGGCATGGAAACGGTTTAAAAATACCAGCGTAGAAATCCAGACCAAATGTATTTCATGCATTAGGAAGACAAAGCGCTGTTGGCATGGGTGAAAGGTGGGGTGAAAGAGGCTACTAATGTGAAAAAAATCTTTCTACCTTTTTTGTCTGGTCAATTTATTTTTCCATTTGTATTGATTCCAGTCTCTCTTTTCTACTTTCCTCTGCCTCTCTTCTAACTCTCTATTCTCCTGTTTTCTTTCATTCCTCCCTCACATCTGTCTCTGACACTGAACAGTTTCTTGCACCTTTTCCTCCATTTCTTTCTTTTAATAATCTTTATCCACCAAAATTCAACCTCCTTCTTTCCCCCTAGTTCTAAACCTCTCTTTTCATTTTTCAGCTACTCATGGGTATAGTTTTTTTTTTTGGGGGGGGGGGGGGGTGAGGGGGCATTGCCCTCCCAAATGAGCTGACCTTACCTGGGTAGGGATAGGCACATAAGCACCCAATCACTAGCTTCTCCTCCCGATCGTTGCTATGGTGGCCTGGAGGAACCGCAAGATTCCATGCTCTGCCCTTTCCTGCCTAACACTCATTCTTTCCATCCCCCCCCCCCCCCCCCCCCGTGCCCTGCTGCAGCTGCAAAGCAAAATGAAAAAATGCACGCACGCTGCTGCTGGCTTCCCTCCTCCTCCCTCTCCCACTTCATGATATAAGTTCTGTTTTCTAAGACAAGGATGAAAGCCGGCATTGACATATGCATGTTTTTATTTTGCTTTGTACCCACGGGTGTGGGGGGGAATGGAGAGACTGAGTGAGAGGAAGGGAAGGGAAGGGAAAGACAAGGTAGAGCATGGAAGCTCATAGTTCCTCCAGGCCGCTACAGCAGCAGCCGGGAGGAGAAGCTAGTAGTTTGGCACCTTTGTCTCTACCCTTGCCCCGGGGAGGGGGCTAGAGAGAGTGAGTGAGAGGACAGGTGAGGCAGGGGAGAAGAGATCCTGGATGCCTGCATAAAGGAAAAGGAGTGAGACAGGACATTCTAGATGGAAGGGAAAGACACTGGATGGAATGGGGAAAGAAGAGACAATGTGAAAGAGGATAGAGAGAGGGGAGACAGTGAACAGAAGGGGGAGGCAATGGAAGGGAAAGAAAGAAAGAAAGAAGGAAGGGGAAATGCTGGAGGGAAGGGGAGACTGGATGGAAAGAAATGAGAGAGATGGGAGATGCTTTGAGGGGGAGATGCTAGGGGGAAGGGGAAATGCTGAAGGGAAAGGAATAATAGAGAGATGGAAGATGCTGCGAAGGGGAAGAGAGGGGGAGAAGTTTGATGGAAGAGTGAAGGGGAGATACTAGATGGAAAGGAATGAGAGAAATGGGAGATTGGAGATGCTGCAAATAGGAGAGGGAGATGCTGGATGGAAGGGGAAAGGAGAGACACTGGATAGAAAGGAATGAGAGAGAGTTGGAAGATGCTGCAAAGTGGAGAGAGAGAGGGGGGGGGGGGAGATGCTCGATGGAAGTGTGAATGGGAGACACTGGATGGAAAGGAATGAGAGAGATGAGAGATGCTTCAAATGGGTAGAGAGAGGAGAAGATGCTGAGTGGAAGGGCCTGGGGAGACACTGGATGGAAAGGAATGAGAGAGAGAGTGAGTGAGTGAGATGGAAGATGCTTCAAAATGGAGAGAGGGGGGGAGATGCTGAATGGAAGGGGGAAGAGGAGACACTGGATGGAAAGAAATGAAAGAGAGAGAGAGAGAGAGAGAGAGAGATGGGAGATGTGAAAGGGGGAGATGCTAGATGGAAGGGGGAAGGGGAGACACTGGATAGAAGGGGATGAGAGAGATGGGAGATTTTATGGAAGGGGAAGGGAGAGAGCAGAGATGTTGAGTGAAAGGGGGAGGAGACACTAGATGGAAGGGAGAGAGAGGGAGAAGATGCTGGATGGAATAGGAGGAGAGAGGGGATGTAAGGAAACAGGATGGAAGGAGGAGAGGACAGAATTAAAGTCTGATGAATATGAGGAAAGGACCGGAGTGAGGGAAAGAGATGGAAACTTCTAGGGAGATGCAGTAAAAAGAGAGAAATTGCAGACTGGTAATAATGAAATCTGGACAGAAAGGCAGAAAAATAAATGGAAGAAACTGGAAGGAAAAGATCAATGCTGGATATGGATGTAATGAAGGAAGTGAAGAAGACAGGAGGAGAGAGAAAAATGACAAATGGAAAAGGAAACCAGAGACTGAAATCAACACGATTAGAAACGTTCAATGACCAGAACACACAGGTAGAAAAAAGAATTGTGTTTTTAATTTAAAAGCTGGTATATTACAAACAGTGCGAAGTGGAAAATAAGGTGATGGTTTTCTATTGGACCAAGTAAACCACTTTCTTCTGGTTCGGACAGTGTACCATTCTTAGGGGTCCCTTTACTAAGGTCAGCTAGTGATTAGCATATGCTAAATGCTATGAAGCTCATAGGTATAAAATGGTCATCTTAGCATGTGCTAAATTCATTAGACCACCTTAGTAAATGGACCTCTTAATTTGTAATGTAGTATATAGAATATGTCAGGTTTTTAAAATTTACACCTGCTATCTTTATTTTTTTTTTTTAATAATGTTTTTATTGTTTTAAATATAGATAATTCAATATATCCTATGTTTGCAACCTGAATTCAAAATCAAGTAGCTAAATGCAAACTGTGAGTAAACACCCACTATCTATCTATTGTAAAGAGATAAATAGACTTCAGATTCCCGGTGTAGATCTCTCAGTTTTAGATCTCACTGCTCCGCTTTGCCGCTGTTTGTTTTAGTTTTCCAATGCGGTTTCTAGCGGACATCATTATTAGTCTAAAAAAATCCTCTCTTGTTGCTTAGTGGCTAATAATGAACTTATAACATTATTATTTTATTATTTTTTTATTGCATTTGTATCCCACATTTTCCCACCTAGTTGCAGGCTCAATGTGGCTTACAGAGTCCTGTTATGGCATTGCCATTTCAGGATATCAGATACAATTAGTGATGTAAAAAGGTTGAGCCAAGGAGAGAGAAAAGAATTAAGCGGATTAAGTTGGATGAGTGTGGGAGGTATACTGTCAGGCTGGGGTGGTTTGATATGGCTATGGGTTCTCTTTGTAGGCCTTGTTGAAGAGATATGTCTTCAGAGATTTACGAAAGTTGGTTATTTCGTCAAGAGTTTTCAGGGCTGCAGGTATTGCATTCCATAACTGCGTGCTCATATAAGAGAAGGTCGTTGCATGTTTCAGCTTGTATTTTAGTCCTTAACAGCTGGGGAAGTGCAGATTAAGGAATTTGCAAGAGGATCTTTTGCCATTTCTGGGAGGTAGATCCACGAGGTTTAGCATGTAGCTTGGGGCATCTGTGTGGATGATTTTGTGTACTATCATGCAGATCTTGAACGCGATGCGTTCCTTAATTGGGAGTCAGTGAAGTTTCTCTCTTACTGCTTATAGCACTTATCTTGTAACAGTGGCGTAGCCACAGGTGGGCCTGGGTGGGCCACGGCCCACCCACTTAGGGCTCAGGCCCACCCAACAGTAGCACATGTTTAGTGGTAGCTGGTGGAGAACCCAAGGTCCACCAGCTGAACACTTCCCCCTGATGGTAATGAAAACACTACTCTCCACGATACTGGCACCTGCGCATGTTCAGTTTTCAGCGCATGCCTGCTGCAAACTGCCAAGGTGGAAAGAAGCGTGCTGAGATATTTTTTTGGTGGTGGTGGTGGAGGGGAGAAGAACACTTGGTGCCCACCCACTTCTTGCCTAGGACCACCCAAAATCTGTTGTCTAGCTACGCCCCTGTCTTGTAGTATGCTTTTAGCGCTTGTTTTGTAGTACGGGCTCTCTTAGTAGGTTCAATCTACAGCGAGCCCCTGTTTCGTGTTCGTTTCGTAAGGAGCTGAACCTTTGTTGTAGTCGCCCTGCAACCCAAAACATATTGTCATATTGTTTTAAATATGTAAGAAAAGAAACATCAAGTAAGATACGCAATAGTATAACGTAACGTTGTAAGAACATATTAATACAAACAGCGCAGAAATAGCCGTGTATTACTAGTAATTAAGCACATGAAGCAGAAGATTTCAAGTAAGCAACAATGGATTTCCAAATTCATCATTTTTTGGAAGAGGGACGCATATTAAACAAATAGGCTTGTTCATTTTTCTTAAACAGAATGTTGGCAGTCTTTTCAGACAGCAACTAGCGATACTACAGGAATTAGGCGCTCACACTGTTTATTAGATTAATTCTTTTAAAAGAAGTGAGAGCATTCCGTTACGCGGGAAGAGAAAATACGATCCTGCAGCGGATTTGCATATTCTATTATCCATATCAACTGTACTTTTCAGCAACCCCTGATGCAGGCGTTTCGTCACCGAAACACAGCCCCCGTGTTAGGTCTTGTAAATAAAGATCGGCCATTGTCCTGTTCCCAGAGGTCAACGTGTTTTTCTCTTTTTGTTACATTTGTACCCCGCGCTTTTCCCACTCATGGCAGGCTCAATGCGGCTTACATGGGGCAATGGAGGGTTAAGTGACTTGCCCAGAGTCACAAGGAGCTGCCTATGCCTGAAGTGGGAATCAAACTCAATTCCTCAGTTCCCCAGGACCAAAGTCCACCACCCTAACCACTAGGCCACTCCTCCACTGTTGCTACTATTTGAGATTCTACATGGAATGTTGCTATTCCACTAGCAACATTCCATGTAGAAGTCGGCCCTTGCAGATCACCAATGTGGCCGCGCAGGCTTCTGCTTCTGTGAGTCTGACGTCCTGCACATAGCAACATTCCATGTAGAATCTCAAATAGTAGCAACAGAACCTCAAATAGTAGCAACATTCCATGTAGAATCTCCAATAGTATCTATTTTATTTTTGTTACATTTGTACCCTGCGCTTTCCCACTCATGGCAGGCTCAATGCGGCTTACACGGGGCAATGGAGGGTTAAGTGACTTGCCCAGAGTCACAAGGAGCTGTCTGTGCCTGAAGTGGGAATCCAACTCAGGTCCTCAGTTCCCCAGGACCAAAGTACACCACCCTAACCACTAGTCCACTCCTTGATCATATTGGTGTGCTTGCAACCCTCTCTTTGATTGGTTTAAACAGAATAACCCAATTCCACCAAATGTACACTGTAAGATTAGTGTCCATCCAGTGACTGATAATCACTTTCAAAGCAACGGATAATAAAAAGTCAAATAAAGCTTTGTCTTCATTTGTAAGATCAGTTGCTAAGGCTGAAGATTTCCAGTGTTTTCAAGGTATTGAATCATGAAGTTTGAAGATTTGCGGAAGTTCTTTCCATATGTCTGACCAACGTAAAGTAAGGGAATGTGGTAAAGGCGGTTAGCTTAGCGGAGTTTAAAAAAGGTTTGGATGGCTTCCTAAAGGAGAAGTCTGCTGTCTGATGGTGGATTTTGGATTTAGATTGTGCCTTTCTCAGTAGTAGCTCAAGGCAAGTGACTTTCAAGTTCAGAAGATATTTCCTTTTCCTGTACTTGGGGCAATGGAGTATTAAGTGACTTGACCAAGAAATCGAGGAGTAGCAGTGAGATCTAGGAATAAGGGCTCATGCGCTGCATGCGCAGTGACTGGTTGGCATGTGCCAACTGCTGATTAACATCGGAAACGCCACACGCGGTAGGAAATAAAAAAATGTGTTATGGCGCCAAATCCAAAATTACCACCAGAGGGGCATGATAGCCTCATGGTACTCTCATTTTAGCATGTACTGCATGCTTGTAGAGCTTTGAACAAGGGCCTCTGAATCCTTCTGTATGTGGAAAGAAAATACAACCATCTAATTCATTCATTAATTCCTACTCTGTATGGAAAGAGAATACCCCCGTCCCATTCATTCATTCAATCCTTTTCTATGTGTAGAGAAAATATACTCATCCCATTCATTCATTAATTTCTTCTCGATGTGGAGAGAAAATACCCCCATTTAATTCATTCTTTAATTCCTTCTATTTATGGAAGGAAAAAACACCCGTCCAATTCATGAGAAAATACACTTGTCCCATTCATTTATTAATTCCTTCTTTATGTGGAGAGAAAATACCTCCATCCCTTTCATTCAGTAATTCCTTCTCTATGGGGAGAGAACATACACCTGTTGAATTCATTCTCTATGTGGAGAGAAAATACCTTGTCAGCTGGTCCCCCTTCCACTCTCCGGCCAGGGTCAACGCTGCTTAGCCTGTAGGCTCCAATGTAGGCCCGGACCTTCGGACTACGAGCTTGTCCTTATTTCATACCCCCAGCTCCTGCAGCTCCTTCAGGTAACTGTTCCTCAAGCTGTCCTTCAGGTAGTAGGTTCAACAAACGTGCAGGAACTCCAACGTTTTTATCGGTAAAGGTTTTTTTTTATTTACACCGGTCCAGTCACACAGACTTATCCCAGTTTCGTCTTCATCATTACAGGACAGTTCTTCACCTCAAGTCTCTTACATTTATTCCACCTCAACAATATAATTCAAGTTCCTGTCTCAAGACGTTTTGACCACAGCCCAGTTTCTCTTGGCACTACCTTCTGTTCTCAGGTAGTTCACTGGCTACTTTCACTTTTCACAAACAGTTCATTTCATCAACATAGCTTCAACCTCCTCCTCTACGGAGATTTTAGTCACGGTCCAACCTTTCAAGGTACTCCCTTCTGTGCACACTAAATCTGCTGAGTTACTCTCCTCCACAGGTTCCTCCCCAACTGCACCAGTTTTGTTTCCCCAATTTTAAACAGTCCAGGTAATATTGCAGCCAGGAAACCTCTCACCTTGCCATCCGTAGTCTGTGCTAATGCTGACACCTCCATACACTCCTCCTCTATCTCCTCCCCTGCCTCCATTTTATCCCATTCCATATCCTCCTCCTCCCCACAGGGTTCTCCCAGCTGCTCCCCATCTCCCTGATTAGAAACCATCTCCCAATCCTGTCCCTCCCCCTCTATTTCCTGTGAGTCCTGCATAGGGTCTGGTGGTTTGTGGGAATGGTAGCCCCTATCCTTAGTTATTATTCTGGTCGGTCTTTTGGCCACTAGGGGGCGAATTCCATGTCTATAAGGAAGCTGTGAATGACATTTGCTCTTCCTCCCGCGCACACTTCCCTCCTGTCTCTGCCTCCTTCACCCTCCTTGAAGTAGTCTTCTCTCAAACCCCTTACAACCTCCATCCTGTTCATTCAGTTATTCCTTATGTATGTGGAGGGGAAATACCCCTGCCCCATTCAATGATTGTTACACTATAGGGAGAGAAAAAAAAAACACCCATCCCATTCATTTATGAATTCCTTCTCTGTATGGCTAGAAAATACACCCGTCCCATTCCATATGTAACTTTTGGAGAGAAAGTATACCAGGCCATTCATTCATTAATTCTTTCGCTATAGGGAGAGAAAATACCCCTGTCCCATTCATTGTGTAACCACTATTACAACCACCTCAACTTCCGGAAATTACTGAAGACCTACCTGTTCGGAAGAGCATATTCCACTGACCCAACTTAACTACCTAAATCCAGCAACACAAAGATATCCAAACTTGTATTGAACTTTATGATTGTTATATAACCTCCCTCTCTATGATTCCCTGATGTGTCTGTTCATATATATTTCATTGTAAATAACTTCACTCTATATTTGTTTCTTCACTGTAGGTGGCTATCGCCTCACGGCACTATGAAGCCACATTAAGCCTGCAAATAGGTGGGGAAAATGTGGGGTACAAATGTAACAAATAAATAAATTAAATAAATAAATAAACTTTCTCTGTGTGGAGAGGTGTGGTAGCCGTGTTAGTCCACTCTTAAAGGTTATCAATAGAAATCAAACAAAATAAAACATGGAAAAGAAAATAAGATGATACCTTTTTTATTGGGCATAACTTAATACATTTCTTGATTAGCTTTCGAAGGTTGCCCTTCTTCATCAGATCGGTTATCAATAGAAATCAAACAAAATAAAACACGGAAAAGAAAATAAGATGATACCTTTTTTATTGGACATAACTTAATACATTTCTTGATTAGCTTTCAAAGGTTGCCCTTCTTCGTCAGATCGGAAATAAGCAAATGTGTTGGCAGATAGTATATATAAGAGAAACATCAAAGCATTACTTTGACAGTCTGTGTGGAGAGAAAGTTTACCAGTCCATTCATTCTGTAATTCCTATTTTATATATGTAGAGAGAATGCACCTACATCCTCTTATTTAGAGAGATTGTATATGTGCCATTCATGAATTCCTTCTGTGTGGAAATAGAATACATCTATCTTATTCATTCATTAATTCCTATTGTGTACATACAGAAAGAATACACCCATCCTATTCAATCATTACTCCCTTCTGTATTTGGAGAGTAAATACACTCCTCTTATTCATTCATTGATTGCCGTTCTGTCTGAAGGGAGATTACACTCACCCTATTAATTCATTAGTTCTTTGTGTGGAGAGAAATGCACCCTTGCTTGTATTAATTCCTATTTTATTTATGAAGAGAGGCTTACAGCTGCATCCCTTTCATTCATTATTTGGTATTCTCTATATAGAGAGATTACACCTTTACCAATCATTAATTTGTGTTCTGTTTGAACAGAAAAACTCATTCCCTTCACTCATTAATTCCTGTTCTAGATACTGTGTAATGAGATGTTGGCGCATTCAGTAGGGGAGGGAAAAGCCCCGGAAGAAACCTGATACATGAGGCGAGGCTAGGCAACTCAGGGAGTCAACAAAGCCCTAAAACAGTCTTGCCCTTTAAGATGGGACCATCCAAAGGGGTTCTGGAGCCTCCAGAATATTACCCTGCCCCGAGGTCCACTGGGGACCAATTAAGGCCAAGGAGTGGAGTCAGAGAGAGCTAGAGGAAAAGCCCCAGCCCCTGGAAGCAGAAAGCCCAACCCCAAACACAGTGAAAAAGAAAGGAGTAGTGGACAAAGCCCAACCCACAGAGGGAGAACCTAAGGACAAGGAATAGCCCTGGAGCTACAGAGGAATGCCAAGCAATGGAGACGTTTTTGATTGGGCATTTGATTCCTCTGTTTTCCAGGACTCAAGAACCAATGTGTTATTGTTAAAAGACAGCTGTGGGTGGATCAATGTCAGTTAAAACATAGCCCCAGCTCTTATGGCTGGAGTGTTAAAAAAAACAGGGCTGTGTTTTTGTTTTGTTTGAACTTCTGGTAAGTTTGGAGAGTGGTGCAAACTTGCCCAGTCTCCCAGTCTTGTAAGGTCCTCTTGCAATTGTGATGTAACAACTTTGAATAACTTTGCATCATCAGCAAATTTAACCACCCAAATAGTTACTCCCAACTCTAGATCATTTATAAATATGTTAAAAATAAGTGGTCCCAGCACAGACCCCACTATCTACTCCATACTGACCATTTAACCCTACTCTCTGTTTTCTATCTTTTAACCAGTTTTTAATCCACATTAGAACATTAGCTCCTATCCCTTGACTCTCCAATTTCCTCTGGAGTCTTTCATGAAGTACTTTGTCAAATGCCTTTTGAAAATCCAGAAATGTAATAGATTGGTGAGGCAAGATTTCCCTTCACTAAATCCATGTTGGTTTTGTCTCATTAATCCATACATTTGAATATGCTCTGTAATTTTGTTCTTTATAATAGACTCTACCATTTTATCTGGCACCCAACATAGGCTCACCGGTCTATAATTTCCCAGATCACCTCTGGAACCTTTTTTAAAAATCGGTGTTACATTGTCCACCCTCTAATCTTCTGGTTTCATGCTTGATTTTAAAGATAAATTATAAATTACTAACAATAGTTCTGCAAATTCATTTTTCAATTCTATCAGTATTCTGGGATGAATACCATCTGGTCCAGGCAATTTGCTACTCTTCAGTTTGTCAAATTGTGCTATTACATCTTTCAGGTTTATAGAGATTTCATTCAGTTTCTCTGACTCGTTAGCTTTGAATACCATTTCTGGTACCGGTATCTCTCCCAAATCTTCCTCAGTGAATACCGAAGCAAAGAATTCATTTAATCTCTTTGCTATGGCTTTGTCTTCATGAGTACCCCTTTTACCCCTCTGCCATCTAACAGTCCGATTGATTCTTTTGCTGGCTTCTTGCTTTTAATATACCTAAAAAAGTTTTTACTATATGTTTTTGCCTCCAATGCAGTCTTTTTTTTCAAAGTCCCTCTTTGCCTTCCTTATCAGCGCTTTGCCACCCTCCCCCCCCCCCCCCCCCCAGATTATATACATAGTGCCCAGATTTGCAAACCCAACTTTGTGTGTGTGCTTGAGATTTGCGTGCAAATTAATTAAATAATGAGCTGTGAAGCATTCCATCCCATTCTCAGCTCTTATATCCAGGGAAGAAGTGGGAAACACAACAAAGAGAGTCCAATTCTCCTGCAAAAACACACAAGGAAACAACAAGTCAAGCGGAAGATATTCAGAAGGACCAGACTGAAGTCACAGATGTTAACAGTCAAGAAGTTGGAAACTACAGACCAGTAAGTCTCACATCAATGGTAGGAAAAATAATGGAGTCACTGCTGAAAGAAAGGATAGTTAACTTTCTAATCGTCAACGGGTTTAAGGATTCCAAGGCAACATGGCTTTACAAAAGAAAAATCCTGCCAAACAGATCTTATTGACTTCTTTCACTGGGTGACCAAAGAACTGGATGAAGGACATGTGATAGATGTAACCTCCTTGGAGTTCAGCAAACCCTTTGATATTGTCCCTCACAGAATAAGCTGAGAGGGCTGAACTTAGGGCCCAAATTGGTGAACTGGATAAGAAACCAACAGTTGGTGGTAAACAGAATCAGCTTGGAGGAAAGGAAGGTGAGTAGTGGAGTGCCTCAGGGGTCGGTGCTGGGGCCAATTCTGTTTTATATATTTGTGAGAGATATTGTTGAAGGGTTAGAAGGAAAGGTTTGCCTTTTTGCGGATGACACAAAGATAACCAATAGAGTGGATACCCTGGAGAGAGTAGAAACCATAAGAAGGGATCTCCAAACATTAGAAGAATGGTCAAGGGTCTGACAGCTAAAATTTAATCAATATATACTATTCCGGATTCTCAACAATATTCCTGGTATCTTCATTTAGAACAACGTTTCATATCTGTTTTGGCAACAGTATCCCCCAGAGGGTTGAATAAAGAATTGAGTGGATCACATAGAGGTCTATCAAGAAACGGAACCAATCAGCAGTGCGTTTAACTTCATGGTGGTATCCACTTCAAGAACTGTGCATGTGTGTCACCATTCCAGTGTAGCAGGGAGGAAAGTGGGGAAGATAGCCCCCCATCCCCGGAAAGAAGAAAATGTATTAGAATACAAGATTGATTTAAAGATATCAAGTATTGATGTGTTTCGTAAGAATGTTATAAAAAAAACTATTTTGAGAGTAGTGCTTCAGTATAGTAGTAATATATTTTAAATTTGCAGAACTGTTCTGAAGACGCCGTTGAATGGTGAAATGTGGCATCGTGTCGAGAACAGTATAGGAGAGAGGATCTTGTGCTTGGCACAAAACACTGTACGTCTACTGTAAGCTATGATCACCATTGAAAGTTCCATCTAAACACCAGATCAAGCCTTCTCATAAGTTAAGTGGTTTATCTTATCAAGATTTCAGCTCTGATGATTTTGCTATAAGTTTTTCCATTGGAAATAGATCCTGACAATGAGTTCAGAAGAGTGAATCCATAAACAGGTAGATAACCTTGGAATACAATAGAGAATTAATCTAGAGAATAACGGAATACATTTACTGTTCATTGTGAGCTGATTAATTAATTTCTAGCATTCCCTGCCAGGAATAAGCCAAGAGGTGAAGACTACTGATGCAATGATGGAATCCAGTTTAGTGCATGAATAGGTGCTCATACCTTCAGTGGAATGCACTTTACTCACATTGAGCACAAATAAATAATTTTAAAATAAAACAAATAAGGTATTAAATATTGGGAACAAATTACATTAAAAAAAACATTTTTAACTGGTTTCAGTAATAGTAGGAGTTAAAATTTAATGCCAAGACGTGCAGTGTGATGCACTTGGGGTGCAGAAACCTAAAAGAGAGATACCAGATAGGAGGGGAGAGATTGGTAAGCTCGACTCAGGGGAGGGACCTTGGGGAGATGGTGTCGGAAAATCTGAAGGTGATGAAACAATGTGACAAGGCAGTGCCCATGACCAGAAGGATGCTAGGCTGCATAGAGAGGGGTATAACCAGCAGAAGAAAGGAGGTGTTGATGCCCCTCTAGAAGTCATTGGTGAGACCCCACTTGGAGTACTGTGTTCAGTTTTGGAGGCCGTATCTTGCTAAAGATGTAAAAGACTGGAAGCAGTGCAAAGAAAAGCTACAAAAATGGTATGGGATTTGCGTTACAAGACGTATGAGGAGAGACCTGTTGACCTGAACATGTATACCTTGGAGGAAAGGAGAAACAGGGGTGATATGATACAGATGTTCAAATATTTGAAAGGTATTAATCTGCAAGCAAACCTTTTCCAGAGACAGGAAGCTGGTAGAATTAGAGGACATGAATTGAGGTTGAAAGGGAGCCGACTCAGGAATAACATCAGGAAGTATTTTTTCACGGAGAGGGGGTAGATACCAGGAATGCCCTTCTGCGGGAGGTGGTGGAGAAGAAAATGGTAATGGAATTAAAAAATGTATGGGACAAACACAAAAGAATCCTTTGAGATTCTGCATGGAATCTTATTACTCTTTGGGATTCCGGGAATCTTGCTATTCTTGGGGGTTGTACATGGAATGTTGATACTCTTTTGAGATTCTGTATGGAATCATGTTACTCTTTAGGATTCCAGAATGTTGCTATTCTTTGAGATTCTGCATGGAGTCTTGTTACTCTTTGGGATTTTGGAATCTTGCTAATCTTGGGTGTTCTACATGGAATGTTGCTACTTTTTTGAGATTCTGTAAGGAATCATGTTACTCTTTGATGTTCCGGAATGTTGTTATTCTTTGAGATTCTGCATGGAATCTTGTTACTCTTTGGGATTCTGGAATCTTGCTATTCTTGGGTGTTCTACATGGAATGTTGATACTCTTTTGAGGTTCTGTATGGAATTATGTTACTCTTTGGGATTCCGGAATGTTGCTATTCTTTGAGATTCTGCATGGAATCTTGTTACTCTTTGGGATTCCGGAATGTTGCTATTCTTTGAGATTCTGCATGGAATCTTGTTACTCTTTGGGATTCCGGGAATCTTGCTATTCTTTGAGATTCTGCGTGGAATCTTGTTTTTCTTTGGGATTCCGGAATCTTGTTATTCTTTGAGATTCTGCATGGAATCCTGCTACTCTTTGTGATTCTTGAGTCTTGCTATTCATTGGGGTTCTACATGGAATGTTGCTACTAATTGGGTTTCTGCCAGGTACTTGTGACCTGGATTGGCCACTGTTGGAAGCTGGATACTGGGCTAGATGGACCATTGGTCCGACCCAGTGTAGCTATTCTTTTGTTCTCATGTTCTAATGGCAACATGCTAATTGGAAAATTAGTGTGGCCATTAATAGGCAAAATAGAGAAATCAGCCTTTTTACCCCGACAATAAAAATGGCCTTAACATGCAGGAATGACCTGCATAAGACCAATTTTTACCACAGTTATTTTATCATCAATGTGGATTTCCCCTAACTAAAGACTTTCAATGACTGACGACTGCATACTCTGGACTGGACTGTGAGTCTTTGGAAGTTGCCAGAGTGAATAATTTTAGAGGCCAGTGGCCTTCCATCTTTATCTGACCCCCATCCCAGGACCCTGCATCCAAAAGCAAGACAGCGTTGCTTTCCTTAAAGCATGTGCATGTCCAAGCCCAGTGAGAGAAAACAGACCATGGGGGCTACAGATATGAAGGGGGTGGGGGTGGGAGTAGCACATTTCAATGCCTTCTCTATACTCCGTATCTTTCTTCAGCCCCACCCCCCAGCCCTCAGCTCCATTCATCTTCAGGCATATTTACCCTCTTCCTGAGCTACACTTCATTGCATCTGGTGAAGTGGCTTCTTGTCCTTGAAAGCTCATGCCTCGATGAATTGGTTACTCTGCGAGGTGCCTTCCGCTGCTATTATGGTTTTTGTACTCTAGGCAGCTGAGGCCTCCCTCTGAAAGTGATTTTTGAAGAGTTTGTTTGGGACTTTAAGTGAGCTTTGAAGGCCAGACCTCTGAGACCAGCTAATATTGGGAAGTCCTTTTTGATTTATTGTATTTAATCCTGTGTTTGTAGTGGAGGGAACGAAGGGGGGTGGGGGGAGTTTGCACCGCTGTAGCTGCCCTGTGATGGGCATCGTGTGTGTCTGTGTAGATTTGGTAACTTTTAGGTAACTCGGTGGCGTGAGTGGGTTTCCACTTCTTTTAGCATCAGTACCTTGTGGGATACTTCTTTGATTTTTTTGCATTACTACTGCAGCTCCTGTGCAGTTTTCCGCCATTTAGTCTGTTTGAACTTCATCCTCTCTCCCTCTCTCGTTCTCTCTGTGCTTTTATGTCTTTAACGGGCACTTCAGTTTGCAATAAAAATATTGGCCCAGGTTCCCAGGTTACACAGCAGGTGAATTTCAGAAACACAAAAGCACTGGCACATTGCCGGCTCCTGAAAGCCTGTCATCCATAAAGCCAGCATTGTGGGGCTCTGGTTTAAGAATGAGCTTTCACCCCCATATGCCCTGAACTCAGGCTTGTCAATCTCTTTAATATCCCAAGTGAACTCTGGGGACAGGGACATTGTACCTCTGCGCGTTATCCTTTCTCAGCACTTTGAACGCTGATATTCTTGTACAAACCAGAAATAGTGTTATTATCTCTGTACAACTTCTGGTCAGCTTCCCTAATGCTTCCAGCCTTGCACGGACTGATTCCAGGCTGTGCCAAGGCCAATCGATAAGAATTTATTCTCCGTACAGGTGTGTGGATGGGGCTCATTTTGTGCCACCTTCTCCTTTACTAAGACTTTGTTGCGTGTACAAAAGTGCCAAAAGCCCGGCTCACGGTTTGCCAATTCATGAGTTTGCTCTATATGTCAGGTCTCTGCTGGAGCTCGTCTAGAACATGCCGAAAACAAAGAGCAGGAAAGGGACTCTTTAAACCACAAAGATAGAGATTTCTGCCAGGCATCCTGAGCCAGCCACTGTTTATTAAGCAGGAGGGAGCAGCAGCCTGTTAACAGTGAATGGGAAAGACGAAAGGGATTTTAAGGACATCTGGTTGTTACTGTAGCAGGGAAAAGTAATACCTAGGTACGGAAGTAAAAGTATGATAATCAGCAGGGGTGAATGACCTACAGTTACTGTTTGCTCAGATTTTCCCCGCTGTCCTTTCATGCCTAATGCAAAGTCCATGTGCGAGAATTTGCTTACTGAGTTTTACTGACTCCTTTCTTTTAAGCCCTGACAAAAGGATTTCTATGCAGAGCCACCAAGAGGCAAAGCCAGTTCCTGGACAAACAATACCCCCACTGCCTCCCTGCTGTCGCCACTGTCCCCCCCCCCCCCCCCCCCCCCGCCATTGCTGCAACCTGCCTGCACACTGCTGCCCACCCTGCCTGCTCACTGCTGCTGCCACTGTACCCACCTGCCTGCCACCGATGCTGGCCCCTCACTCAGTTCAATATCTCTCTTGTCTTTCCCTCCTCGGCAGTGTTCCTGCTGGCTGCCAGCAGCATAAAAAAAGAAGCAACTTACCTCTGGCTGGCCTCTGAAGTGTTTCCTCTGCTGTTTGTACCACCTGTGTGGACGCAGGAAGTTGTATCAGAGGAGGCAAGACAAAGCAGAGGGAACACTTCCGAGGTCAGCCAGAGACACATTGATTTATTTTTTGATGGTGCCAGCACGGTCGCCAAGAGAAAAAGCCAGGCCCGAGGCAAACACCCCCTCAGGTCTGACCCTCTCCAGGCCCTTACCCCTTCTGGGCCCTTGCACCCCCCCTCTGGGCCTGCTTACTTGTCTCCTCATCTGCTCTTCTCTGCTGCACAGGTCCTTCTTCCTGCCACATCCAAACAGGAAGTACTTCACACATCCAAACAGGAAGTACTTCACACAAGACGTGGGATGTGGCAGGAAGAAGGACCTGTGGCCGGCAGAGCAGAGTTAATGTGGTAGCATGATAACTCTGCTCTGCAATGCACAGGAACAGGAACGCCCTGGCAGCACTGAGACTTAGATGTTTTTTAGCCTTAATGGAAGAAAACAAAACTGTCCAGGACTAAAACTAAGACGTTTTGAGCTAGACCTGTTTTTATAATGAATAAGGCACAAAAGGGTGCCCTAAATGACCAGATGACCACTGGAGGGAATCAGGGATGACCTCCCCTTATTCCCCCAGTGGTCACAATCCTCCTCCCACCCCCCCAAAAATGTAATCAAAAACATTACTTGCCAGCCTCTGTACCAGCCTCAGAAGTTATACTGAGGTCCATTACGCAGTGCACTGCAGACAGGTGGATCCAGGCTCCTACAACCCCCAACCTGTTACATTTGTGGAGGAAACTGTGAGCCCTCCAAAACTCACCATAAACCCACCGTACCCACATACAGGTGCCCCCTTCACCTATAAGGGCTGCGGTAGTGGTGTACAGTTGGGGGTAGTGGGTTTTGGGTGGGTTTTGGGTGGCTCAGTAGACAAGGTAACGAAGCAATGGTCAGATGTGTACCTGGGAGCATTTTATGAAGTCCACTGCAGTGCCCACTAGGGTGCCCTACTGTTTTCTTGGAATATCATGGGGACCAGTCTACTAAACATGCTGATTCCTCCTACATCGCAATGGCTTGATTTTGTGCATTTTGCACTTGGACGTTTTTTTTCCCAAAATGGACCAAAAAAATAAAACGTTAAAATCACAAAACGTTCTATTTCTGAAAACAAAAGATAAGACGTTTTTCTTTTTTGAAAATGACCTGATTTTGGACATTTTTTGCAAAATGTCCAAAGTCGGACTTAGACAATGCCCCTCTATGGAACTTTGTAAGTCTAAGTACTTTGAAAATTCGCCTCCAAATGTCCCTGCATGCCCTGGGGTAAAATCAAGACTGAATTGGTGCCAGGAAAATCTAGAACCAGTTGGGAAACCTATGATAGGGCTATGGCTATTGTTCCCAACCCACATCATGTTTTCTAGCCAGGCTGATTCAGTCTTGGGTTTATTCCACTCTTCGGCTTCACTAAGAAAGCAGGATGATAGGTCCATACATGCAAATGAGTAAATCAAGAAGTGGATCACTCTAACCTGAAAAAATGGAGCTGGGTTACAACTCTAACTATGGTGCCATGAGTCTTTGTTTATTTCATTTATTTACCTGGATTCATTGACGGCCTTTATGAAGAGATTCAACCTAGGTGATGTACAATAGGTTTATCTTAATATAAACAACCTTACATTTTATTAACAGCATGTCAACGCAAAATGACCACGTGTCAAAGTAACACACAGTTAAAACAATGAGGTAAGTTTGGGGCATAATTGAAACGGACTTCCAAGTTTTTGATGAGGACGTCCTCGCAAAACGTCCTGATGCAGGGGTGGGGAAACCCGTATTATCAAAACAAGATGGACGTCCATCTTTCATTTCGATAATATGGTCAGGGACGTCCAAATCTTGAAATTTTGGTCGTTCTTAGAGATGGTCGTCTCTAGACTTGGTCATTTCTGATTTTCGGCGATAATGGAAACCAAGGATGTCCATCTCAGAAACGACCAACAAGCCCTTTGGTTGTGGGAGGAGCCAGAATTCGTAGTGCATTGGTCCCCCTGACATGCCAAGACACCAATCGGGCACCCTAGGGGGCACTGCAGTGGACTTCAGAAATTGCTCCCAGGTACATAGCTCCCTTACCTTGTGTGCTGAGCCCCCCAAACCCGGCCCAACCCCCCCCTAAAACCTACTACCCACAACTGTACACCACTACCATAGCCTTTACAGGTGAAGGGGGCACCTAGATGTGGATACAGTGGGATTCTGTTGGGTTTTGGAGGACTCACTGTTTCCTCCACAAACGTAGCAGGTAGGGGAGGGATGGTGCTGGGTCCGTCTGTCTGAAGTGTACTCACCCACTAAAACTGCTCCAGGGACCTGCATACTGTTGGCATAGAGGCTGGCAAAAAATATTTTGAAAGATATTTTTTGAGGGTAGGAGGGGGTTAGTGACCACTGGGGGAGTAACGTCCAAGTGAGAAAAACAGGACCAGGTAAAGTTGTCCAAGTGCTCGTCAGGGCCATCCTTTTTTTTCCATTATGGGTCGAGGATGTCCTAGTGTTAGGTACGCCCAAGTCCCGTCTTCGCTACGCCTCCGATATGCCCCCTTGAACTTTAGCCGTCCCTGCAACGGAAAGCATTTTGGGACGTCCAAATCAGCTTTCGATTATACCGATTTGGATGACCCTGTGAAGACGTCTATCTTCCGATTTGTGTCGAAAGATGGGTGTCCTTCTCTTTCAAAAATGAGCCCGACAGTGTCAAAAATATACACATTAAATCAGCACAGTACAACACTTTTATAACATAAATGTGATAAATATCATCAGAATACAAATGGAACACCATAATCTCTGGCTTTCTCTATATTTTCCCATTGGTATTCATAGATAGAAGATTGCTTTTAATCCAGATGTCGTCTACAGGCCTTGGACCCATAATAATCTACCATTCATACTTCTCAACCCACCCACCAGTTTTTAAGAATAAGAAGAATTTGTTCAAATAACATTGCATTTGAAACTCAAGCATTAGCGATGTCTAAACGTTTTCAAGAACGTGGTTATCCGAAATCAATGGTGCGCAAAGCTTACCTGAGGGTGAAATTTTCACAAAGGGAATTGCTACTATGGTATCATTCAAAAGCAGAAGATGATAAATTAATAGCAGTGATTCCTTACTCTCCTCTAAGTTCCAAGATTAACAATAGTATTCATTTACATTGGAGGATGCTACAAGTATATGATTGCTTTCTGGAGCACCCAACGTGTGCATATAGTCGTAGCAAAACATTAGGTGAGATATTCACTTATAAACGTTTAGACTATGTGAATAATTCTTTTGAGATTTTAGGACATTATAAACACGGATCTTGTCAATGGTGCCAATCAACCATTGAAGGTTCTATGTGGCAATATCATACTACCTGTTTGACAAGTAATATAGTGTATGCAATCATATGCCCTTGTCAGAAAGTATATATTGGTAGAGTCGGTCGGCACGTGCTCGTTTAAATGAGCACAGATCTAGAATTAAGAATCAGGTGTTTACGGCACCATTAGTGCAACATTGGATGGAATGTCATCATTCGCTTAATGATATCAAATGGAGAACTTTGGATCATGAGCAGTTGGGGTGGGAGGGTGGAAATATGAGTCAACTTTTAAACTTTAAAGAACAACGTTGGATTTTCCAATTACAGACTTTACATCCTGCAGGGCTTAATTCAGAGCTTGACTGGTGGTCTTTGGTTTTGTGATCAGCTGTGTACTATTTAAATTAAATGTTTGTGCCGGGAAACTGCGGCCATTTTTTTCAAATCTTTGCAGGAGCATGACTATTCTGTAGCTGTAAGTATATAAGTATATATAAGGGGAGAAATATTTTTATTATATCCATGAAAGCAGCAGAATGAAGTCTATGAAGTTTACAATCAATTTTGATTTTTCAGAGAACCTCTTCCCTGAGGAAGATATCGAAACTTGGCCATGTTGGCGGAGGTTCTCCTGTTGTTAAAAATGCTGCCGATGTGAAAGGTAAGTGCTGTTATAGTTTTTCAATTCTTAAGAAAGATGTTAAAAATGTCAAAAATAAGTAGTAAGAATCTTTTTAAAAAGTCAATGTGGGTTGATCTATGATGATTTGCGCCTCAACCATTTTCCTTGATGGATAGTGAATATCGAACATTGTGTTCGTATGGTGAGATCAGCATTACTATCTGGTGATCCCCGAAGCATGAAAATATTGTATGAAAGTGGCGATTACATTGTTTGAGAAATTTTGCTACAGAGGGATATACTATTGAGGTGTATACAAAAGAAAAAGAAAAAGAAAAATATTTCTGTGAGAACATATGGTTGTTTGGGACAAGCACAGATTATATTCTACAAATCAGCAGTGGATTTTCCCCAAGTCCATCATAATAACGGTATACGGATCTTTCTTTTAGAAAGTTATTGTTTTTTTTTTTTAAATTTGTTTATTAATTTTTTTTTTTAAGTAAAGTAATTTTATTGACAACTCAAAGTTAAGCAACACAACACACAACAGACTCAATATTGCCAATTTACAAACAATAAGATACTATGCATGAACCGTACAACTTGTAAACCGCCCTCCCCCCCCCCATCCCACCCTCCTCTTCCCATCCCCTCCATCCCAACCCCCGTACCACTCAATTTCCAAAGTATCAGGAACCTTTCTGGTTGCTATCCATGTTAATTCAAGGAAGTACAACAGTACCAATAATCCAGAACTGTTTGGCAGCCCACAGACTACGCGATTACCTTTGTACACTAGGAAAAGCAGCTTACTACAGGGCAGAGAGGAGGAGGTGGAAACCCCGCCCCCTCCACTCCACATCCAAAATCAACAAGCATTAATAAGTAAACTCCGACCCCTTAGGCTTAGAATCTGAAGATAAGGCATCCATATCTGGAGAAATTGTTTTCTACGTTTAGGCGACATTTTGGAATCTCTAGCCTCCCAAGATGCCAAAAGGTGCACCTGATTATGCCAATGCCAGTAGGCGGGCGCTTCCGAAGAGGTCCAATATTGCATCATACACAATTAATTGTTTATTAATTTTTTTGAGGGGGTAAGCAAACATGTGGACAATGGGGAGCCGGTTGATATTGTATATCTGGATTTTCAGAAGGCGTTTGACAAAGTGCCGCACGAAAGACTCCTGAAGAAATTGCAGAGACATGGAATCGGAGGTAGGGTATTATTATGGATTAAGAACTGGTTGAAAGATAGGAAGCAGAGAGTAGGATTGCGTGGCCAGTATTCTCAGTGGAGGAGGGTAGTTAGTGGGGTCCCGCAGGGGTCTGTGCTGGGTCCGTTGCTTTTTAATGTATTTATAAATGACCTAGAGATGGGAATAACTAGTGAGGTAATTAAATTCGCCGATGACACAAAATTATTCAGGGTCGTCAAGTCGCAGGAGGAATGTGAACGATTACAGGAGGACCTTGCGAGACTGGGAGAATGGGCGTGCAAGTGGCAGATGAAGTTCAATGTTGACAAGTGCAAAGTGATGCATGTGGGTAAGAGAACCTGAATTATAGCTACGTCTTGCAAGGTTCCACGTTAGGAGTTACGGATCAAGAAAGGGATCTGGGTGTCGTCGTCGATGATATGCTGAAACCTTCTGCTCAGTGTGCTGCTGCGGCTAGGAAAGCGAATAGAATGTTGGGTGTTATTAGGAAGGGTATGGAGTCCAGGTGTGCGGATGTTATAATGCCGTTGTATCGCTCCATGGTGCGACCGCACCTGGAGTATTGTGTTCAGTACTGGTCTCCGTATCTCAAAAAAGATATAGTAGAATTGGAAAAGGTACAGCGAAGGGCGACGAAAATGATAGTGGGGATGGGACGACTTTCCTATGAAGAGAGGCTGAGAAGGCTAGGGCTTTTCAGCTTGGAGAAGAGACGGCTGAGGGGAGATATGATAGAAGTGTATAAAATAATGAGTGGAATGGATCGGGTGGATGTGAAGCGACTGTTCACGCTATCCAAAAATACTAGGACTAGAGGGCATGAGTTGAAGCTACAGTGTGGTAAATTTAAAACGAATCGGAGAAAATGTTTCTTCACCCAACGTGTAATTAGACTCTGGAATTCGTTGCCGGAGAACGTGGTACGGGCGGTTAGCTTGACGGAGTTTAAAAAGGGGTTAGATAGATTCCTAAAGGACAAGTCCATAGACCGCTATTAAATGGAAAAATTCCGCATTTTTAGGTATAACTTGTCTGGAATGTTTTTACGTTTGGGGAGCGTGCCAGGTGCCCTTGACCTGGATTGGCCACTGTCGGTGACAGGATGCTGGGCTAGATGGACCTTTGGTCTTTCCCAGTATGGCACTACTTATGTACTTATGTACTTATGTACTTACAACAAGAAGATACTTGTTATTGAAATACAGCCATGATTCGGAAAGGGAAATTAAGTAACATTTAAGGAAATGCCATAGAATCATACAGATATACAAATCGTATTCTATCAAATTCCTATAACATAAAATTTTGCTTCCTTAGATTGAAAGCTCTTTGAGCAGGGACTGTCTTTCTTCTATGTTTGTGCAGCACTGTGTACGCCTTGTAGCGCTATAGAAATGCTAAATAGTAGTAGTAGTAGTACATGGAATGTTGCTACACTTTGAAATTCTGCATGGAATCTTGTCATTCTTTAGAATTCTAGAATCTTGGTGCTCTTTGGGGTTCTACATTTTTTTTGTCTATTAGATTGTAAGCTCTTTGAGCAGGGACTGTCTTTCTTCTATGTTTGTGCAGCGCTGCGTACGCCTTGTAGTGCTATAGAAATGCTAAATAGTAGTAGTAGTAGACCACATTAATCTGAGAGGGGGGTCGGTGGAATTTAGAGAGGATTTAAAACAAATAATTGTTAACAAAAATAGGAAGAAAATAAAGATACTGGCTTAACATTCCCACATTGTACTTATATCGTTACTGCTGCCTTGAATCAAGAAATGATTTTAGATGTTTAGGTGAATAAAAGGTATATTTAATCTGACCCAATTTAACAATGCATTTACATGGAAATGCTAAAAAGAAGGTCCCTCCTATATTACATGTTTTTGATTTTAACGCAAGGAAGGCTTCCTTCTTTGTTGGGTAGATTTCAGTACGTCAGGGAACATCTGAACCTTAATTCCACCAAAACAGGTTTCTAAATTCTTAAAATAAAGTTTCATTATATTATTCAAGTCCTGTTCAAAAATGAATGACACAATTAAAGTGGATCTTTCAGTATTTTCATCCAATGTCTGTTCCAGTATTGCTGAAATATTATTTAAATCCAGATTGACATCTTGAAGTTCTTGTTTTTTCCCCTTCCTCTCCCTTAGGAGCAGGAATATAATATAATTTGTTTACAGGCGGAATAGCTTCCAGCGGAATTTGTAAAACTTCATTTACTTATCTTTTAAACAGGGATCAGTGCTGGGGCCGATTCTATTCAATATATTTGTGAGTGATATTGCCGAAGGCTTAAAAGGTAAAGTTTGCCTTTTTGCGGATGACACCAAGATTTGCAACAGAGTGGACACCCCGGAGGGAGTGGAAAACATGAAAAAGGATCTGTGGAAGCTAGAAGAATGGTCTAAGGTTTGGCAATTAAAATTCAATGCGAAGAAATGCAAAGTGATGCACTTAGGGAGTAGAAATCCAAGGGAGACGTATGTGTTAGGTGGGGAGAGTCTGATTGGCACAGACAGGGAGAGGGATCTTGGGGTGATAGTATCTGAGGACCTGAAGGCGATGAAACAGTGCGACAAGGTGGTGACCATAGCTAGAAGGTTGCTAGGCTGTATAGAGAGAGGTGTGACCAGCAGAAGAAAGGGGGTGTTGATGCCCCTGTATAAGTCGCTGGTGAGACCCCACCTGGAGTATTGTGTTCAGTTTTGGAGGCCGTATCTTGTTAAGGATGTAAAAAGAATTGAAGCGCTGCAAAGAAAAGCTACGAGAATGGTATGGGATTTGCGTTACAAGACATATGAGGAGAGACTTGCTGACCTGAACATGTATACCCTGGAAGAAATGAGAAACAGGGGTGATATGATACAGACGTTCCAATATTTGAAAGGTACCGGAAGATTGGAAGGTGGCCAATGTAACGCCCATTTTTAAAAAAGGCTCCAGGGGAGATCCGGGAAATTATAGACCGGTGAGTCTGACGTCGGTGCCAGGGAAAATGGTAGAGGCTATTATTAAAAACAAAATTACAGAGCACATCCGAGGACATGGATTACTGAGACCAAGTCAGCATGGCTTTTGTGTGGGGAAATCTTGCCTGACCAATTTACTTCAATTCTTTGAAGGAGTGAACAAACATGTGGACAAAGGGGAGTCGGTTGATATTGTGTATCTGGATTTTCAAAAGGCGTTTGACAAGGTACCTCATGAAAGGCTACAGAGGAAATTGGAGGGTCATGGGATAGGAGGAAATGTCCTATTGTGGATTAAAAACTGGTTGAAGGATAGGAAACAGACAGTGGGGTTAAATGGTAAGCCTTTTCTTGGTTGAGAGGTGCCCAGCTCTCCCACCGGTTGCCTTCTCAGGTGCCGTGGAGGACTTGCAGCTCATCTGCATATCCTCGGAGCCTTCGCCAGAGTGACTCCCAGGTCCGTTCCGATCCACTCGGGGCCTCTGCTCAAGGTGCACAGTGCTCCTACCAGGTGCTGTGGAGGACTTGCAGCGTTCTGCATATCCTCACAGCTGCATCCGGGGTGACTCCCAAATCCACCCCGACCTTCCCAGGGCCTTCGCCACAGTTACCCAGGGCTTTCGCTCCACCTACCCAGAGCTACCAGGTACTTCTTAGCCAGGATCAGGTGACCCTCAGGGGGAGGAATGCTGGCTTCGGCCTAACCCCTGGTAAGCCTTTTCTTGGTTGAGAGGTGCCCAGCTCTCCCACCGGTTGCCTTCTCAGGTGCCGTGGAGGACTTGCAGCTCATCTGCATATCCTCGGAGCCTTCGCCGGAGTGACTCCCAGGTCCGTTCCGATCCACTCGGGGCCTCTGCTCAAGGTGCACAGTGCTCCTACCAGGTGCTGTGGAGGACTTGCAGCGTTCTGCATATCCTCACAGCTGCATCCGGGGTGACTCCCAAATCCACCCCGACCTTCCCAGGGCCTTCGCCACAGTTACCCAGGGCTTTCGCTCCACCTACCCAGAGCTACCAGGTACTTCTTAGCCAGGATCAGGTGACCCTCAGGGGGAGGAATGCTGGCTTCGGCCTAACCCCTGGTAAGCCTTTTCTTGGTTGAGAGGTGCCCAGCTCTCCCACCGGTTGCCTTCTCAGGTGCCGTGGAGGACTTGCAGCTCATCTGCATATCCTCGGAGCCTTCGCCAGAGTGACTCCCAGGTCCGTTCCGATCCACTCGGGGCCTCTGCTCAAGGTGCACAGTGCTCCTACCAGGTGCTGTGGAGGACTTGCAGCGTTCTGCATATCCTCACAGCTGCATCCGGGGTGACTCCCAAATCCACCCCGACCTTCCCAGGGCCTTCGCCACAGTTACCCAGGGCTTTCGCTCCACCTACCCAGAGCTACCAGGTACTTCTTAGCCAGGATCAGGTGACCCTCAGGGGGAGGAATGCTGGCTTCGGCCTAACCCCTGGTAAGCCTTTTCTTGGTTGAGAGGTGCCCAGCTCTCCCACCGGTTGCCTTCTCAGGTGCCGTGGAGCTTTCCTTCTAATAAGTTCTGGGAGAAGAGGATATTTCTCTGGTAAGTGAACAAATTTTGCTTGTGCTTTCGGAATTTGAAGATTGGGGTTTAAAGGAGGAACTGTAAGTTAGTGATAGGCTGATATCCTTAATACTTTAGCAAGTTTTAAATTACGGAAAAACTCAAAAAACACTAAGATGGAGTCAGCAGTCCAGCAGCGAGAGGGGTGCTATCCAGTCTTTTGCATTGAGTGTCACATGTATGATTATCTCCCAATTGGTGAGGTGTCATATGTGTGTGCCCGATGCAAAGAGCTCCTAGCTCTCAGAGAACGTGTCCGTTCCCTTGAGGCTAGAGTAGCAGACTTGATGGAGCTGAGGGAGACAGAGAGGTACATAGAGGAGACCTACAGGGATGTTGTAGAGAAGTCCCACCTCCAGTCAGGTAGCCCCTGTGCTACCTTGGAGGAGGGAGGTCTCCTAGAAGGAGAGCATCACCCTGGTGAAGTAGGAAGTACTCCTGTAGCCAGGACCTGCCCACCAGGGGATGTATTATCCTTTCGCACCGAGGATATATCTCCAAATGTTGCCCGGGAGGGAAAGGTTAGGACAGCTGTTGTACTTGGTGATTCGATCATTAGGCATATAGATAGCTGGGTGGCTGGTGGACGTGAGGATCGCCTGGTGACTTGCCTGCCTGGTGCGAAGGTGGCGGACCTCACGTGTCACCTAGATAGGATTCTAGATAGTGCTGGGGAGGAGTCCGCTGTCTTGGTACATGTGGGTACCAATGACATAGGAAAATGTGGGAGAGAGGTTCTGGAAGCAAAATTTAGGCTCTTAGGTAGAAAGCTGAAATCCAGATCCTCCAGGGTAGCATTTTCTGAAATGCTACCTGTGCCACGCGCAGGGCCCAAGAGACAGGCAGAGCTCCAGAGTCTCAATGCGTGGATGAGACGATGGTGCAGGGAGGAGGGCTTTAGATTTGTTAGGAACTGGGCAACATTCTGGGGAAGGGGGAGCCTATTCCGAAAGGATGGGCTCCATCTTAACCAGAGTGGGACCAGGCTGCTGGCATCGGCGTTTAAGAAGGAGATAGAGCAGCTTTTAAACTAGAAATGGGGGGAAGGCCGACAGTCGCTCAAAAGAGCATGGTTCGGGATAAGGTATCTTTCAAAGATATCACCATAACAGGGAAGATAGAGTATCCTGATAGTGAGGTTGCAAAAGAGATTGTAGTAGATCGGGTATCTTTAAATAACAATAAAAATCAGACAAAAGATTGCCAATTAATACTGTCAAGTACTAAGCATGATGTACTTAGGAACAACAAACATAGTTTGAAATGTCTATATGCGAATGCCAGGAGCCTAAGAAATAAGATGGGGGAGTTAGAATATATTGCACTAAATGAAAAATTAGATATAATAGGCATCTCTGAGACCTGGTGGAAGGAGGATAACCAGTGGGACACTGTCATACCGGGGTACAAATTATATCGTAGTGATAGGGTGAATCGGATTGGTGGAGGGGTAGCATTGTATATTAACGAGAGCCTTGAATCAAATAGATTGAAAATTCTGCAGGAAGCAAAACACTCCTTGGAATCACTGTGGATTGAAATTCCATGTGCAAAGGGGAAAAGGATAGTGATAGGAGTGTACTACCGTCCGCCTGGCCAGGACGAACAGACGGATGCGGAAATGTTAAAGGAAATCAGGGACGCAAACAAACTGGGCAACACAATAATAATGGGGGATTTCAATTACCCGCATATAGACTGGGGTAATGTAACATCTGTACACGCAAGGGACATAAGATTTCTTGATGAAATCAAGGACAGCTTCATGGAACAGCTAGTTCAGGAGCCGACAAGAGAAGGAAAAATACTAGACTTAGTCCTTAGTGGTGCTCATGATCTAGTGCAGGGGGTAACGATACGAGGGCCGCTTGATAACAGTGATCATAATATGATCGGTTTTGATATTGGCATTGAAGGAAGTGAAACTAGGAAATCAAGTACGCTAGCGTTTAACTATAGAAAAGGTGATTACGACAAAATGAGAAAAATGGTGAAAAAAAGACTGAAAGGAGCAGCTCGCAGAGTAAAAAACTTGCATCAGGCGTGGATGCTGTTTAAAAACGCCATCCTGGAGGTTCAGGACAAATATATTCCACGTATTAGAAAAAAGGGAAAAAAGACTAAACGTCAGCCGGCGTGGCTAAACAGTAAGATAAAGGAAATCATTAGAGCCAAAAAACAATCCTTCAGAAAGTGGAGAAGAGAACCAACTGAAAGTAACAGGATAGATCATAAGGAATGCCAAGCCAAATGCAAAGCGGAGATAAGGAGGGCAAAAAAGGACTTTGAGAAGAAATTAGCGTTGGAAGCAAAAATACATAGTAAAAACTTTTTTAGATACATTAAAAGCAGGAAACCGGCCAAAGAGTCGGTTGGGCCGCTGGACGAAAATGGTGTTAAAGGGGCGATCAAGGAGGACAAAGCCGTAGCGGAGAAATTAAACGAATTCTTTGCTTCGGTCTTCACCGAGGAGGATTTGGGGGGGACACCGGTGCCGGAAAGAATATTTGAAGCGGGGGAATCGGAGAAACTAAACAAATTCTCTGTAACCTTGGAGGATGTAATGGGTCAGTTCAGCAAGCTGAAGAGTAGTAAATCACCGGGACCTGATGGTATTCATCCCAGAGTATTAATAGAACTAAAAAATGAACTTGCGGAGCTACTGTTAGAAATATGCAATCTGTCCCTAAAATCGAGTGTAATACCGGAAGACTGGAGGGTAGCCAATGTTACTCCGATTTTTAAGAAGGGTTCCAGAGGAGATCCGGGAAATTATAGACCGGTGAGTCTGACGTCGGTGCCGGGCAAGATGGTGGAGGCTATTATTAAGAATAAAATTGCAGAGCATATACAAAAACATGGACTGATGAGACAAAGTCAGCACGGATTTAGTGAAGGGAAGTCTTGCCTCACCAATCTAATGCATTTTTTGAGGGGGTAAGCAAACATGTGGACAATGGGGAGCCGGTTGATATTGTATATCTGGATTTTCAGAAGGCGTTTGACAAAGTGCCGCACGAAAGACTCCTGAAGAAATTGCAGAGTCATGGAATCGGAGGTAGGGTATTATTATGGATTAAGAACTGGTTGAAAGATAGGAAGCAGAGAGTAGGATTGCGTGGCCAGTATTCTCAGTGGAGGAGGGTAGTTAGTGGGGTCCCGCAGGGGTCTGTGCTGGGTCCGTTGCTTTTTAATGTATTTATAAATGACCTAGAGATGGGAATAACTAGTGAGGTAATTAAATTCGCCGATGACACAAAATTATTCAGGGTCGTCAAGTCGCAGGAGGAATGTGAACGATTACAGGAGGACCTTGCGAGACTGGGAGAATGGGCGTGCAAGTGGCAGATGAAGTTCAATGTTGACAAGTGCAAAGTGATGCATGTGGGTAAGAGGAACCCGAATTATAGCTACGTCTTGCAAGGTTCCGCGTTAGGAGTTACGGATCAAGAAAGGGATCTGGGTGTCGTCGTCGATGATACGCTGAAACCTTCTGCTCAGTGTGCTGCTGCGGCTAGGAAAGCGAATAGAATGTTGGGTGTTATTAAGAAGGGTATGGAGTCCAGGTGTGCGGATGTTATAATGCCGTTGTATCGCTCCATGGTGCGACCGCACCTGGAGTATTGTGTTCAGTACTGGTCTCCGTATCTCAAAAAAGATATAGTAGAATTGGAAAAGGTACAGCGAAGGGCGACGAAAATGATAGTGGGGATGGGACGACTTTCCTATGAAGAGAGGCTGAGAAGGCTAGGGCTTTTCAGCTTGGAGAAGAGACGGCTGAGGGGAGATATGATAGAAGTGTATAAAATAATGAGTGGAATGGATCGGGTGGATGTGAAGCGACTGTTCACGCTATCCAAAAATACTAGGACTAGAGGGCATGAGTTGAAGCTACAGTGTGGTAAATTTAAAACGAATCGGAGAAAATTTTTCTTCACCCAACGTGTAATTAGACTCTGGAATTCATTGCCGGAGAACGTGGTACGGGCGGTTAGCTTGACGGAGTTTAAAAAGGGGTTAGATAGATTCCTAAAGGACAAGTCCATAGACCGCTATTAAATGGACTGGAAAAATTCCTCATTTTTAGGTACAACTTGTCTGGAATGTTTTTACGTTTGGGGAGCGTGCCAGGTGCCCTTGACCTGGATTGGCCACTGTCGGTGACAGGATGCTGGGCTAGATGGACCTTTGGTCTTTCCCAGTATGGCACTACTTATGTACTTATGTACTTATGTATTCACAATGGAGAAGGGTAGTTAGTGGGGTTCCTCAGGGGTCCGTGCTAGGACCGCTGCTTTTTAATATATTTATAAATGATTTAGAGATGGGAGTAACTAGCGAGGTAATTAAATTTGCTGATGACACAAAGTTATTCAAAGTCGTTAAATCATGACAGGATTGTGAAAAATTACAAGAGGACCTTACGAGACTGGGAGACTGGGCGGCTAAATGGCAGATGATGTTTAATGTGAGCAAGTGCAAGGTGATGCATGTGGGAAAAAAGAACCCGAATTATAGCTACATCATGCAAGGTTCCACGTTAGGAGTTACGGACCAAGAAAGGGATCTGGGTGTCGTCGTCGATAACACACTGAAACCTTCTGCTCAGTGTGCTGCTGCGGCTAAGAAAGCGAATAGAATGTTGGGTATTATTAGGAAAGGTATGGAAAACAGGTGTGAGGATGTTATAATGCCGTTGTATCGCTCCATGGTGCGACCGCACCTTGAGTATTGTGTTCAATTCTGGTCGCCGCATCTCAAGAAAGATATAGTAGAATTGGAAAAGGTGCAGCGAAGGGCGACTAAAATGATAGTGGGGATGGGACGACTTCCCTATGAAGAAAGACTAAGGAGGCTAGGGCTATACAGCTTGGAGAAGAGACGGCTGAGGGGAGACATGATAGAGGTATATAAAATAATGAGTGGAGTGGAACAGGTGGATGTGAAGCGTCTGTTCACGCTTTCCAAAAATACTAGGACTAGGGGGCATGCGATGAAACTACAGTATAGTAAATTTAAAACAAATCGGAGAAAATTTTTCTTCACCCAACGTGTAATTAAACTCTGGAATTCGTTGCCGGAGAAAGTGGTGAAGGCGGTTAGCTTAGCAGAGTTTAAAAAGGGGTTGGACGGATTCCTAAAGGACAAGTCCATAAACCGCTACTAAATGGACTTGGAAAAATCCAAAATTCCAGGAATAACATGTATAGAATGTTTGTACGTTTAGGAAGCTTGCCAGGTGCCCTTGGCCTGGATTGGCCGCTGTCGTGGACAGGATGCTGGGCTCGATGGACTCTTGGTCTTTTCCCAGTATGGCATTACTTATGTACTTATGTATTAATCCGCAGACGAACCTTTTCCGGAGATGGGAAGGTGGTAGAACTAGAGGACATGAAATGAGATTGAAGGGGGGCAGACTCAAGAAAAATGTCAGAAAGTATTTTTTTACGGAGAGAGTGGTGGATGCTTGGAATGCCCGCCCACGGGAGGTGATGGAGAGGAAAACTGTAATGGAATTCAAACATGCATGGGATAAACATAAAGGAATCCTCCTCAGAAGGAAGGGATCCCCAGAAGCTTATTCGGTGGTGGGAGGCAGAGCTGGTGGTTGGGAGGTGGGGATAGTGCTGGGCAGACTTATACGATCTGTGCCAGAGCCAGTGGTGGGAGGCGGGGCTGGTGGTTGGGAGGTGGGGATAGTGCTGGGCAGACTTATACGATCTGTGCCAGAGCCAGTGGTGGGAGGCGGGGCTGGTGGTTGGGAGGTGGGGATAGTGCTGGGCAGACTTATACGGTCTGTGCCCTGAAAAAGACAGGTACAAATCAAGGTAAGGTATACACAAAAAATGGCACATGTGAGTTTATCTTGTTGGGCAGACTGGGCGGACCGTGCAGGTCTTTTTCTGCCGTCATCTACTATGTTACTATGTTATATCGTAAGGAGTGATCCCAGGGAGGTTGGGGAAATTTAACAAACATAAATTTAATCTTTTATTAAA
Organism: Microcaecilia unicolor; assembly: GCF_901765095.1. NCBI lineage: Eukaryota > Metazoa > Chordata > Amphibia > Gymnophiona > Siphonopidae > Microcaecilia > Microcaecilia unicolor. Next base: position 7,198,524 of record NC_044033.1, read on the forward strand.
GTTCTCAATCTGTTCCATCGTTCTCCGAATGTCAACATTGTCTTTAATCACAGATAATCTAAATTCCTGTAGACAATCAACATTCTTTTGAATACTTTGAATTTTTTCAGCAGTTTCTTCTTTAATTAAATCCACTTTAGAATTAAGTCCTTGAAATTTACTATTAAAGGCTCTAATTTCACCTGGTGTCTGATGTAGAATAGTGTCCATTTCATTCAACTTCTTCCAAATCATTTCAAGATTTACCGCCGGCTCTTTTCCTGAGGCTCCTGCCTCTACTCTCGGCGTCTTTCTCAACGTTTCTTGACCCTCACTGGGAGCAGCAGCCGAAACACTTCTGGTAGGCTGCTGCTTCCCAACCAGACTCATCGATGACGCCGGACACGGAGGCTTCAGCATTGCCGGTGGTGAAAGAGAAACCTCCTCTCCCAGCATGGTTTCCGCCTCTCCCGGATCTTTCTTTTAGAAACTTATTGAAACATTTTTTAAACCCCACAAAGCTAACTGTGTTTACCACATTTTTTGAGAATGAATTTTTAGAGCTTATTATACATTGAGAAAGAAATATTTTCTCCAATTTCTTTTAAATTTACTACTTTGTAGCTTCATTGCATGCCCTCTAGTCCTAGTATTTTTGGAAAGAGTAAACAAGCAATTCACGTCTACTCATTCCACCCCACTCATTATTTTATAGACCTCTATCATAACTCCCCTGAGCCATCTTTTCTCCAAGCTGAAGAGCCCTAGCCGCTTTAGCCTTTCCTCATAGGGAAGTTGTCCCTTCCCCTTTATCATTTTTGTCGCCCTTCTCTGTACCTTTTCTAATTTCAATATATCTTTTTTGAGATGCGGTGACCAGAATGGAACACAGTATTTAAGGTGCAGTTATACCATGGAGTGATACAAAGGCATTATAATGTCCTCATTTATGTTTTCCATTCCTTTCCTAGTAATACCTAACATTCTATTTACTTTCTTATCCGCCACTGCACACTGAGCAGAGGGTTTCAACGTATCATCAACGGTGACTCCTAGATCCTTTTCCTGGTTGGTGACTCCTAATGCGGAACCTTGCATCATGTAGCTATAATTCGGGTTCTTTTTTCCCACATGCATCGCCTTACACTTGCTCACATTAAACGTCATCTGCCATTTAGACGCCCAGTCTCCCAGTCTCGTAAGGTCCTTCTGTAATTTTTCACAATCCTGTCGCAAGTTAACGACTTTGAATAACTTTGTGTCATCAGCAAATTTTATTACCTCACTACCTATTCCCATCTCTAGATCCTTTATAAATATGTTAAAAAGCAGTGGTCCCAGCTCAGACCCCTGAGGAACCCTACCTACTATCTACTAGGGGCGTAGCCAGACACCCAATTTTGGGTGGGCCTGGGCCCAAGATAGGTGGGCAGAACTCCACCCTGTCCCACGAGTGATTTGGTCTCTCCCTCTCTCGCCTGCATGCGATATGGTCTCTCAAACATCCCCCCCTTCCCTGCATACCTTTTAAATAGCAGATTTTCACCGGCATCTAGGGTTACCATATGTCCAGATTTACCCGGACATGTGCTCTTTTTGAGGACATGTCCAGGCAACCGGGCGGGTTTTGCCAATCTGCCCGTTTGCCCGGATTTCTGGACAAACAGGTAGATTGCTAGCCTCCCCTCCCCTTACTTACTACTGCCCTGGTGGTCTAGTGACCTCTTCCGTCTTCGGGGCTTTAAAGAGCCCCCTCTTTCCTGCCCAGAGCGCTGCCCTGCATTCATCCTTCCTGTTCCTGATCTCGGCGCCGATTCAAAATGGCCGCCGAGAGTTGAAGTGACCTCGCGAGACTTCAACTCTCAGCGGCCATTTTGAATCGGCGCCGAGATCAGCAACAGGAAGGATGCATGCAGGGCAGCGCTTCAGGCAGGAAAGAGGGGGCTCTTTCCTGCCCCGAAGAGGTCATTAGGGCAGTAGTAAGGTAAGGGGAGGGGAGGGGGTGACGGGGAGGGGGAGTGACGGGGTGTGTGACAGGGGGGAGGGGAAAATGTGACAGGGGTGGAGCAAGGGCATGAAAGGGGGCGGGGCGGGTGTCAAAAGGGGGCGTGATGGGTGTGTGGTGGGAGCGGGACATATGTCCTCCTTTTTGGTGGACAAAATATGGTAACCCTATCGGCAGCGAACAGCAACTAATACGCACTGCTCATGTTGGCTCCACAGCCTTCTCTCTGATGCAACTTCCTGTTTCCACATAGGCAGGAATACATCAAAGGGGAGGCTGTGGGGCTGGTGTGAACAGTATGTGTCAGTCGCTGCTCGCTGCAGGCCAAGATCTTCTATTTACAAGGTATTCAGGAGGGACAGTTGTTGGGAGTTTTTGGCTGCTGGGGCTTGGGGATCCCTGCCAGCCACACCATAGATGTGCTGCTACTGGGTGGACCTGGGCCCACCCTTGGCTATGCCACTGCTATCTACCCTTCTCTATTGAGAATGCTGACCATTTAACCCTACTCTCTGTTAACTAGTTTTTAATCTACAATAGGACATTACCTTCTAATCCATGACTTTCTAATTTCCTCATGAGTGTTTCGTGATGTACTTTGTCAATGCCTTTTGAAAATCTTGATACACAATATCGACTGGCTCACCTTTATCGACATGTCTAGTCACCCCTTCAAAGAAACGTAGTAGATTGGTGAGGCAAGATTTCCCTTGACTGAATCCATGTTGGCTTTGTCTCATTAAACTATGGTTATGTATATTCTCTGTAATTTTGTTCTTTATAATAGTATCTACCATTTCGCCCGGCACTAGCGTTAGACTCACTGGTCTTTTTTTTAATTTCTTTATTACATTTACAATTTATCTTCAAGACATTCTTGAAACGGAAAAGATGATTATAAGTCATTGTACTTCTCAGGAAATTAATTATTACATTTTACTTGTTTAAGTCATGATCTATTGCTCATCTTTGGTCCACAATTAGGAGGCAAATAACGCAATATCAAGGAAAAGTAAAATTAGTACTTAAGCTTTAGAAAAAGGTGGCAGAGAAGAAGTTCGAGTGATATTTAAACTTATTACGGCGTAGAAGTTGTTATATTTCTTGGCTGTGACACAATTGAGTTTGCTAACTTAGATTCTAAAAAAGAATTCAATTGTTTAGAATCAAAAAATATATATTAACAGAGTTTAACTTTAAGACACATTTGCAAGGAAAATTTAACCAAAATAATGCGCCCAATTGCAAAGCTTTCGGGCGTAGTTTAAGAAATTCAGTGGCGTTCCTAGGGGGGGGGCAGTGGGTGCGGTCCGCCCCGGGTGCACGCTGGGGGGGGGGGTGCCGCACGTGCCTGTCCTTCATTCGTTCCATGCTCCCTCTGCCCCGGAACAGGTTAGTTCCTGTTCCAGGGCAGAGGGAGCATGGAACGAACGGACAGGCGCGCGTGCGGCACCCCCCCAGTGGCGTGCACCCAGGGGGGGGTTATTTCACGGGGGGGGGGTGTCCTTTCGCCGGGGGAGGTGGGGTGTCAGCCCCCCTAGGAACGCCACTGAAGAAATTCTTGTCTTTTCTTTTGTGTAACCTTAGAGACATCTGGATACATTCTTATTTTACATTCCAGGAAATTTTGATCTCTATGAAGAAAATATTGCTAAGTATCCAGTCCCTGTCAGGTTGCAAAGTGAAGGTTACTTTTAGTGTTGCTGTTGTTAAACCTCCAGCCCCGCCTCCCACTACCGGCTCTGCTATCCAATCTCGGTTAAGCTCCTGAGAATCCATTCCTTCTGAACAGGATTCCTTTATGTTTATCCCACGCATGTTTGAATTCCGTTACCGTTTTTGTGGCACATAATACACTTGGGTAAAATGTGGTAAGTTTACCTCTGGTATCTGTAGGACTTCTTAAGATATCATTTTAACATATCCAATGGGCTTACCATTTTTACTCTCGGAAAATTTATAAATCACTAGGAGTGATTTGAGGACTTGAGTGTATCTATTCATAATTTTCTTTCATTTATCAATTATTATTAAATGTATACCTTTCTGTACAAGCTTAGGCTTGATAAGACTGTATATCAACTATTTTTTGAAACAATAAAATTAAAAAAAAAATCAGTAGGAGTAGCCTAGTGGTTAGTGCAGTGGACTTTTATCCTGGGGAACTGGGTTCAATTCCCACTGCAGCTCCTTGTGACTCTGGGCAAGTCACTTAACCCTCCATTGCCCCAGGTACAAATAAGTACCTGAATATATGTAAACCGCTTTGAATGTAGTTCCAAAAACCTCAGAAAGACGGTAGATCAAGTCCCATTTCCCTTTCCCTCATATGATTTTCATATAACTCCGCTTTACTTCTGAGGTTTGAAATATCTTTTAACATAATTGTCTGAATATTTCCTATATTGGTAACTTTTTCCTCCATAATATCAAACCGCTCAGAAAAAGATTTAATATCTGTTTCACTTTTCTCCACTCTTCTTTCAATCACATTAACGTTTTGAGAGAGAACGTTGGTTTGTTTTAATAAATATTGTACCATTTGAGCCACTAATTCCCACAAAGTATCCAAAGTTACCTCTGCCAGTTTTACCATAATCCCAGGAGGTATATTCATCGAACGTTCTGGAATCCTCTCACTTTCTGTATCTCGTTGACCTGCTTCAGATAGCGTTGGACTGGGGGTACCGTCTGTCCCCCTAACTCCCTCTCAGAATGTTTACTTTGAGCTTCACTCCTTGGCGTCGGGCCTCTCATTCCCTCGGAAGGAGAGCTAGTCCGTTTTGGCTGCGGGGGCGGATTTCTCAAATCGGGACTCAGAGTAACATCAAGTCCTGGAGACGCCAATACTTCAAAAAACAGCCCGACACTGGCCGTGTTTCGCCCAACAGGGCTGCTTCAGGGGCTACACAATAATCCTTTACTGTTGAAGTATAATGGATATATATTGAAAAAATAGCTCAATCAGAAATGCCAAAAAAGAATATGGACATGAAATCAATCGGACAGCCTCATATCTCTGAAAGCGCTTTCAGAGATATGAGGCTGTCCGATTGATTTCATGTCCATATTCGTTTTTGGCATTTCTGATTGAGCTGTTTTTTCAAGACATAATCAAGGTGATCTTCTGTACATTTTGTTTCAGTCGCTTTCATCAATATATATCCATTATACTTCAACAGTAAAGGATTATTGTGTAGCCCCTGAAGCAGCACTGTTGGGCGAAACACGGCCTGTGTTGGGCTGTTTTTACAAATATATATATTATATATATATAATAAAATACATTTTCTCTTTCAACGATCTGCTTCATTTATTTTCCGTCTTGGAGTTTGCAGATCGTCTGCCTTTGTGCTTTCTTGGACGCCAATACTTCCTCCATTACACCGGCGTCTCCTAAGGAACCGCTCCCGATCTCCTTATCTTGCCCTGGAGTCCTCACAAATCGGTCCATTGGACCAGCAGGTATTGAGGCTGGCATCGGGGACGCTCGGGCCGCTGCCTTACCTCTTCGGCATTTTAATATATCAGGAAACGAGATCTACAGCTCTCCTAGATGCATGCGGCCATCGCAATCTTATTTTCAAAAGTACCTCTTTGTCTTCCTTTATCAGTGCTTTGCAATTGACTTACCATTCCTTATGCTGTTTCCTATTTTTTTTTCAGTCAGATCCTTCTTCCATGTTCTGAAGGATTTTCTTTTAGTTCTTATGGCATTGGGAGCAATGTAGCCAGAATGATTTAAGCATTTTTATGATCAATCAAACCTATAAAGTTAAAATGGATGGCACATTTTCCACTACGTGGAAAACGAATTGTGGAGTGCCACGGAGTTCACCAATTTCCCCTACAAGGTTTAATGTTTTGATGGCTTCTTTAGGCTCCAAGTTATAATAATAATAATAATAATAAACACCTTTATATTCCACATACTGTCAATATGAGTTCATTGCGGATTATAATCAGAAGCAAGGTCAATTACCCTGGAATTACAACAACTAATCTTTCATAAATTCAACAGTTCCTGGCAGCTGGCTGCCGTTCTTTTATTTAGGCAGATGAGATTACTATTTTCTTGCCTTTCTCACAGGAGTTAGTTATTCCACATATTAAATCTGGTACATACTCAGTAGAGACCTGGACATCTGCCCATCAGTTCATACTGAAGACCCATCTCTTTGACAAGGCATTCCACAAAGATCAACAAATGTGAACCATTACACAAATATCCAGAACTGCTTAAAGAAATTCGACTCACGAAATTAGCTCATTACTCTACTATCCTGCTTAACTATTATCATGTTACCCAAGACCCTTAAGCAATACCAAATGCATATTTTCTTATAGATCTCCACTATTCACAATGTAATGTAAGCCACATTGAGCCTGCAAAGAGGTGGGAAAATGTGGGGTACAAATGCAAGGAGTGGCCTAGTGGTTAGGGTGGTGGACTTTGGTCCTGAGGAACTGAGTTCGATTCCCACTTCAGGCACAGGCAGCTCCTTGTGACACTGGGCAAGTCACGTAACCCTCCATTGCCCCATGTAAGCCGCATTGAGCCTGCCATGAGTGGGAAAGCGCAGGGTACAAATGTAACAAAAATAAAATAGATACTATTGGACATTCTACACGGAATGTTGCTACTATTGGAGATTCTACATGGAATGTTGCTACTCTTTGAGGTTCTACATGGAATGTTGCTATTCCACTAGCAACATTCCATGTAGAAGGCTGCGCAGGCTTCTGTTTCTGTGAGTCTGACGTCCGGCACGTACTAGAAGGCTGCGCAGGCTTCTGTTTCTGTGAGTCTGACGTCCTACACGTGGAATAGCAACATTCCATGTAGAATCTCAAATAGTAGCAACAGTGGAGGAGTGGCCTATTGGTTAGGGTGGTGGACCTTGGTCCTGGGGAACTGAGTTCGATTCCCACTTCAGGCACAGGCAGCTCCTTGTGACTCTGGGCAAGTCATGTAACCCTCCATTGCCCCATGTAAGCCGCATTGAGCCTGCCATGAGTGGGAAAGCGCAGGGTACAAATGTAACAAAAATAAAATAGATACTATTGGAGATTCTACATGGAATGTTGCTAGTATTGGAGATTCTACATGGAATGTTGCTATTCCACTAGCAAGTCTGACGTCCTGCACGTATGTGCAGGACGTCAGACTCACAGAAGCAGAAGCCTGCGCAGCCACATTGGTGATCTGCAAGGGCCGACTTCTACATGGAATGTTGCTAGTAGAATAGCAACATTCCATGTAGAATCTCAAATAGTAGCAACAGTGGAGGAGTGGCCTAGTGGTTAGGATGGTGGACTTTGGTCCTGGGGAACTGAGGAACTGAGTTTGATTCCCACTTCAGGCACAGGCAGCTCCTTGTGACTCTGGGCAAGTCACTTAACTCTCCATTGCCCCATGTAAGCCACATTGAGCCTGCCATGAGTGGGAAAGCGCAGGGTACAAATGTAACAAAAATAAAATAGATACTATTGGAGATTCTACATGGAATGTTGCTACTCTTTGAGGTTCTACATGGAATGTTGCTACTATTGAGATTCTGTTGCTACTACGGGAGATTCTACATGGAATGTTGCTATTCCACTAGCAACATTCCATGTAGAAGGCTGCGCAGGCTTCTGTTTCTGTGAGTCTGACGTTCTGCACGTATGTGCAGGACGTCAGACTCACAGAAGCAGAAGCCTGCGCGGCCACATTGGTGATCTGCAAGGGCCGACTTCTAGTGGAATAGCAACATTCCATGTAGAATCTCAAATAGTAGCAACAGTGGAAGAGTGGCCTAGTGGTTAGGGTGGTGGACTTTGGTCCTGGGGGGAACTGAGGAACGGAGTTCGATTCCCACTTCAGGCACAGGCAGCTCCTTGTGACTCTGGGCAAGTCACTTAACCTTCCATTGCCCATGTAAGCCGCATTGAGCCTGCCATGAGTGGGAAAGCGCAGGGTACAAATGTAACAAAAATAAATAAATTCAGAATAAAAACAAGCTTTTGGCAGCTGATAATCAGTTTAATTTTATCCCAAGGTTGGAACTGGTAATTGGAGCTACAAGCTACAGTTTGGAGACTCAGCTTAAAATTGTGGGTATTATCTTTGATAATCTTTTGACTTTTGAACCTCAAGTACAAGGCATTTCAAGGAAGGGTTTTAGGGTATTGAGAAAATTAAGAAGTATTAGAAGTTACTTTGGACAAGACTGTTTTAGGTTGTTGGTACAAACTTTAATACTATCGCAGTTAAATTATTAAAATATAATTTATATCGTCCAAATTGCAGATACTGCAAAATACAGCAGCAAGATTGTCACATCATCCAAGTTTTATAGAATTACACCCTTATTTAGAAAACTGCATTGATTACCAATTCAATCAGGTCAATTATCAAATTATGTACATTGGTTTTATTAACGTTGCATGGTCAGGCTCCTGAATATGTAACTAGCTCTTATAAAATACCGTGTATGAAAACTTGATCATATCACTAGAAGACAGCTAGATCTGCAATTTCAAATGTGACAAGGGCAATCTATAAAACTGATATTTCACTCACATTATCAGGCAACGTAAATAATGCTTTGCCTATTGAGATCAGGATTACAGAACATTATAACTTATTCCATTAAAACTTTTTTAGTTCATAAATTTTTGTAATCTAAAAATTGACTAATACTTTTTTTGATTTAACCTTTTGTATATTCTTAGGCATTCCTAGTTTCCTCTTTCGTTAGCTGCATTGAACGTCTTTGAGGCATGTGACAGGTTACAAATACCAATGTATTCGAATGTATTCAGACTGGTGTAGTCTACAGACTTCTGATTCAAATTGAAGAATTGGACAGACATCCAATGATATTGCAAAAGTAGGAATGAAAGAAGAGGTGATGGATGATACTAGGTGAATTTAAGCTACCAGATGTGGATTGCAGTGTCCCATCTGTAAATCTGGAAAGTAGAACGATAGTGGATTCCTTAAAAGGGGTTTTGTTCAAATGTTGATGGAATCTACCAGGGAAAGAATCGATGCTGGATTCAGTACTCAGGAATGGAGAAAGTGTGTCTTATTTCTCAGTGGATATCAACTTGTGCAACAGGGATCACTACGAGGCTTGGTTTGATATAAAAGCGAAGGCAGAGTCAAGACACACTAGATTCAGAGTTCTGGATTTCAAACATGCCCAGCAGTGAAATGGAGAAGTACCTGAAAGAGGAGGTGGCAGGGTGGAAGGAAATAAGAGAAGTGGAAAGACAGTGGGCTTAACTGAAGTGACCTATCAAAAGGGCTACTGATTTTTATGCAAGGAAAGTCAATAAAAGCAAGAGCAAAAGGAAACTGGCATGGTTCTTCAAAGAAGTGGCTGTGAAAATGAAGGCAAAAAAGGTTAGTGTTGAGAAAATAGAAAAGATCAGAAAAAGAGGAACAGAAACAAGAATACCACATAAAGCTGAACTAGTCAAAGAAAAAAGAAAATAAAGATGGCAAAAGCATGGACTGAAGTAAAAATGGCTAAAGATATAAAGAAAGGTGAGAAGACATTTTTCAGGTGTATTGTGTCCAGAAGGAAAGCCAGAGGTGGAACTGCAAGAGTCACAGGTGCTGAAGGCAGGGACTGTCTTTCTTCTATGTTTGTGCAGCGCTGCGTACGCCTTGTAGTGCTATAGAAATGCTAAATAGTAGTAGTAGTAGTCTCTTGTATCCAGAGCTAATATTGTGATGTCATAATGCCTCAGGCCACCAATAAGAGCCAACCTCATCAGTGATGTCACAATGGCTTGATTGTCCTATACTTGGCTCACTTTTATTACATAGCTCTTTGAGCAGGGACTGTCTTTCTTCTATGTTTGTGCAGCGCTGCGTACGCCTTGTAGCGCTATAGAAATGCTAAATAGTAGTAGTAGTAGTCTCTTGTAACCAGAGCTAATATTGTGATGTCATAATGCCTCAGGCCACCAATAAGAGCCAACCTCATCAGTGATGTCACAATGGCTTGATTGTCCTATACTTGGCTCACTTTTATTACATAGCTCTTTGAGCAGGGACTGTCTTTCTTCTATGTTTGTGCAGCGCTGCGTACGCCTTGTAGCGCTATAGAAATGCTAAATAGTAGTAGTAGTTGTTATTTTTAGGGGGTTGATCTAGATTATGTTATGTTTTGATTTTAATATTATCCATGTTATATAGCGAACTGCTTAGGTTTAAGCGGTGTATCAGTTTTATAAATAAATGATAATCGACAGTCATTAGGACTTACACACGAATCTGCCCTATGCCCTAGTCTATAACGTGCCAGAGATGCGGGGCCCCTAGGAGCACGGGGCCCTGTGCGACTGCCCCTGTCACCCCTGCCTAAGGCAGGCCCTGCACCTATCACCTTCATATAAGCCGATATCTGATCTGACAAACTAGACCCCCCAAACCGTTATTGGGGAAAAAAAAACTGCGATATTCAACCCCCAACCTGTTCCAACACCTGACACAAAGGTGCCAAATAAAAGGTTAAACAACAGGGCCCTGCAGGACACCTCTTCTAAACTCAACAGGTTCAGAAACTTTCCCCCCACTACGAACCTGCATAACACGTCCGGACAGATATATCCTTGTTAACGTGGACGACTGATTGTTAGCGCTTAATTGACTGACTAGTTTATGTGCTGATCTGGGATCCACGCTGACATTTGGGCGATGTGTACAGAATCCAGCAGTATATCTGTGATTCCTTTCCATGCTCCACTCACATGTCCTAAGACATAAGTATCACCACACTGGGACAGACCAAAGGTCCATCTAGCCCAGCACCCTGTCTCCGACAGTGGCCAATCCAGGTCACAATCACCCAACAAGGTCCATGGAGCAAAGCTTGTCCCAGGAATAGTGGATTTTTCCCTACATCCATTTAATAACATTGTATGGCCTTTTCCTTCAGGAAGCCGTCCAAACCTTTCTTAAACTCTGCTATGCTAACCGCCTTAACCACATTCTCCGGCAACGAGTTCCAGAGTCAAATTACGCGCTGAGTATGTATGATGCACGCATATTTACAGAATAAAGCTTAGCAGAATGTTGGCATTCACATGTGCAGACACGTATGTGATTATTCTAAACATTTACAAGCGTAATCGGAGTTACATATTGGCCCCTTTATAGAATTAACCCCATAACTGTAATAGAAGACCGGAGGTTATTATTGTACTAGCAATAGAAACTGGATCCTCAGAAGCTTAGCCGAAATTGGGTGGCGGAGCAGGTGGGGGAAGAGAGGTTGGTAGTTGGGAGGCGAGGATAGTGGAGGGCAGACTTATACGGTCTGTGCCAGAGCTGGTGATGGGAGGCGGGACTGGTGGTTGGGAGGCGGGAAATACTGCTGGGCAGACTTGTACGGTCTGTGCCCTGAAAAAGGCAGGTACAAATCAAGGTAAAGTATACACATATGAGTTTATCTTGTTGGGCAGACTGGATGGACCATGCAGGTCTTTTTCTGCCGTCATCTACTATGTTACTATGATTAGTGAGGGTAACACAGGTGCTGACTGGCGTTTCTAGTATCAGCGCTTAATTTTCCTCCTCCCAGGTCTGATTCAGTCTTTTGCTGTTTATTCTCTGCCTGAAAAGGTCTAATCAGCTCTGTTGGAAACTTTTATTGATTGGAATCACCGGTTTCCTCCCTTGTTAGCATATTTTATTTGGATTCATTTCCGTCTCCTGCAGGCTTAATAAGCTTCACAATCTTTATATTCAGCTTTGCAGCACACTAGTCCCTTCAAACAATGATTTTTTTTGTTTATTTGGTTAACGAGGTACAATAATTCCATCCATTAATAATGGCATTAATCCTTTACTTCAGTTCCTTTGTTCTTAACATTATTTTGTGCTGCGAGATCTCTAAACACTTCCCAACAGAGATGAAAGGAAGCGTAAGTCAGAGGAGAAGCTGGTGTTGCTTCCCCTTGCCTGTAGGAACAAACCTTTTGACTTATACATTAATGAGACAATAAGTGTTTGTACCTTTCTTGCTCATAGTCCTCCCAGGTGCATGCAAGGAACCACCGAAATTGCATTGAGAGTCACCGACCAGGAAAGGTGTCATTGTTCATGATACGTTAAAACCCTCTGCTCAGTGCTTTTATCATAAAACAACACCGATGTGACCTGGGGACCCTGCTTTTTCTGCTCGGTGAATTTTCCTCTTTTTCTTTTCTGCAACATCTTTAATGGGTATGTAATACACCACAGTACTGTATTTGTATTCTACCCCTTCAGATCTGTAGAAGATCACTTTTGAAATGGCCAGTCAAAAGAGGAAAAAAGTTGTTTTGTCTATAGAGCAGAAACTTTGACGCTTTAGAAAGAATTGACAAGGGTGAATCCATCCAAAAAACTGCAACATGTCCAGTAACTCTCCATTGTCCCCTGCCCTCTCCACCATCCATCCATATCCAGCAATTTTCTTCTCTTCCCTGCCCCCTCCATCCATTGAGGTGCAGCAATTCTCCTCTCTCCCCTGTCCTCCCCCCCTCCATCCATCCATGTCCAGCTACTCTCCATTCTCCCCTGCCCTCTCCTCCATCCACCCATATCCAGCAAATTTGCTCTCTCCCCTGCCCCTTCCATTCATCTATCCATCTCAAGCAATTGTCCCCTCTCCCCCTGCTCTCCCCTCCATCCATCCCTGTCCAGCAATTCTCCTCTCCCCTTCTCTCTCTTCCTCTCCACGTCCAGCAATTCTCCTCTCCTCTCCCCTGCCCTCCCTTCCCCTCCTCTCCACATCTAGCGATCTCTTTTATCCCCCTGCCCTCCCCTCCTCTCCATGTCCAGCGATCTCTTCTCTCCCCCTCCCCTCCCATCCATGTCCAGCGATTCTCCCTGCCCTCCCTCAGCTCCCCGATAGCCTTCCTCTCTATTCCTTCCTGCCCCCCTCCCCCACGCGTTTAAACCTTTTATTTTTCTCGCAGCAACAGCAGTGAAGCACACAACACAGCGGGCTCGCCTCCAGCCTTTCCCTTCCCTCACACAGTGTCCCGCCCTCGTGGAAACAGGAAATACATCATCACAAGAAGGCGGGACACTGAGTGAGGGAAAGGAAAGGCTGGAGGCGAGCCCGCTGTGTTGTGTGCTTCACTGCCGTTGCTGCAAGGAAAATAAAAGGTTTAAACGCGTGCGAGGGGGGGCAGGAAGGAAACCTGTCCGGGAGCTGAGGGTGGGAAGAGCTGCCTGCAGCATTGCGCTAGCCCCCCTTGCTCCCCCAAACTACACCCATGGGTAAGTGTCTGTTGTACCGTGGGTGCAGGGGTTATTACTGCTCCTGCAGGGCGGAGAAATAACCTCTTTTTGCACCCACGGTAAAACTTTGAAAATTTTCCCCATTCCTGCGATTTTACTGCAGATTACTGCAGTTTTCCGCGATTACCCACTCCCGTGTCATTCTCTAGTTTGTACTACAATATAAGTTCTATGAAAAGATTTTTCAATTAGTTTTTGGGTTTGGGAGTGTAGCATCCTGTGCCATACTATGTATTTGAAACGCCCCCTTCTCAGCATTTTCTCGGGTCTGGGGTCCGAACAGGCGGGAAGCCTCCTCGACGAGCAGACTCCTTCGGACCCTTTTACCTCACAGTTGACGTGCAGAGCCTTCACCTAGGAAAAAGAAGTGGTTAGTGGATTCGGAGACCCTCTTCTTCTCCCAGGAACTCAGTCTCTGCTCCAAATTGCCTGTGGGGTGCAAGCTGGCAATTAGTTAGAGCGACCTCAAAGAGCCATTAACTCCCAAACACTTTCCACGATTAAATGACTCCACAGTCCGGTGATTTATATGAGAAATAACTTGAACATTTATTACCTTCTACAACCAGCAGTTCGGACAGTTCAAACCAGCGGAAATAGATAACAGTCCAATATAACTTGACTTGATTTTGGCAGAGCATTTACAGGAATGCAGATCATAAATATATATACTTTATACAGCACCTCTCCTTGGCCAACCCTTCCAGTTGGCAATCAACCTCACATGGGCTTGGTGCCTCCTGCGCACGGGTTCCGGACTCAGGTGTCCCGGCTTCCCTATGAGATGGAACTCTCCCCAGTTCTCATCTCTAGCTCCTGGAAGTGACCCCCTTGATCCATTCTCCAGGGCTCACTGACAGTCTCTGTCCATCTGGACTATGACTTCTCTTCTTCTCCAAACCCACGGGTTGTCAGTTCTTAATCAGGGACTTCCCCTTACGCCATACTGGTCTCCAGCAGGGCAATTTTGACAGCCAAAAGACTGTGCAAGCATATGATCATCATTTTCTCACCTCAGCTCCTCCCAACATGTCACTCATCCCATTTGCTGCATTTTATTTCCTAACCCTTCTCCTTAAGGCTGGGCTTACTCCCCACCCAGGGACTTCCAGGATACTCCGCCCAGTGACCTTCTACCAGAGTTCCATCCTCCCAGCAACCCCATACAACAAAGGGGTTACATATTGTTGTTTGAATATTTTTACTGCTTTAATTGTCTATTACTTATGTTTAGGGTTACCATATGTCCGGATTTACCCGGACATGTCCTCTTTTTGAGGACATGTCCGGGCAACCGGGTGGGTTTTGCCAATCTGCCCATTTGTCCGGATTTCTGGACAAACGGGGAGGCTGGCAGGTGGGCCGTCCTAGGACAGCCCACCCCCCAGCCTGCCCGTTTGTCCAGAAATCCGTACAAACGGGCAGATTGCTAGCCTCCCGTCCCCTTATTTACTTACTACTGCCCTGGTGGTCTAGTGATCTCTTCCGCCTTCGGGGCAGGAAAGAGCCCCCTCTTTCCTGCCCGGAGCGGTGCCCTGCATGCATCCTTCCTGTTGTTGATCTCGGCGCCGATTCAAAATGGCCGCCGAGAGTTGAAGTGACCACAATTTCGGGAATAACATGTATAGAATGTTTGTACGTTTGGGAAGCTTGCCAGGTGCCCTTGACCTGGATTGGCCGCTGTCGGGGATAGGATGCTGGGCTCGATGGACCCTTGGTCTTTTCCCAGTGTGGCATTACTTATGTACTTATGTAGTTATGAGGATGACATATGGCCATGGCCTTGCCCCCTGACTCACCTCATAGTGTTTTTGGGGCTCCTGCCTCTGCACTGTCCAGATGAGTCATTTAGACAGCACTCCCCCGGCGACTCCGACACACTCTGTCCTGTCTCCTACACTGTGACACCAGCATCCCTAGGCACCTGTGCACCTGAAGCTCTTCTTTTAAAGGGGCAGGCAGCCAAAGCAGAGAGCGGCACTTTCCTGTGACATTCCCTTAGGGGGGGAGGGGGATTTTAGGTCTCGAACCTCCCTTCTGCCTTGCCTTTGCAACCAGTCTTCAGAGCCATGCCTTGTCTTGTCTCCTGTGAAGCCTTGCCTGCCTACCTTCTGCTGGAGATGATGCTGATGAAGACATCACGAGGGAGGCTGAACATTCAATTGTAAAAGTCAGCCGTAGTGAAGGCATCAAGGCAATTGAGGTTTCACTGGCATATATGGAACAACAAGAGGAAGTGACAGCTACTGATATAGTGTTATTCAGGGGCGTAGCCACGAGTGGGGCTGGGTAGGCCTAGGCCCACCCAGTTTGGGTTCAGGCCCACCCAGCAGTGGAGGCAGCGGAGCGGAGGGAGCAGGCTGAGCTCCGTTCCTGCATCTGCCTCCCTCTCCCAGACACTGCCTACCACCGCCATGATCGCGTTCCACCCCCATTATCAGAACTTCCTGTTTCTGCTGAGGCTGGACGCGGCAGAGAAGATGCTTCCGGGTTAGAAGGAGGCAGCGTGTATGATTTGCTACCGGCGCTGCTGCTGATGAGTGCTGAGAGACGGAGGGAGGTAGATCCTGCGATCATGGCGGTGGTAGGCAGCGTCTGGGAGAGGGAGGCAGATGCAGGAACGGAACTCAGCCTGCTTCCACTGTAAATTTTTGGTGGGAGAAGAGGGCGGGCAGGTGGAATTGAATGGGAGGGAAGGATGGGGGATTGCAGGGGAGAGAGGAGAATCACTGATGGCTGGAGGGAGGGGACAGGGGAGAAAATAGAATTGCTGGGTATGGATGGATAGAGGGGGGCAGGGACAAGAACAGAATTGCTGGGTATGGATGGATAGAAGGAGGCTGGGTATGAATGGATAGGGGCAGGACAGAGATGAGAATTGTTGGGTATGGATGGATGAAGGGGAGAGGAGAGTTGCTGGACATGGGTGGATGGAGGGGAGGAAAGAGGAAGGTTGCTGGACATGGGTGGATGGAGGGCAGGGGAGAGGAGGGTTGCTGGACATGGATGGATGGAGGGGAGGAAAGAGGAAGGTTGCTGGACATGGGTGGATGGAGGGCAGGGGAGAGGAGGGTTGCTGGACATGGATGGATGGAGGGAAGGGCAGGGGAGAGGAGGGTTGCTGGACATGGATGGAGGAGAGGGAAGGGAGAGAGAAGAAATGCTGGACATGGATGGAGAGGAGGGAAGAGTGAGGAAGGAGAACAGATGAGATGAGGGAAAAGGAAGAGAGGAGAAAAACTGCACATAGATGAAGAAAATAGGCAGAAGCTGGATCCACTGGACAGTCGTCTGCAGAGGACCCAGCTTTTACTTACAGATGTAGGGCAAGAAATGAAGAAGAAAGGAGGAAAGTAAAGAAATAAATGGAAAGGAAGCCCTGGAAATGGAGTTAAGAGGACAGATAGCAGCAGAATCGGATACTGGGCCAGCATGATCAGAAAAAGAAAGTCACCAGACAACAAAGGTAGAAAAAAAACTCATTTTATTTTCATTTTAGTGTTTGGAATATGTCCACTTTGAGAATCAGGTGCTCAACATTAAAAGTTTATATTTATTTACTTATTTATGGCATTTTATCCCACATTAAACATGAATTAGATTGGAACCTGGGATCATTTTAATTTTGTTTTCCTGGAGAGAGTAATGCATTGCCTCCCCCCCCCCCCCCCCCCCCCCCCACCAGGCTCTCTCCCCAGCTATAGCCAGCTCTGCAATTTTGAGGGGAGGTGCACAGGTGGACGGGGGTGGGGGGGGGTGCAGAGGTGGACCGGGGAGAGAGCCTGTTGTTAAACATTTACCAGCACACAACTGTCTAGTGCCCACCCATCCAACCTGTTGGCCCACCCAAAAATTGACTTCTGGCTACGCCACTGGTGTTATTGAGATGCTGGTGTAACCTTGCAGCGAGGAAGAGCAGTAAATTGGGAAAACAATCATACAAAATTTTACAAAACAGTTTCTACTAGGTATACAATACAGTACTCTTTCTGATTGTGTTTTTACAGTTCTGCATTGGTCTTATTTGTTATGATCCGGTAGTAGTGAGCCCCTGTGCCCCGAATGAGAACGGCAGAGATGGAGTGACGCCGCACTCAGTCAGGCAGCCAGACAACCCCTAGCTTCACCTGGGAAGCGACCACTGTTCACCAAGAGTTGAGCTCACAGCTGCAGGTGGCCACCAGGACTTCTGGAACCGGTGGGGTTGCACAGCCGCTGACCAGGCTGACGGGCAAGCAGACACAGTCCCAATAGCCAAGTAATCCACAGGGCAAAGAATAGTCAAAACAGTCCAAGGTCTAGGCAGGCAGCAAACAATTGTGGTCAGGAAAACAAGCCGAGGTCTGGTACACAGGAATACAGGAACTGAGGAAAGCCGGTGAACAGAACTCCAGCGTGGACCTCTGAGACAATTGAGGCCAAAGCAATGAAGGACTGAAGGCAGGGCCTTAAGTAGTGGAGGAATTAGGCTCAAATATGGGCAGCTGATTCAAGATGGCTGCCCCCATCAGCAGAGGTGCCTACGTCCAAATATGGGCTTCCTTCCTGACCTCGTTACTCCAAGATAGCTTCCCAGGACCTGAACTATCCAAGATGGCTGCGGCCATTGATCCAACCCAGATGACGGTTGCCAGAAATAGGAAACAGAAACAGACCCTCCTTCCTTCCTGAAGCTTAACCAACACCAAGTTGGCCAGCTATCTTCGCCGGACCACGACTTGCCGGCGAATCAGCCGCGCAGGCCTGGCGCCAGGTGAGGGACGTAACATTATTTTACGGTATAGTACAGTGATTACAGTAAAAAGAAAAACAAAAAAGGCAACAGTCTACTTGCTACATAAAAGTCTGTTATAAAAAGTAGACCGATACACATATATAAAAACAAAGAAATAATTTATTCAAACCAAGATAAAAGCAGTACCCATGTGTTGAGTCCCTAACGGAGGAAGGAATGAGGGGACTCAAAGGTCGGAGGAACATGTCTGTGAATTTAGAAAGAGGTTCCAACAGAGAGCCTATCCCTGAAACAATAGGTCTGCCTGGAGGATTAATAAAAAAAATTAAAAAATTGGGAACTCTATGCCTTTGTTTATGCATCATTTGAGGGATTACCCACTGTTTTCCATATTATCCGACTTTTCAGTTATCCGACAACAGGTCAGTCCCGACTCTCAGTTATGTCAGATAATCGAGACTGTACTGTAAAATTGAGGAAGGGGAAAGCCAGGGGTGAGGTCACAGGTATTTCTGGGTCAACAGGAAGGATTAAAAGAGGGCAAGTCAAACGTGTTGTTCTATTTCCAGCTCCTGCTGCCATGGATCTAGGTAGGATCAGCGTTACCCCTGGGTCTTGCTCACATGGATTCCCTCTATCATGAGCCTTTTCAAGGGATTGCAAGAATTCCTCACACCTTTCATTTCCCCCTCTTTTTCTTCTTCACGGTCCATGTTATGATCCTTCCCCTTCTCGGGCTGCCTCAATTCTCAGCCCCTATACACTTGCCTCCACACCAGTCTGCTCTTGCAGCTATCAGGACCTGCAACCACTAGAACCAGCAAAGCAGCAACAGGACAGCCCTTACATGCAGCCTAGAATGGCCATGGCTTCCTCCTGACCTCAGGACCATTCATGCTAGAAACGGCTTCTAGCACACAGCTCCTGCTGAACCAGCGGCCGATCCAGACAAGCCAGTAGTGCATGCAAGAATACATCTGAAGTACTACTCCCATCTGGGCTCAGATGGCCTGATGTGCCTCTGTCTCTCTACTATTGGAGAATTGCTCTGGTGCATGCTGGGATGAAGGAAGCGTCATAGCAGGTAAGCTCCTCGCAGGTGGTAGGTCATCCCTTCAACACAGCTGTGGCCATCCCCTCTTTATCCTGTGCCTTAGTGCTTGCAGCTCCTGTTCAACCCCATGGAATGGGGGCATCAGCAAATACAGGTCCAGAGGGGACCAGGGAGTCAAGCCACCAGAAGTGGTATGTCTAGGAGCAATTGGGAGGAGCTGGTTCAGAGTAGGTCTGTGGAATATAGTAGAAGTAGTTACTAGATGTCCTCCCCATCTCCCCACCACCACCACCACCAGGAGGTTGGGATTATGGCTAGCTTACTGGTGTTCATATACTTCAAGTACATTTTTAAAATGCCCATAAATATCAAGGTAGGAAGTCTAATGAACCTGCCTGCCTATGGCCCTAAAAAAAGATTAATCCTGCCCTGTTCCTAGGGCTGAAAGAGGGATGGGGGAGCAGATGCTGCACATAGCAAAGGACTGAGAGAGACAGTGCACAATGAAGGGCTAAGAGAGAGAAGCCTGCAGGCACTGTGCAAATTCCACAGGGATGTGAGGGAACCCAAGTTTGAAGGCAGTGCGCATACTTCAGAGCTAAGAGCAAGAGTGCCAAAGCAAGGCAACTAGAGAGAACAGGGAGGGGTCGGGAACTGAATGTTCTTCCCACCAATTCCACAAGGAGCTCAAAGGAGGAGCTGGAAAATTCCCATCCTCACACCACTGCAGGTATCGACAGCAGCCCGGCAAATGTGCTACAGCAGTCTAGGACAAGGAAGCTGGGGATGCTGGAAGGCAGAAGGGAAGTAAGGGTAAATGGCAGATGAGGGCAAGTAATAAGGTGAGAAGTAAGTGAACTTGGGATGGCCCTTGTCCAATGCAGGAGCAAGGAGGCAGCAGCAAAGAGGAGTCATCAACCTCTTTGCATTGACGATTCATTGACGATAGCATTGACGATTCTTCCCTAAATGTCTCAACAGACCCATCAAGAACTGGCAGGGAGACAGCGGCCATTCCTCTCACCAGCTCCATGTCACTCTGCAATTAGTCCATACGATGAAAATTGTACGAAAGATGAGGGTGGCCAGGAACATTGATGACTGGACACTTGCCTTTTTTGGTATTTATAAATATTGCATTCTTGAAGGACCCCTTGATAATATCAGAGCTACTCAGATACGTTAATATGGACATCAATATTCAAAGCGATTTAATCTGCCAGTGATGGTTCCTGGCCAGTTACATAACCTGTTCAGGGCTAACCAGTCCGTGTCATTGAAAATGACCAGTTAGCACTTAAAGCAAAACTGGCTATTTTAGGGACATTCTGGAGGTAGAGTTGGCACCTGAGGCACAGGAGGACAACGAGCTAAGACTCCTCTGGTGGGAAGTTTGATTGTCTTCTCAAGGACATCTTGGGCTAAATTGAAAATGCCCTTCCATATGCAAAACCATATATAGTCATGGTACACATGGCGGGGACATCCTGACGTTGGTAGATGATGTTTTTTCAGTGCGGGACCAACAATATGTGTTGGAGCCGTGACATGCTGAATTAGGCCAAGGTCTGACAACAGAGAGGAGAAAGCTCTGGAACATGTGGAGGATGGGTCATCCATATGAATATTAAAATCTCCTAAGATAAAAACATGAAGGAATTTCATTGCAATATCTGCTAAGGACTGGTATATCTGGGGGAGTAGCCTACTGGTTAGTGCAGTGGACTTTGATCCTGGGGAACTGAGTTCGATTCCCACTGCAGCTCCTTGTGACTCTGGGCAAGTCACTTAACCCTCCATTGCCCCTGGTACAAAATAAGTACCTGAATATATGTAAACCACTTTGAATGTAGTTGCAAAAACCTCAGAAAGGTGGTATATCAAGTCCCATTTCCCTTTCTCTTATCCCAATGATTGGGACCCAATCTTCTGCTTTTAGCGGGACTAGTAGCAGCTTCCAGCAGGACTAGCTCTGGGAAGGCCAAGTCATGCTGAGATATCTCTTTAACCAGGAGCACAGATGGATAGATAATTGCCAGCCCACCATCATGTTTTCCAACTCAAGAGGAATAATGCACAGAAAAATCCGAGGGCAATGATGAAAATAAATACACTAATCATTTATATGCTGCTACTAGACATATGCAGCACTGTACATATCATATGCAGGTACTTTCTCTGTCCCCTGAGAGCTCACAATCTGAGTTTTTGTACCTTGGGGTAATGGAGGGTTAAGTGACTTGCCCAAGGTCACAAGGAGCTGCAGTGGGAATTGAACCCAGACTACAGGATCACAGCCTGCTGTACTAACCATTAGGTCACTCCTACATACAGACCAAAATCTGGATGAATAGGGTCAGTATAAGCAATAATCTAGATTTCGTGGGAGCCATAAGACCAACTGAAACCAAAAGATTGGATGAGGAGCTGAAGAGGATTGACACAAGAATGTCACCTTAATGGCTCAGTTGTGGAGACAGGAGCTGAACAGGGCTTCCCAAGCTGAGTTCTGAAAGTAGGGAAACTAAAAGGATGTCGCCACTCAAACCCAAAAGTATTACGATAGCTTTTTCCCAGTATCCAGATGAGCACGGATTTTACATTTACATTTTTACATAGTAAACGACGGCTGGTAAAGACCTGTACGGTCCATCCAGTCTGCCCAACAAGATAAACTCATTTTGCCCGTCATGACCACAAATCTGTGCTGTGCCTTTATTGAAATTCTGAGCACCTGTGATGAAGAACCTAAATTTTGTTGAGGAAATCAGAAAGTTGTCTGAAAGAAAACTCTTGTAAGACAGGGTTATTGTCTAGATCAATGCACTCGGTCTGCTGCCCCTCACTATCTTTCTACCCTCATCTCCCCTTACGTTCCCGCCCGTAACCTCCATTCACAGGATAAATCCTTCCTCTCAGTACCCATCTCCACCACCGCCAACTCCAGGCTCCGCTCATTCTGCCTTGCCTCACCCTATGCTTGGAACAACCTTCCTGAGCCCTTACGCCAAGCCCCCTCCCTGCCCGTCTTCAAGTCTTTGCTTAAAGCCCACCTCTTCAATGCTGCGTTCGGCACCTAACCCTTACCGTTCAGTGAATCCAGACTGCCCCAATTTGACTGCCCCTATCGGACCGACCGTTCACTTGTCTATTAGATTGTAAGCTCTTTGAGCAGGGACTGTCTCTCTTTGTTAAATTGTACAGCGCTGCGTAACCCTAGTAGCGCTCTAGAAATGTTAAGTAGTAGTAGTAGTAGTAGATCAAGATTTGTTTTTTCAAGGAGGAGATTAATACTAGTGGATTTAAAGCTATTTCCAAGCACACCTTGATAGGTTGCCTGTACAATACTACATCTTACAAAATGGCTTCTCTACCACAATGCAAGTACTTTGGTGAGTGCTGACGATAAATTGGACTGATTGAGATTGTACTCTACATGCCGTGACTAAGAAGTAAGGTTCATTAGGAAGGAATACTGAGAATAAACAAAGGCTCTGTGGATATTTTGCTGGGAAATTTGGTGACTTAAGGTTTGGATAGAAGAGAGCTTGTGTTTTGTTTTATTTTTATAAATTCTGCTTTAGTTTCAATAAAGAGCAAAAAGTAGTTATTAACTTGTTTAAACATTTTAAATCCATTTGCTATCGCCCCCTTACAGGGGATTAGTGCACGGAAAAATGCTTACCGCATGACATGCTAACATAGAGGTGCATAATCGAACGGGAGCACCCATCTATAAGGGCGGCCATCTCTAATGACGGCCCCGTAAAGCGGCATACCCGACCGTATTATCGAAACAAGATGGGCGGCCATATTTCGTTTCGATAATATGATCGGCGCCAGCCAAATCTCAACATTTGGGCCACCCTTAGAAATGGCCGGCGTTAGAGGTGGCTGCCATTGGTTTTCGCCGATAATGGAAACTAATGCCAGCCATCTCAAACACGGCCAAATCCAAGGCATTTGGTCATGGGAGGAGCCAGCATTTGTAGTGAACTGGTCCCCATCACATGCCAGGACACCAACTGGGCACCCTAGGGGGCACTGCAGTGGACTTCACAAAATGATCCCAGGTACATAGCTCCCTTACCTTGTGTACTAAACCCCCCAAATCCCCCCCCACAAAACCCACTACCCACAACTCTAGACCACTACCGTAGCCCTAAGGGGTGAAGGGGGGCACCTACATGTGGGTACAGTGGATTTTTTTTGGCAGGGGGGTTGGAGGGCTCCCATTTATCACCACAAGTGTAACAGGTAGGGGGGTGGGCCTGGGTCCACCTGCCTGAAGTGCACTGAACCTACTAAAAACTGCTCCAGGGACCTGCATACTGCTGTCAGGGAGCTGGGTATCACATTTCAGGCTGCCATAGAGGCTGGCAAAAAATGTTTACAAATTT
The DNA here is from genome assembly GCF_901765095.1 of Microcaecilia unicolor. NCBI lineage: Eukaryota > Metazoa > Chordata > Amphibia > Gymnophiona > Siphonopidae > Microcaecilia > Microcaecilia unicolor. The sequence goes on from NC_044033.1 coordinate 7,221,987, forward strand.
TTATTTTTGGGTGGGAGGGGGTTGATGACCACTGGGGGAGTAAGGGGAGGTGATCCCCAATTCCCTCCGGTGGTCATCTGGTCAATTGGGGCACTTTTTTGAGGCTTGCTCGTAAAAATAAATGGACCAAATGAAGCCAGCAAAATGCTCCTCAGACCTGGCCACCTTTTTTCCATTATCGGGCGAAGCCGGCCATCTTGTAACCACGCCCCCGTCCTGCCTTCCGTACCCTGCCGAAACGCCCCCTTGAGGTTTGTCCGGCTCCGCGACAGAAAGCAGTTGGCGCCAGCCAAAATTGGCTTTCGATTATACCGATTTGGTCGGGTTCAGGAGATCACCGGCCATCTCCTGATTTGTGTCGGAAGATGGCCCGTGATCTCTTTCGAAAATAAGCTGAATAGTCTATCAGGCAGAGAATGTTTGTCACTCTGCTGTTTTAAGACCCTTTATGACATAGAATGCTAAAAATATTAGTTGTGTCATGTGAAGGTGCATTTCCAATTAGACGCTTAAATCCAATTTTGGACGTGTTGCTGAAAAAAATCCAAAAGTCAAGTGACAAACAGTGAATTTTGAACCAGATAAAAAGTCTATCCTTTTGTTTTGAAAATGGTCATTTCCTAGATGTTTTGTGCTCAGTGCATCTATATTTTTGGACCATTTTCGAAAAAAAAAAAGTCCAAGTGAAAAACATACAAAATCAAGCCATTGGGATGTAGGAGGAGCCAGCATTCTTAGTAGACTGGCCATATAGACATCCTAGCAGAGCAGTGGGTAACCCTAGGGGACACTGCAGTGGACTTCACATAAAAGCTTCCAGGTATACGTCTCACTGTTAAACCTTTATATTGTATGGTGAGCCCTCCGAAACCCACCAAAAACCTACTGTATCCAACTGTACACCTCTAGAATGGCCCTTATGGCTGCAGGTGTCACCTATATGTGGGTACAGTAAGTTTTTGGTGGGTTTTGGAGGGCTCACACTTTCCACCACAAGTGTAACAGAATGGGATATGGGCCTGGGTTCCCTTCTCTACAGTTCCACTAAGCTACTCCAGGGATCTACTTGATGCTCTAATAAGGACATAAGTAATGCCACACTGGGAAAAGACCAAGGGTCCTTCGAGCCCAGCATCCTGTCCACGACAGCGGCCAATCCAGGCCAAGGGCACCTGGCAAGCTTCCCAAACGTACAAACATTCTATACAATCAAGCCATTGTGACATCACTAATGAGGTTGGCTCTTATTGGTGGAATGAGCCACTATGACATCACAATAGGTTAAATCACTGCTCTATGTAATAAAAGTGAGCCAAGTAGAGGACATAAGTACATAAGTAATGCCACACTGGAAAAGACCAAGGGTCCATCGAGCCCAGCATCCTGTCCACGACAGCGGCCAATCCAGGCCAAGGGCACCTGGCAAGCTTCCCAAACATACAAATATTCTATACATGTTATTCCCAGAATTGTGGATTTTTCCCAAGTCCATTTAGTAGCGGTTTATGGACTTGTCCTTTAGGAAACTGGCTAACCCCTTTTTTAAACTCTGCCAAGCTAACCGCCTTCACCACGTTCTCTGGCAACGAATTCCAGAGTTTAATTACGCGTTGGGTGAAGAAAGATTTTCTCCGATTTGTTTTAAATTTACTACACTGTAGTTTCATCGCATACCCCCTAGTCCTAGTATTTTTGGAAAGCGTGAACAGACGCTTCACATCCACCTGTTCCACTCCACTCATTATTTTATATACCTCTATCATGTCTCCCCTCAGCCGTCTCTTCTCCAAGCGGAAAAGCCCTAGCCTCCTTAGTCTTTCTTCATAGGGAAGTCGTCCCATCCCCGCTATCATTTTAGTCGCCCTTCGCTGCACCTTTTCCAATTCCACTATATCTATCTTGAGATGCGGCGACCAGAATTGAACACAATACTCAAGATTTGTTCGCACCATGGAGTGATATAATGGCATTATAACATCCTCACACCTGTTTTCCATACCTTTCCTAATAATACCCAACATTCTATTCGCTTTCCTAGCCGCAGCAGCACACTGAGCAGAAGGTTTCACTGTATTATCGACGACGACACCCAGATCCCTTTCTTGGTCCGTAACTCCTAACGTGGAACCTTGCATGACGTAGCTATAATTCGGGTTCTTTTTTCCCACATGCATCACCTTGCATTTGCTCACATTAAACGTCATCTGCCATTTAGCCGCCCAGTCTCCCAGTCCCGTAAGGTCCTTCTGTAATTTTTCGCAATCCTGTCGCGAGTTAATGACTTTGAATAACTTTGTGTCAGCAGGCCATCACATCTGAAGTTGTCATAGAGGCTGGTATGTACTGTTTCTTTTCCATCTTTGGGGGGGGGGGGGAGTGTGAGGGGATCAGTGACCACTGGGGAAGTAAGGGGGGTTATGCCTTAATCCATCCAATGGTCATCTGGTCATTTAGGGCACCTTTTTGTGACTTAGGCATGATTGAAACAGGACTAGACCAAATTGTCTAACGTTTTGCCCTTGGGTTTTTTGCTTTGTTCCATTATGGCAGAAAAACGTCCAAGTTTTGAGAATGACCACAGCCCACCCCCTGACACATCAACCCTTGTGATTTGAACACACTGTATATGAACTGCATCGAAAATCATCTTTAAAATGGGTTTCAAAAATAACAATTTACACATATTGGCAAAAAAAAAACTTCCTTCTGCCACTTTGTGCCACTTTTTGGACATTTTTCTCTTTCGAAAATGAGCCCCAAAGGGTCTTAAAACAGCAGAGTGAGAAGACATGTTTGGTGAGAGAATGGAGCATGAAAGGGGCCAAGCTCTGTGTGTGTATATGAAAGGCAAGTGAGAGGTGAAAATGTGGATGTGTCTAGCAAGGTGAAGGAAAGGGGTGGTAATATATGGAGGAGAGCAGAGACTACAGGAAGAAGGAAGGAGTTAATAAGGCAACCATGGCACGATGGATACAGTCCATGAAAGCTTGCTCCAGATATAGCTTTATAATAGCAAGGTTTAGGATTACAGTTATGGTTTGAGTTGGGACTAAGGTTAGAGGAACATTGATGGGTAGCTATACCTCTACAATGATACTGATGTCTAGATTTAGGATTACGTTAGGCTTGGTATGGAGTTTAATATTTAGGCTTGGGTTAAAGTTAGAATTTGTCTTTCAGAATGAGATATAGATTTGCATTTGGTATTGAGTTTAGATTAGAGTTAGAGCCACAGTTAGGTTCTGGGGTTGGATTATGCTTAAGATGCTGGGTATATAGATCTGTACAATGTCACCAGTGGTTATGGTTATTTTTTAAATTAGGGTTGTGGTCTGTATTGAGGGTAGGATTTGCAGTGGATGATGGTTAGGATTAGGATAAGCAATGCAGTGTAGCTGGGCTTCTATAGTGATCTGGATTTGGATTTTAGTATTAATACTCACCTTTTTCAAATTCGAGCTTAAGGTGAGTTACATGTTCAAGAGCCAGAGTTATTTCCCTGCCTAAATGGGCTCACAGTCGGAACTAAAATTGAGACAATAGAGGATGAAGAGACTTGCCCAAAGTCATAAAGAGTGTCCATGGTAGGCAGGGTTAGATTTTGGGATAGGGTTGAAGTTTAGTTTGGGGTTAGGATTAGTCTTTGGGTTAGAGCTGGTTTTGGGGTTTTGGTCCTGAGTGTGGGTTTACAGCTAGGATTGTGCTATTAGGAAGGCATGTCTATACAGTGATACTGATGGCTAGAATGAAACACTTGATCAGAAATAAACAATTGCACGTGGAAAGCTGTGTTGGCAGGCTGGTGAAATCCAGCTCTCTCTGCACCTTTGCACACTGGTAAGATGATCTTGTAACTCCCCTTCCGACTCCTTTGAACTGCTTTGGCTCAGCTGCCTAGAAGAATTCTGAAAGAAATAATTTCTGTACTTATCAGCTCTTATCCAACCTGTTTTCTTTTGTGCACTGTTCCAGAAGGTGTTCCTTGGTTTGGCCCATGGACAGTGAAACTATTTGAGTCCAGCATCATTTTCGCAGGTATGGAACAACTTCTTACGAAGAGAAGCTGAACAGGTTAGGGCTCTTTCCCTCGAACAAGAGATGGGGATGGGATGACTTCCCTATGAGGAAAGGCTAAAGCGGCTAGGGCTCTTCAGCTTGGAGAAAAGGCAGCTGAGGGAAGATATGATAGAGGTCTATAAAATAATGAGTGGAGTTGAACGGGTAGATGTGAAGCGTCTGTTCACGCTTTCCAAAAATACTAGGATTAGGGGGCTTGCGATGAAGCTACAATGTAGTAAATTTAAAAAGAATTGGAGAAACTTTTTCTTCACTCAACATGTAATTAAACTCTGGAATTCGTTGCCAGAGAATGTGGTAAAGGTGGTTAGCTTAGCGGAGTGATTGGCTCAGAGACTTCCAGGTCTCTCAGCTGAGTGAAGCACGTCCAAAAAGGATGTTTTTATTATTGTGGGGGGGGGGGGGGGGGGAAGGATGATGGCCTAAAAGGATGTCTTTTTCGATGGGCGTCCTCAACTGGACTCTCCTTAGGATCGGAGCCTTCTTGCAGCACGCCTTGGAGGAGGTGAGTGGCGCAGCGTCTTCCTTTCGGGAGGCGTATTTGGCATGCGCAGAGCAGCCAGCATAATGCTTGGCTGCTCTGCGCATGCTCCACTGGCCGATTGGCCGACTGTTTAACGATGGAATAGAGAATGCAAGTGAGCTACAACGAGCAGCTCATTTGCATTCCTATTCCTTGATGCATGCCCTTCCCTTACCGATTCGCTAAGGGAATCGGTAATGGAAGGGCTCTAACGATTGTTTAGTGCATCTAGCCCTTAGTGTTTTAGTGGACTTTTTCAGCTTATGTTAACATTGGGACTCACATTATAGTCTAGTGCTATAAAATTTAGGCACAAATTTTAGAGAATAGCGCCTAGGACAGATGAGCAGGTAACACCGAATTGGCACTTCAATTATTGATTGTTGACACCTCATTAGCTAACTAATTTGCATGTGCATCTCTGCCTCGGATGCTCAACCTTGAGTGACCTGTATAGGATCAACTACAAAAAAATTCAATGGGTTGAGAACAGAAAACTTCAATTTCAAACTATAATAACCCTTCTCCACCACCGCCAACTTCAGGCTCCGCCCTTTCTGCCTCGCCTCACCCCATGCTTGGAATAAACTCCCTGAGCCCATTCGCCAGGCCCCCTCCCTGCCTATCTTCAAATCCTTACTCAAATCCCACCTTTTCAATGTCGCCTTCGGCACCTAACCACTACACCTCTACTCAGGAAATCTAGACTGCCCCAATTTGACATTTCGCCTGTTAGATTGTAAGCTCCTTTGAGCAGGGACTGTCCTTCTTTGCTAAACTGTACAGCGCTGCGCAACCCTAGTAGCACTCTAGAAATGTTAAGTAGTAGTAGTAGTAGTAATAATTACTGCGCTTTCAAAATCAATACACATAGAAGTCTAAAAAAAAATGGAAGGAAAAAGCCTCAAAGAATCCTTCAGAGCTGAAACACTTTATCATAGGCATAAAAAATCTTCCATTTATATAAATTTGCACTTTGTTGGAAACTGACTTTAAATACTTCTTCTTTTTTTGTTGTTTAATCTTTTTATTAGTAACAAGCAGAGCAAACAAGGAAAAAAATCGCACTGATGCAATTACTAGTTCCACCAGATTTGCAGAGTTAGTAAGAATGGTAAACCGTCAACCCTGAAGCAGCTAAGTGAAACGCTGGCCACCGTTGGTCATGAGTTTACTGTGAATTCCGGAAAAAGGGTTGGTGCCACTAGCTAGGTCCCATTCTTTATTAGAAGTATTTAAAGTCAGTTTCCAACAAAGTGCATCTCTACTATAATAAAAGGCCCCTTCAACGTTCTGAAGCTGACTCCATGGCTTCAAGTGAAGGGTTTGTAAGGATCATTAGGTTCGTCGCTCTGTAACCATCTCTCTCGGCCCCGCCCTCGCGCCTTTGATAGGTCCGCCGCACTCGACATCACGTTTTGACGTCCTGGACGTCATCACGTTTTGACGTCGAGGGCGGCGGACCTATCAGAGGTGCGAGGGCGGGGCCGACAGAGATGGTTACAGAGCGACGAACCTGACAAAAATTACGAACCCTTCACTTCAATGAAGCCACGGAGTCAGCTTCACAACGTTGCAGGTGGGTGGTTGGAGGGGAGGGGAGGGGTGGGAAAGAGAGAGAGGGGGCAACTACCCTGGAACTGGGAAGGAGGGAGAGAGGGGGGGACAACGACCCAGGAACTGCGTGGGTGGCCCACGACCCAGGAATTGGGTGGGCAGCCCCTGCAACTTGGAGGGTGGGCGGCTGGACCGTGGAACTTGGAAGGGGGCCAGGCGGACCCAGAAACTGGGATAGGGGGAGGGGGGTGACCCTGAAACTGGGAGGGAGGGGGCGAGGACTCTGGAACTGGGTGGGTGGGAGGGAGGGACAGCGGACCCTGGAACTTGGAGGGGGGGGCGGACCCTGGAACTGGGAGGGAGGGGGCGCGGGTGGACCCTGAAACTGGGAGGGAGGGGCCCCTGGCACAGACTCTCATTCTCTCACACACACACTCTCTCGCACACAGTCTCACTCGCTCTGTCACACACACTCACACATTCACTCTTTCTGTATCACATGCTCACTCTCACACACACTCTGTAAAACACACATACTCCGAGGAAAACCTTGCTAGCGCCCGTTTCATTTGTGTCAGAAACGGGCCTTTTTTCCTAGTATTTATATATAAATGGAAGATTTTTTATGCCTATGATGAAGTGTTTCCGCTCCAAAGGATGGTAATTCCTGCAGCTCTTTCAAGCTTTTGCCTTCTATTTTTTTTAGGCCTCTGTGTATATAGGGGCCCTTTTACTGAGCCGCATAAGCGTCTATGTGCGCCCAACGTACGCCACAGTGGAGTTACCACCCGGCTACTGCAAGGCTCTTGTGGTAATTTCATTTTTGGTTTGTGTCTGATTATTTTCGTACTCGCGTATCGGACGTGCGCCAAGTGGCATTTGACACACGTAGGTCATTACTGCCCGGTTACCACGTGAGTCTTTACTGCTAGGCCAATGGCTGGTGGTAAGGTCGCAGACCTAAAATGCATGCGTGGCAATTTTGATTTTGCCGCACGTCCATTTTCTGCAAAAATTTTAAAGATGGCTTTTTTACAGGCGTGCTGAAAAATGGATCGGCGCGCACCCAAAACCCGTGCCTACGCTACCGCAAGCCATTTTTTCAGCGCACCTTACTAAAAGGACCCCATAGACTTTGAGAACGCAGTGAGTTATATAGTTGGAAATTGATCTACCGGTAAATAGACTCCGAGAGGGGGAGGTTACAGGCTGCACAGTATGGTCTGCGGGGGATGCAAGGGATATGCAGCCCAGCCACGTACCCTATCCTCAGGCTCAACACATGCTTGTCAGCCTCCACTTCAGAATCCTTCCTCAAGACAAGTTGTGCCTTTAATTCATTGTACACCGCTGTGTGTTTTTTGTCGAAGCAGTATCTCAAATTAGTGAATGAAATGAAATATGTGGCTTGTATCCAATCCACCTGGGAGATCTTCAAGGGAAACGTGACTCTGTCCCCCGGCATGACTGCCTGAGAGAAATAAGCAAACTCAAATGACTTCTGTTAAGTCTCCCCAGGAATAGCAGGATGATCAATGGCCAGATGTGATCCTGCTCATGTGAGCGGAGACCGTAATGATTAATACCTGGCTGGGTAATCTGGCAGCGCCTGAGACCTAATAAAGAACCAGGGTTGTAGCTTCCTCCTAATCCCTGCTTTTTCACAGCACTGTCAGTTCATCAAAGTTAATGAAGATTAGAAACCTGGGATGGCAGACAACCTTTCTTCTTTGTTAATGGTATATAACCTCTTTTAGGAGCGTCTGGGAGCACAGCAGAGCCCCTCGATTCTAAACTCTTAAATGTCACTAAGAAAATGAGATATTTTAGTTCCAGCTGCTGTAGACATTCCAGGCATCTGACAGAATCACCTCTCCTATTGCCTTGCTCAGTTACTGCTGAATGACAATGGATTATGATGCTCAGGCAGTGTTTTTCCTGTGCATGCCCTCATGAAGCTGAATTATCTGACAGGGGGAGCAGAACCTCAGGCCTGAAGCATGTTCGTCAGGCAAACAGATGAGGAAAGTGGAATAGCAGTATATCAAATACTCAAATAAAATAAATAAATAAATAAAATGTAGCCCAAATATAACCTGACAGCCACAAAGAAAGGGTGTACAGACTTGGAGTAACTACGCATGCCATTCCTACAGAGTGAATGTAGACACCATACAGAATGATCCACCAAGGTTGGAAATTCGATCCAGGTCAGAAGGGAAAGGATGCTGCACACAATGCTGAAGGTTGGTTCATACAGCGGTAGCACCAGGGGCGTAGCTACGTGGGGCCACGGGGGCCTGGGCCCCCATAGATTTGGCCCTGGACCCCCCTGCCGATGACCCTCTCGACCCCCCCCCCCACCGCCAACCCGCCTTCACTGTATGCTACCTTTGCTGGTGGAGGACCCCAACCCTCCCGCCAGCCGAGGTCCTCTTCTTCCTCCATTCTGTTTCTGAGTATGACGTCCTGCACGTTGTACGAAGGAAGAAGAGAACCTCGGCTGGTGGGGGGTTGGGGTCCCCTGCCAGCAAAGGTAGGCGATGGCGACGGCAGGGAAGGGTTGGCGGCGGGAGGGGGGGGGGTTGAGAGGTTCATCGGCCGGGGGGGGGTCAAAGTTGTTGGTGGTGGTGGCAGTGGTGGCGGGGGGGGGGGGTCGGTGGCACCCGGGGGGGGCTAAAATGTGCTCCCTCACCTCAGACTCTGGACCCCCCTCCCACCAAAGTCTGGCTACGCCCCTGAGTAGCACTACCCATAATGTTAACACATCAGCATGGAAAAACATAATACAAAGTGTTAAGTGAAGTACCTGTCTGGTGCCAGACTTCAGATCCATATGCAGCCACCCTGTGCTTAACGTCAGCTACTGCAGAGAAAAACTAGCATACTATGTGCAGGATGTAGAACTCCATAAGGCATTGAGAAATTCATTGTTGTATACCACTACATGAAAGGGTGATTATATTAGCATTCCTTTCAGTCCCTACGTCTTGCCCCATCCTTGGCCACCTTTAAATCTAGACTGAAAGCCCACCTCTTTAACATTGCTTTTGACTCGTAACCACTCGCCTCCACCTACCCTCCTCTCTTCCTTCCCGTCCACATTAATTGATTTGATTTGCTTACTTTATTTATTTTTTGTCTATTAGATTGTAAGCTCTTTGAGCAGGGACTGTCTTTCTTCTATGTTTGTGCAGCGCTGCGTATGCCTTGTAGCGCTATAGAAATGCTAAATAGTAGTAGTAGTAGTAGTAGTCCCTTTTTTAAAAAGTCTGCATACAACCTTGACCTGATTCCAGAGCAAGTTCTTAATAAACAATGAGACATCCTGGGCCTCAGATTTCATTCTTCCTCTGCAGATAAAAACTTCTATTATCTTTCCAATTTCTCACCCCTTATCCTAGAATAACCTCTAAAATACCTTTCTACCTCTAAAAACATCTGGGAGTCCCACGGGAGGAAATTCTCTAAATGGTGCTCAAAGTTTGACGTCGGAAAGAATGCGCATCAAGCGCTATTCACAAGGGGTATTCCAGGCTGAGAGCCCTTCATAGACTTTGCGCAGATTTCCACTCCCAAATTAGGACTTACGTCTGCTGAAACCTGGTGCAAATCCCGACACCCAATAGACGGCAGTTGGGCGCCTCAATGACCCTATTGTATAACCCTGCGTCTACATTTTGGGAATGCCCTGGACTCTCCTATGTCCCTCCCATGGCTACGCCCCTTTTGAATCATAGGCAAGACAGTTTAGACGCACAGAGATGTAGAATAGTGCTGGAAGATCTGCGTGTAACTCCTAATTAGTGCTAATTAATATCAACAATTAATTAACGGGTTTGTTAACTAATTAGTTTGCATGTGGATATGGGATCTGCAGTCCTAAGAACATGAGAATAGACATACTAGGTCAGACCAATGGTCCATCTAGCCCAGTAACTTGCTTAAGGTGACCAAGCAGGTAGAAAAGGCAATGGTCAAAGCCAGAAGGATACTCGGGTGCATAAGGAGAGGGATGACCGGCAGGAAAAAAGAGGTGATAGTGCCCTTGTATAAGTGTCTGGTGAGGCCCCATTTGGAGTACTATGTACAATTCTGGAGACCGCACCTACAGAAGGATATAAACAGGATATGGAATCGGTCCACAGGGAGGCTACCAAATTGGTAAACGGTCTCTGTCATAAAACATATGGGATCAGGCTCATAGACCTCAACATGTATACACTGAAAGAGAGACAGGAGAGATGGGATATGATAGAGATGTTTCAATAGCTCAGTGACGTTAAAGCACAGGAGGTGAACCTTTTCCAAATGAAGGAAAACTCTGGAATGAGAGGGCATAGGATGAAGTTAAGAGGAAATAGGCTTAGGAGGAATCTGAGAAAATAGTCTGTCACGGAAAGGGTGGTGGATGCTTGGATTGGTCTCCTGGTGGAGGTTGTGGAAATGAGGACTGTGTTGGAATTTAAGAAACCGTGAGACAGGAACGTGGGATCCCTTTGGAAAAGGAAGAGCGAGTGGTTACCAAGGAAGGGCAGACTGGATGGGCCATTTGGCCCTTAACTGCCATCATGATTCTATGTTTCGAACAGTGGCCAAATCAGGTCACAAATATCTGACAGAAACCCAATTAGTAGCAACTTTCCATGCTACCAATCCCAGGGCAAGTAGTGACTTCCCCCATGTCTATCTCAATAGCAGACTATGGACTTTTCCTCCAGGAACTTGTCCAAACTTTTTTAAAACCCAGATTCCACATCCTCTGGCAGCGAGTTCTAGATTTGGGTGAGCTTTATAGAATTCGGGGGTGGGTGTGCGACCTTTTCCTGTTAGCTCTAACACTGTGGAGCATGATGCCTCAAGGGCCAGAGAGGTAAGAAAAACATGGGGCTGAATTATCAGCGGACATAGTCAGTGGATTAGGTTATGCGCCTCCTCTTGGACCCGCACAAGTTCCGGCAGCCAGGGCCCCTTGAAATAGGGCTGGCAATGAATATCTGTAATGAATTCTGCCTGCAGCTCTCAACGTCTAAAAGACGCTGACCGCCATGGTCTGACTATTGCCTCTTAATACTTTGTCGCCTCTCTTCCATCTTCTGGTAAAATAAAAATTATCAGTAGCGATATCAATAGCAATTTCTTCTCATACCATCACAAGTGAGTTTATACATCCGATAACATCTGCTATAAATAGAAACAGCAACATTTTATTTGTTCTTTGCACACACTCAGGGAACCGTCATTTGGCTAACATGACATATGTAACATCATTTATACAAAAAGGGGTGTGATATTGAAAATGGGCAGTAGGGGGTGCTACAGAACCATCACAAACAGCCTTTCCTTCCCCTCACATTTTCATCAGGGAGCCATCAAATTCAGCCATCCTGATTATTCTTTCTCATCTGGATCCCATCAGGCAGGGCCTCCTTCCTCTTGACACATCTGATCCAGTTCTTATCAGGGAATCATCGTTCACTGTCTTCTAGGCTCTCAGCATGGATTCTTCATATACAATCTTTTGCCTTGCTCCTCTTGGAGCAAGTGGAGGAGTAGCCTAGTGGTTACTGCAGCAGACTTTAATCCTGGGGAACTGAGTTCAATTCCCACTGCAGCTCCTTGTGACTCTGGGCAACTCACTTAACCCTTCATTGCCCCTGGTACAAAATAAGTACCTGAATATATGTAAACCACTTTGAATGTAGTTGCAAAAACCTCAGAAAGGCGGTATATCAAGTCCCATTTCCCTTTCCCTATTCGAGATTCTACATGGAATGTTGCTACTATTGGAGATTCTAGATGGAATGTTGCTACTATTGAGATTCTGTTGCTAGTATTTGAGATTCTACATGGAATGTTGCTACTATTGGAGATTCTAGATGGAATGTTGCTACTATTGAGATTCCATTGCTACTATTTGAGATTCTACATGGAATGTTAATGTTGCTATTCCACTAGCAACATTCCATGTAGAAGCCTGCCCTTGCAGATCAGCAACGCGGCCGCGCAGGCTTCTGTTTCTGCGAGTCTGACGTCCTGCAAAAAACCTCAGAAAGGCAGTATATCAAGTATTTCCCTTTCCCCTTTTCCCCCTTTCTGCTCTTATCAGGGAGCCATCACACATAGCTTCTAATGTATTCCATTTTCTCTTCTCTCATATAGAGGTCAAGATCTCCAGCCAACCCTTTGGATGCAGCTCCCTTCACAGCCCGACCTGATCTTTCCAGCAGGCATCACTGTAACAATTGTACATTGATTTAACATAGTAACATAGTAGATGACAGCAGATAAAGACCTGTGCGGTCCATCCAGTCTGCTCAACAAGATGAACTCATTGCATAAGATATGATGTGATACCTCATATGCATACCTGATCTTGACTTGTCCTTGCTATTTTCAGGGCATAGACCGTAGAAGTCTACCCGGCACTGTCTTTGTTCTAAAACTTCTGAAGTTGTTGTTAAAGCCCCTGAAAAGCTCCACTCAAGCCCATCAAATCTATTCAGCCATGATCAGGGCACAGACCGTAGAAGTCTGTCCAGCAATGGCTTTGCTTCCAGAGTGGAGGAGTAGCCTAGTGGTTAGGGTGGTGGACTTTGGTCCTGGGGAACTGAGGAACTGAGTTTGATTCCCACTTCAGGCACAGGCAGCTCCTTGTGACTCTGGGCAAGTCACTTAACCCTCCATTGCCCCATGTAAGCCGCATTGAGCCTGCCATGAGTGGGAAAGCGCAGGGTACAAATGTAACAAAAATAAAACAGATACTATTGGAGATTCTACATGGAATGTTGCTACTATTGGAGATTCTACATGGAATGTTGCTATTCCACTAGCAACATTCCATGTAGAAGCCTGCGCGGCCACATTGGTGATCTGCAAGGGCCGACTTCTACATGGAATGTTGCTAGTGGAATAGCAACATTCCATGTAGAATCTCAAATAGTAGCAACAGTGGAGGAGTGGCCTAGTGGTTAGGGTGGTGGACTTTGGTCCTGGGGAACTGAGTTGGATTCCCACTTCAGGCACAGGCAGCTCCTTGTGACTCTGGGCAAGTCACTTAACCCTCCATTGCCCCATGTAAGCCGCATTGAGCCTGCCATGAGTGGGAAAGCACAGGGTACAAATGTAACAAAAAAAAAAAAATTACTGGTGTTGCCACCTAATCTCCACTAAGCTGCTTCGGATCCATTCCTTAAACAGGATTCCTTTGTGTTTGTCCCATTGCATTTTTGAATTCTGTTACCATTTTCATCTCCACCACCTCCCGCAGGAGTGCATTCCACATATCTACTGCCCTCCCTGTGAAAACGTACTTCCTTACATTATTCCGTCAACCTCAATTCATGTCCTCTAGTTCTACCAGCTTCCCGTCTCTGGAAAAAGGTTTGTTTGTGGATTAATACCTTTCAAATATTTGAACTTCTGTATCATATCTCCGCTGTCATGTCCAAAATCTGTTTTTCTCTGCCTGTCAATTTAACTGTGCTTTGCTCCAGATGACTACCGCCACAGACATTACTACTCCAGCAGCATCGCTCTAGGCCCTTGGTCTGGCAATGGAACCCAAGGGGTCCACCGGTCACTCAAGCTCTTGGCAAACTCCAGTAAGCTGTTGCTTCCCTCAGTGGTGATAACCTGTATTTTGAAATCTGACAGATCTACTGAGTGTGAAGACCTGATGTCACTCTGAGCTCACATGTGCTCAGTTTACTGCTGGAATGTTGGTTTTTTTTTTATTACATATGAACCCCGCGCTTTCCCACTCATGGCAGGCTCAATGCGGCTTACATGGGGCAATGGAGGGTTAAGTGACTTGCCCAGAGTCACAAGGAGCTGCCTGTGCCTGAAGTGGGAATCGAACCCAGTTCCCCAGGACCAAAGTCCACCACTCTAACCACTAGGCCACTCAATGTGGCCACACAGGCTTCTGTTTCTGTGAGTCTGACATCCTGCACGTATGTGCAGGATGTCAGACTCACAAAAACAGAAGCCTGCGCAGCCGCGTTGCTGATCTGCAAGGGTAGGATTTTACATGGAATGTTGCTAGTGGAATTGCAACATTAACATTCCATATAGAATCTCAACAGTAGCAACAGAATCTCAAAGAGTACCAACATTCCATCTAGAATCTCCAATAGTAAAAACATTCCATGTAGAATCTCCAATATTCCATGTAGAATCTCCAATAGTAGCAACATTCCATGTAGATTCTCCAATAGTAACAACATTCCATGTAGAATCTCCAATATTCCATGTAGAATCTCCAATAGTAGCAACATTCCATGTAGAATCTCCAATAGTATCTATTTTATTTTTGTTACATTTGTACCCCGCGCTTTCCCACTCATGGCAGGCTCAATGCGGCTTACATGGGGCAATAGAGGGTTAAGTGACTTGCCCAGAGTCACAAGGAGCTGCCTGTGCCTGAAGTGGGAATTGAACTCAGTTCCTCAGGACCAAAGTCCACCACCCTAACCACTAGGCCACTCCTCCACTGTTGCTACTATTTGAGATTCTACATGGAATGTTGCTATTCCACTAGCAACATTCCATGTAGAAGTCGGCCCTTGCAGATCACCAATGTGGCCGCGCAGGCTTCTGCGAGTCTGATGTCCTGCAGGACGTCAGACTCACAGAAACAGAAGCCTGCGCCATGGAATGTTGCTAGTGGAATAGCAACATTCCATGTAGCATCTCAAATAGTATTGTAGAATCTCAAATAGTACCTATTTTATTTTTGTTACATTTGTACCCTGTGCTTTCCCACTCATGGCAGGCTCAATGCGGCTTACATGGGGCAATGGAGGGTTAAGTGACTTGCCCAGAGTCACAAGGAGCTGCCTGTGCCTGAAGTGGGAATCCAACTCAGTTCCCCAGGACCAAAGTCCACCACCACCCTAACCACTAGGCCACTCCTCCACTCAACTTACAAACTTGCAATATTGCTTTTGTCCAGTACAACAGAGATGTTAACAGAGATTAGAAAGATATAGCTAAAAAAAAGACATTCAGAGGAACGAGAAGGAAATCTGTACGCAGAAAGAGAATGGCTGGCTCAAAACCAGCTCACCAACTCAGCTTCCAAAGTACTCAAAGTAAATTATTGTTTGTTCACTGGGATCTGGCAGACGTATAACTTGCTTATTGAGAGTAGCAGGCTGTTTCAATCACTAAATATAAGAAAGAAACATTTTTTTATAGTTGTATCTGACACTCTGTGCGGGTTCCACTTGTTCATGACTAAACCCTGGCATCATAAATAGGACAATTGACAACTTGCCTGGCCAGCCTCAACTGGGCAACTGTATGATGCAATCTTGGGACATAATACCATGATAGGGTTGCTTTCAACCCTAAGAATGTCTTCACCTCCTTCATCAATAACTAGCATCACTTATTCACTAGCGGAGATTGGGTGGCAGATAGCGGAGATTGGATGGCAGAGCCGGGGGGGGGGGGGGGGGCGGGCTGGTGGTTGGGAGGCAGGGCTAGTGCTGGGCAGACTTCTATGGTCTGTGCCGTGAGGATGGCAGATACTAATCAAGGTCAGGTATTCACAGTCCATTTTGTCTAGCAAAAAAGGTGCCGGTACTCAAATGCCAGGCCACCCTTCAGGGGTGGAGTGATCATTGAGGGACTCATCCCACAATAGCCAGGACCCCTGCAACCAGTCATAGAATCTATGACAAGGCAGAATTTGTACGTAGAACCTGAGCTCTTTCATTAAAATGCGAGAACCATGGGTCAAGTTTAGCAGACAGTGGAAAAGGTGCCGGTACTCAGTACCCCCAAGTACCCCCTCAAAAAAAGCCCTGGTAGCACATATGAGTTTATCTTGTTGAGCAGACTGGATGGACCATGCAGGTCTTTCTCTACCGTCATCTACTACGTTACCAACTTCAGAGTGGAGGAGTAATCCAGTGGTTAGTGCAGTGGGCTATGACCCTGTAGAACTGGGTTCAATTCCTACTCCAGCTCCTTCTAACTCTGGATAAGTCATCTAAGCCTCCACTGCCCCAGCTGCAAAATAAGCAGGGCTTTATTTGAGGGGGTATTTGGGGGTACTGAGTACCGGCACCTTTTCCATTGTCTTGCAAAAATTGACCCCTAGAACCCAAGTTTTAATGAAAGAGCTCAGGCTCTACACACCAATTCTGCCTTGTCATAGATTCTGTGACTGGTTGCAGGGGGCCTGGCTATTGTGGGGAGGGTCCCTCAGTGATCACCCTACTTCTGAAGGGTGGCCTGGCATTTGAGTCCCGGCACCTTTTCCATTGTCTGCTAAAATTGACCCATGGTCCCCAAGTTTTAATGAAAGAGCTCAAGCTCCACACACCAATTCTGCCTTGTCATAGATTCTGTGACTGGTTGCAGGGGGCCTGGCTATTGTGGGGAGGGTCCCTTAGTGATCACCCCTCCCCCTGAAGGGTGGCCTGGCATTTGAGTACCGGCACCTTTTTTGCTAGAAAATATGCACTGAAAATAAGTACCTGTATAAAATATGTAAACGGCTATGATTGTAATCACAGAAAGCCAGTATACCAAGCCCCATCCCCTTTCCCTCTTGAGATTCTACCCCTCCACCCATAGAGATACACAGTACCTGCAATCAGGTATCTCTCCCTGCCAATTTTGGGGCACAGACCCAACTAAGCCCACTCCAGCCTCTATCCTGACTTGTTTTTGCTATTACAGGACCCAGATTGTAGAAGTCTGCCTGGCATTGGTTTCACTTCCCAATCTCGGGAGCTACCGTCAAGGCTAACTGTAGCTATCATCATTTTTGTCTTCACCACCTCCTCAGGAGGGCATTCGAGGTGTCCCACTACCCTCCCACCCTGCAACCTTAACTCTTGACTGTAGCTCTACTGTTTCCCCATCTCTGAAAAAGATCAGTTTATATATTAATATCTTTTAAGTATTTAAATGCATCCATTCTGCAGCCCCCGAACTACCTCTCCACTCTCATCTCTCCCTACATTCATCCCCGTGATCTCTGCTCGCTGGACAAGTCTCTCTTGTCATCCCCTTTCTCCTCCACTGCTAACTCCAGGCTTCGTTCCTTTTCTCTCGCGGCACCTTATGCCTGGAATAGACTTCCTGGACCTATACGTCTAGCTCCATCTCTACCTGTTTTCAAATCTATGCTGAAAACCCACCTTTTCACTGCTGCTTTTGGCTCCTAGCCACTACCCATTTGCCTCCCCTTGTTCCTTCTCACCCAGTACTTGCCCTTATTGTCTCGTCTGTCTGTATTACTTTAGATTTTAAGCTCTATTGAGCAGGGACTGTCTCTCTGTGTCAGGTGTTCAGTGCTGCGTGCGTCTGGTAGCGCTATACAAATGCTAATAATAATAAAGATCTGTTTCACATCCTCCATATCCCTCCTTTCCTCTAGGTTATACATGCTGAGATCTTCAAGTCTCTTCTCACATCTTCTGCAACAAGCCCCATATCTTTTTTGTCACTTTCTTCTGATCTGCCTCAGGTCTTTTGATGTCCTTAGTAAGAAACAGCCTCCAAAACTGAGCACAATACTCCAAATGGAGCCTCACCAATGGCTTGTACAGGGGCTTTAAGACCTCCTTTCTTCCACTGGATCTGCCTTTCTCATACTTCTGGCTATGCCCACCACCTTGTCACATTGTTTTGTTGCCTTAAGATCCTGTGACATTCATGCTTCCCTTTTGTTTTTGACTGAACTTCCTCTTTCAAGGTGTAAACGTTTCTGCGATCTCTGGATTTGACTAATTAAGGTTAACATCAAAATTGTTTCTTATGTTTGGGTACTCAAATACAATTATGTACTTTTTACTCAGAGTGAATGCTGAGGTTATGTGTTTAAGTGCAAGTCAGTCACTAATCTTTCCTTTTATTTTTCAGGCACTTTCTTAAGATAGCCAGTTTGCAAGGACTGGATTTTGGATCCTGGATTCTTCTTTCATCTTTCTTCCTCCTACCTTCGAAAGCTAATCAAGAAATGTATTAAGTTATGTCCAATAAAAAAGGTATCATCTTATTTTCTTTTCCATGTTTTATTTTATTTCTATTGATTACCTTCCTACTACTCTGTCATTAAATCAAAAAGGAAAAAACCCTATCTTCCTATCTTATGTGTAAATGTATTTATGCTAGTATTCTGCCTACTTCTGGAACCTAAACTTTGTGTTGCTAAACTACCCAACAAACAAAAGAATATTTGAGATACCCTGTTTAACCCTTCCCTTTTTCTCCCTCCATTATACTTCTGAATTTCACCCTCTTGTCCATTCAGGTCTCATTTTAGTTTTATATTATATTTATTAGATTTTACATCATTAACCAAGCAACAATCACTTGTACAGCAAAGTAAATATAAGCATTTCTAGATAAGAAATATTATTAGGAGAAAAATATACATATATAAAGCAAGAAAATGACTCAAGTTCACTAATACTGGAATCCAAGATTTAAATTTCAGGAGGCATATTAAAAAACAAAACAGAACAAGAAAAACAGACCTATCAGAGACCTAAATTCTATCATCTAGACAATTTATATCCCCTCTCTATCAGCTAAATGTGAAGCACCAATCTGTTTCGTCGCAAGAAAAGCAGTAAGGTGGGCAGACTCAAAGAACACATATCAGGCCTCATTTTAATGTGCCTGTTATTATATTTATATGTGATGGTATGTCCTACTTCTCTATTTACAAGTAATAAATGACGGAGTAGCATTGGTGATTGGAGCAGCACCAAATCTGGCTCACTTCTGATTAACAGTTTCTTTAGGTTAAGTAAAAGTGACTTTGGTTCTGTTAATTATTTTATACTTGCTCCTGATCAGTATTTCCTGTTATTCTTTTCTCAGAGGCTTGGCAATCATAAAGTCATTCACATTCGGAAACGTTTCAGCAAAGAGAGTTCAGTATAATGATTTCTTGCAGTGACCCTCTAGCTTTTGAGAGCTAAGTTCAGATCACTTCTCCCCAGCTAGTCATTAACTTCCTTGTAAGTCTGTAATCACAGCCAATATGCTGTGTTACATCAACTGAATCCCTATTCAACTCAGTCAACTAGTATTTGTATCTGAGCCCTTCTTAGTCTACATTTGTTTTAACTAGGCTCAAACATGCTCAGCTGGCAGTCTTACAGTTTGTCAGTTACACACACAACTTCCGAATTGCTGTTATATTATGCCCAGACACTACGGCAACTTCTCCGTGAAATTCAATGATAAACTGTAAATTTTCTAGGCTTAAACAGATCCAGTCAGTAGGGGTTTTCTCCTTGCTCTTCTGAAAGCACACCTTCCACTTTCTGGATTCTAGTTCTCCTTTACAATTCAATGAGCCTTTGGGGGGGTTAACTACATGCGACATGGCACTGCTATGGGGGTCTCACATATGGCAGCCCATAGGCAACAGGTTGTAGAACTCCAGGCAGCTTTGAATTAACTGATTAAACCAATGTGAAGTGAAATCTCAAGCATAAGTACATGCTTTACAGCCATGGCAATAAAACTGGTAGACTTCTCGCTCGTTTGATTTCCACTAAAAGTGCTTATCATAAGATATTGACCTTGCAAGATGAAACAAGAATGAAGGTTACTGCGGACATGGGCATCCGTGATATCCTTTTGTCTTTCTACAAGCAGCTTTATGCCACCCCGTCAAAGGAGGGTCTACCTGGTTCCTTATATTTGGAAGATCTCTCTTTGCCCACATTGGATCAGGGAGATAGGGACTTCTTGAACTTACCTATCCAACCTGATGAGGTTTTGTTTGCCATTCGATAAAGTCCCCTTTTGAAAGCTCCAAGAGCAGATGGCTTCAAAGCAGAATTTTAGAAGATGTTAGGCGAGGATATAGTCGAGCCTCTCACAAATATATTTAATTCCCTGGTGGACTCAAAATCTTTGCCAGCCTCCCTCAACTTGGCTCATATTATAGTACTTCCTAAGTCGGGCAGGGACCCTGCCACTCCTGGATCCTACCACCCAATTTCGCTCTTAACTCCAGTCGGTTCAAAACTCTGCTGCCCGTCTCATGTTCCGCCAGGGTCGCTTTACTACTACTACTTAACATTTCTAGAGCGCTACTAGGGTTACGCAGCACTGTACAATTTAACAAAGAGAGACAGTCCCTGCTCAAAGAGCTTACAATCTAATAGACAAGTGAACGGTCGGTCCGATAGGGGCAGTCAAATTGGGGCAGTCAGGATTCACTGAACGGTAAGGGTTAGGTGCCGAATGCAGCATTGAAGAGGTGGGCTTTAAGCAAAGACTTGAAGACGGGCAGGGAGGGGGCTTGGCGTAAGGGTTCAGGAAGGTTGTTCCAAGCATAGGGTGAGGCGAGGCAGAATGAGCGGAGCCTGGAGTTGGCGGTGGTGGAGAAGGGTACTGAGAGGAGGGATTTATTTTTTACTCATACTACCCCTCTCCTCAAGACCCTTCACTGGCTCCCTATCCGTTTTCGCATCCTGTTCAAACTTCTTCTACTAACCTATAAATGTACTCACTCTGCTGCTCCCCAGTATCTCTCCACACTCGTCCATCCCTACACCCCTTCCCGTGCACTCCGCTCCATTGATAAATCCTTCTTATCTGTTCCCTTCTCCACTACTGCCAACTCCAGACTTCGCGCCTTCTGTCTCGCTGCACCCTACGCCTGGAATAAACTTCCTGAGCCCCATCCTTGGCCACCTTTAAATCTAGACTGAAAGCCCACCTCTTTAACATTGCTTTTGACTCGTAACCACTTGTAACCACTCGCCTCCACCTACCCTCCTCTCTTCCTTCCCGTCCACATTAATTGATTTGATTTGCTTACTTTATTTATTTTTTGTCTATTAGATTGTAAGCTCTTTGAGCAGGGACTGTCTTTCTTCTATGTTTGTGCAGTGCTGCGTATGCCTTGTAGCGCTATAGAAATGCTAAATAGTAGTAGTAGTAGAACTCCTAGCCCCTATTCACTTGCTCAGTACCCATGTCTGTTGTATCATTCCCACCGTAAGTAATTCCCTTATCTCTTATTTGGCCTGTTTGTCTGTCCTGATTAGATTGTAAGCTCTGTCATGCAGGGATTGTCTCTTAAATGTTCAAGTGTACAGCGTTGCTTACATCCAGTAGTACTATAGAAATGATAAGTAGTAGTAGTAGTAAATTATGAGGTGAAATTATTCGCAAAAATCATGGCTAATTGACTGGCCCAGATCTTCGCATCTATTATCCACGAGTCTCAAGTGGGTTTTGTTTCAGGTTGGTGTATACCTAAAATTCTTAGGAAAATTCTCACCACGCTGGAATTTCAGGCACGGGAAGATCTTCAGTTTTTACTTATCATTTTTGATGCCAAGAAAGCCTTCGATTGTGTTCACTGGGACTTTCTTTTTGCTACTCTTTATTTATTTATTAGGATTTATTTACCGCCTTTTTGAAGGAATTCACTCAAGGCGGTGTACAGTAAGAATAGATCAAACATGAGCAATAGGCAATTACAGCAGTAAAAATATTCAAGTAACAGTACAAAGTATGGTATGGTATACTACTTAAATTCTAAATACCCAAATTAGTTTGAAATAATGGTTTTGAAGGTGTGACACTTTGTAACTCCAGAATTCAACAATCGGGATCGTTTCTAATAAATCAACAGGGAACCTCCAACCTCCTCAAAGGGAACACACTGCAAAAATTGCTTAATCCGCTATTTTATGAAGGAGTAAAATACTATCACTGGTTCCAGTGAGGAGAAGGAAGAGAAAAAAAACCAAACGCAAAAACTCATGACTACAAGAGGAAAACGGATGGTATAAAAACTCTCCTTCCCCTTCACTAATTAAAGAGTTAAACAAGATGAAACACCTCCCTTAAAAACCACCAAATCGGTATGAAACCCGGTATATCTTAAATACCCCCAAACACACTCATCAATTTAAAGCCTGAACCCTTAATGTAGACCTGCCCGCTCAGTTTTTCAAAGTGAACAGAATATAATCGATGTCCTTAGAAAAATCGCAGGCTTCTCAAACCCACACAGTCTTTCAAAAAATCACAGTCACTTGTTTATAGCTCCAGGCTCGGTTAGTCTTATAAATCCAGGCTGATGGTAGTAAATTTGGAGAAAACGCCACACTGTTCAGTATATACCATTGACACCATCCCGTGTCTCCCTTCAACAAGTGCGCCTTGTTTCGCCAATATACAAGCTGCTTCAGGAAGGGTACTGCCTTGGATCCTTACATGGACCTCTCAAAATCACCAAACAGACCGTGAATCATTAATGCATGCACTAGCAAGATGGCGCAAGTGGAAAAGACGCCGGCAGAGTATTTAAACCTGACCGCGTCACACCCTCTATGAGAAAAAGCCCCGCCCTGGGACATTCAGCTGCCCAGCCCCTGGGAGTGGCTTCACCTAAATTAATATTAAGCATTCCATTCTATATTGCGATTTAAACCTTTTGGTTCCACTGTTTGTAATAAATGGATCCAATATTGTTCTTTTCTCCATAGAATGCTTTTAATATACTACTTGCAATGACAACACAATATGTAGTAGAACATTATAATTGGTAGTGAAGGGTAAGGCAAAGTTGTAACATATATATGAGTAAGAAAGTAGGAAGAGTTAGAAAGTAAGGTGACTGATTTGAAGAAAGTTGCACATGAGGTCAGAGAGATGCTTAAATATTATCTCAGTTAGGTTAGGAGTGGATAAACATGTCCCGCTGCAGTATGTGCAGCCCGTTGTGTGTGTGAGTGAGACTAACAAGTTAGTTACTTCTTCCATTAAAAGCTTGGTTGAAGAGCCAAGCTTTCACCTGCTTCCTGAAGTAGAGATAGTCTTGTGTTAAGCGGAGCCTTTCAGGCAATGCATTCCAGAGTGTGGTGGCTACTCCGGAGAAGGCTCGCCTGCGGGTATCACATCGTGTAATGTCTTTTGGAGAGGGTGTAGTTAGTGAAAGTCCTTGGGAGGACCTTAGTGTCCTTGGCGGTGTGTGGAGGATCATCCTATTCTTCTGATACTCGGGGCCATTTCCTTTCAGGCCCTTGAAGATCAGACATAGAGTTTTAAATTTAGCCCTGTATTGTATGGTGTGATGTGGTCCAAAATTCCAAAAGCCCCGAGATTCGCTTTTAGTTCTACTGGAAACCTTTCAGGAATACGGTGATTATGTGGGATTTAAACTGAATCTTACTAAGTCAGAGGGTCTTCCTTCTTCTCTACAGCTGGAAAACTCATAGGGGTCACACTTTCCCTTGCTCTGGGCAGAACCTTTCTTTAAATATTTGAAGATTCACTTGACTATGGAGGTATCTGCGTTATACTCTTTGAATGTCTCTATATTACTAGATACCACTAGACACCATCTTGAGGATTGGCGAGACTTACCTTTGACTTTGTCTGGTAGAGTTAGTCTTGTGCGCAAGATGATTTTCCTCAAGTAGTTATAAGTTTTACAAACGCTACCTTTACATTTGTTGCAGAAAGACGTGACACGCCTTAACTGCCTAATATCTAGATTCGGTTGGGCAGGAAAGAAGTCCAACTTAAGATTTCAATTTTTGCTGGAAGGTTGGGGTCACCCCTAAAGTGTCTAACGAGTACATTCCACATCTCCTGCAGTGGACGAAGCAGAACACTATATCTAAGGTACCTTTAGATGTAGTGTCTGCTTCATCCACTGCGGGAGATGTGGAATGTGCTTGTTACAAAATTTGGGGGTGACTCATGGATAACAGTGCATTTGTCCTATAGGAACAAACGGATATAGTTTTGTTGGAACATCTTCTAGGTCAGGATGGACAGCAACTCTCCTTTGAGGTCCTACGACCAAGTCCATTTAGTAGCAGTTTATGGACTTGTCCTTTAGGAAACCATCTAACCCCCTTTTAAACTCTGCCAAGCTAACCGCCTTCACCATGTTCTCCGGCAACAAATTCCAGAGTTTAATTACGCGTTGGGTGAAGAAAAATTTTCTCCGATTTGTTTTAAATTTACTACACTGTAGTTTCATCGCATGCCCCCTAGTCCTAGTATTTTTGGAAAGCGTGAACAGACATAAGTACATAAGTACATAAGTAATGCCATACTGGGAAAAGACCAAGGGTCCATCGAGCCCAGCATCCTGTCCACGACAGCGGCCAATCCTGGCCAAGGGCACCTGGCAAGCTTCCCAAACGTACAAACATTCTATACATGTTATTCCTGGGATTTTGGATTTTTCCAAGTCCGTTTAGTAGCGGTTTATGGACTTGTCCTTTAGGAAACCGTCCAACCCCTTTTTAAACTCTGCTAAGCTAACCGCCTTCACCACATTTTCCGGCAATGAATTCCAGAGTTTAATTACACGTTGGGTGAAGAAAACTTTTCTCTGATTTGTTTTAAATTTACTACACTGTAGTTTCATCGCATGCCCCCTAGTCCTAGTATTTTTGGAAAGCATGAACAGACGCTTCACATCCACCTGTTCCACTCCACTCATTATTTTATATACCTCTATCATGTCTCCCCTCAGCCGTCTCTTCTCCATCCACCTGTTCCATTCCACTCATTAGTTGTGGATGGTGGCTGGGGGGGATTTGGGTGTTTATTTAGAAGGAAATTTCTTATGACACTGTTCTCTCTGTAATACTATGCTTTTTCGTAATAACATTGTTTAAACATAGAATTCAATGAGCCCTTTTCACACACACACATATACAGTAAATTATTAAAATAATTCCTATCCTTTTTCTCTCTTTTCTTAGTGAAGTAAGAGCAAGGCAAAGCCAGAATGCGGATTAAACATGTTTCTCTCCTCAGTTACCATATCAAACAATAGTTTCTGTCACAATTTCTCCTAAGCTTAAGCTTTCCCTCTTCAATCCGCAGCACACATTCATTCTCAGATACACTTTCAGCTGCAGAAAGCTTTTTATTCTCTCTCGCCAAATAATCTTACCCGAGAAACATTCAGACATACAGTAAGTACCTTCTTTCCTCAAGTTTCAGTTCCCAACCAACTGGCAAAATGTCTCCTACTTAGCATAGCATTTTCTTGGTTTCTTCCTTCAACTAACTCTTTCTGCTGTGGTAACCAGAGGCAAAGGCAGAAATCGACCGCGAGCCTAACCGCACAGTTACCACTGGTCAAGCAATCCGTAGAGGAAGACGTTGCCACAAAGTGCATTGAAATGAATATTAAAGAGACCATTAAACATTCTGCTTCGATATGCCAAGCATTTATCAAAATAAATGGGAATTGATGTTATTGTCTAATTATGATCCCACAAAATGGACAAAGATATTTAAATATTTGTTGAGACTCTCTATCGCAACCCCTCTGGTGGAAAAATGGCCATAAGATGTTATACCAATGGTATTTTACACTATATTTAAGTCAGGATCGGCAGCATGTTGGCGCCAATTTGGAGAAACTGGTACTTTTTAGCACATCTGGTGGTCATGTCCTATCATTCAAACCTTTTGGAATGGTCTTCATTCTCAGTTGTTGAAAGGTCTTCCGGGCTTCCAAGCCTCGTTCCAGAGGCTTACCTCCTGAATGTACAGCAACCGGGCATTAGGAAGGATTTTCACTATCTTTTATCTCATATCTACACAACAGCCTGGATAGGTGAGGCCTCATTTGGAGTACTGCCTGCAGTTCTGGAGACCGCACCTACGGAAAGATATAAACAGGATGGAGTCGATCCAGAGGGTGGCTACGAAATTAGTAAGCGGTCTTCAACACAAAAAATATAGGGACAGGCTTATGAACCTCAACATGTGTATACTGGAAGAGGGGAGGGAGAGAGGAGCGAAGGAGAACTCTGGAACGAGGGGGCATACGATGAAGTTGAGGGAATAGGCTTAGGAGTAATCTAAGCAAGTATTATTTCACAGAAAGGGTGGAGGAGGCGTGGAATGGCCTCCCGGTGGAGATGGTGGAGTCGAGGACTGTTCCAGAATTTAAAAAGGCATGGGATAAGCATGTGGGATCGCTTAGGAACAGGAAGAATTAGGGGTTACCGAGGATGGGCAGACTGGATGGGTCATGTGGCCTTTAACTGCCGTCATGTTTCTATGTTTCTATGATAGTGATCGCGAAATATTGGAAACAAGTTACAGTACCGTCAGTCAATCAAGTCTTCAGTAAGGTGGACTATTGTTGTCTTATGGCTAAGCTTACAGCTAAAAAATGCGCTCATAATGTGCAGTTTTCTAAGATATGGGCTTTTTATATAAAAAGGCAAGAAATAACTGCATGACAGCTTTGCATTGGCATAATGATAGGGTTTTATTGAGTCACCCATATCTGAACTTCTTGTTTTGTTTGGTAATTCCTGCTGGGGCAGGATGGGGGGAGGGATTTCAATTGGTGGCAAGAACGTATGATATTATAAAAATACAATAGATGTGAATATTGTTGCTTTTTGTACACATGCACATAATGATTGACAATAAAAGAGAATTAAACAAAAAAGAAAAACATTCTGCTTCTGATACTTTCAAGATGGCAGCACCAGAGGCAGGAACGAGTGGACATCACTACTGCCTCTTTCCTTGGGGGAGGGGCAGGCGGGGATAGGGGTCAGGGTTGGAAATACACTAGACATCAGGGAAAGTTTTTATTACAGTCAGGGTGGGGGTGCACTAGACACCAGGGAATATTTTTTTGGTAGTTTGTTTTGGGGGGGGGAGGGGTCAGGGGGCTGGTTGTTGGAGCATCAGTTGGGGGAGGGCAACACAGAATGTTTTTTTTTTTTCTAATGCCACCAGTCACCACTGATTCACTGACAGGAAGGGTGACATTTTGCATGCTCATTGCTTACAGCATGCCGCGCTATATTTCGGTCTCTAAACTCCATTGAGCCAGGCTTTCTGTAACCATTTAGAGAGCTCCTGTTTGCTCTGCACTAAATGCACAAGTACAGAATCTAAACACTGTACTTCAGTACGCTTTGAAATCATTAGTGCTTTTTATTCTAAACGTTTTCAGCAATAGATAGTAACACGCTACTTTGTAAGCATAAGAACATAACAGTAGCCATACTGGGTCAGACCAATGGTCCATCTAGCCCAGTATCCTGTTTTCCAAACAGTGGCCAAGCCAGGCCACAAGTACCTGGCAGAAACCCAAATCATGGCAACATTCCATGCAGAATCTCAAAGAGTAGCAACATTCCATGTAGACCCCAAAAAAATAGCAAGATTCTGGAATCCTAAAGAGTGACAAGAGTCCATGCAGAATCCCAAAGAGTAGCAACATTCCATGTAGAACCCCAAAGAACAGCAAGATTCTGGAATCCTTAAAGAGTGACAAGATTCCATGCAGAATCTCAAAGAGTAGCAACATTCCATGTAGAACCCCAAAGAATAGCAAGATTCTGGAATCCTAAAGAGTGACAAGATTCCATGCAGAATCTCAAAGAGTAGCAACATTCCATGTAGAACCCCAAAGAATAGCAAGATTCTGGAATCCTAAAGAGTGACAAGATTCCATGCAGAATCTCAAAGACTAGCAACATTCCATGTAGAACCCCAAAGAACAGCAAGATTCTGGAATCCTTAAAGAGTGACAAGATTCCATGCAGAATCTCAAAGAGTAGCAACATTCCATGTAGAACCCCAAAGAACAGCAAGATTCTGGAATCCTAAAGAGTGACAAGAGTCCATGCAGAATCCCAAAGAGTAGCAACATTCCATGTAGAACCCCAAAGAACAGCAAGATTCTGGAATCCTTAAAGAGTGACAAGATTCCATGCAGAATCTCAGAGTAGCAACATTCCATGTAGAACCCCAAAGAATAGCAAGATTCTGGTATTCTAAAGAGTGACAAGATTCCATGCAGAATCTCAAAGAGTAGCAACATTCCACGTAGAACCCCAAAGAACAGCAAGATTCTGGAATCCTTAAAGAGTGACAAGATTCCATGCAGAATCTCAAAGAGTAGCAACATTCCATGTAGAACCCCAAAGAACTGCAAGATTCTGGAATCCTAAAGAGTGACAAGATTCCATGCAGAATCTCAAAGAGTAGCAACATTCCATGCTACCAATCCCAGGACAAGCAGTTGCTTCCTTATATCTGACTCAATAGCAGACTATGGACTTGTCCTCCAGGGACTTGTCCAAACCTTTTTTAAACCCAGATAAGCTAACCGCTGTTACCACATCCTCCAGCAAAGAGTTCCAGAGCTTAACTATTAGTTGAGTGAAAACATATTTCCTCCTATTTGTTTTTAAAGTTTTTCCATGTAACTTCCTTGAGTGTCCCCTAGTATTTCTACTTTTGTAATGAGTGAAAAAATATACACACACTCTGCTTTGATGGGGTGTCTGATTTTCTGGGGCAAGGGCCTGGAGTGCAGTTCCACCCCTTCTTTTCAGAGTACACAAGAGTGTTGCTTTGAGTCCAGTTCCTCTTCCAAGCACAGCAGAAAACAGTCATTCTGCTCCCATCCATCCCCCTTCCTTGGTTCCAGTTCCACTTCCTTTTTGTTTACAAATTAAGTCCTGCACAATGATGCTACAAAGTAGCAAATTTGAAACAAATCAGAGAAAGTATTTCTTCACTCAATGTAATTAAACTCTGAAATTTGTTGCCAGAGAATGTGGTAAAAGAAGTTAGCTTAGCGGGGTTTAAAAAAGGTTTGGCTAGCTTCTTAAAAGAAAAATCCATAAGCCATTATTAAGATGGACCCGAGGAAAATTCACTGCAGCACAAAATATATTGCACTGTTTTGGGATCTTGCCAGGTAGTTGATATATTAGTATATTGTGAGAGAGGTTAATATTATTGTTTTCTATTTCTGAACTTTTCGTGATCTGAGATTGGGAGGGTTGAACTCTGCGCGTTAATTGCCGAGGAGGGAATATTATTATATTGGGACGAGAGAATGAGACATTGGGAGGTGTAGTCGGAGATAGTTTCTTGCCTCATATTTAGCGTTTCTTTGAGGTAAGTTTCTTAATGGTACCATATAGTCTGGAGCTGTGCCATTTAGGATTTGAAAGATAAAGGAACATAATTTGAAGGTGATTCTCGCTTTGAAGAGATTTTGTATATGAACCTGGCTGCAGTGTTTTGAGCTGGAGGTTTTTCTCAAGATACTCCTTTCAGCCAGCATATATGGCATTACAATAATCGAATTGGGATAATGTTAATGATTGTACCAATAGTCTGAATGTTTCTGATGAGAAATAGGGTCTGATCCTTTTTAGTTTCCTAAAAGACCTGAAAGATTTTATGATTATGACTAGGAAAAAATGCCCGTTTCTGAGCGGAATGAAACGGGCGCTAGCAAGGGGCCCCCTCCCTCTGTCCCTCGAAGCTACTTGCCTTGTTCGCCCTCCCTCCGTCCCTCGAAGCTACTTGCCTTGTTCGCCCTCCCTCCGTCCCTCGAAGCTACTTGCTGCCTTGTTCGCTGTGGGCCGTTTCGGCCCTCGAGTGTCAATAGCCCTCGACGTCATGACGTTTTGACGCGTCATGACGTTTTGACGCGAGGGCGGTGCAGACACTCCAGGGCACACCGGATATCTCGGGCGCCTCAACTTCTGTGGAGGCTTCAGAACGTTGGGGTTGCCTTTTATATATATAGATTATTTTATGTTTACGATTATTTCTCCTAGGAACTATAGGGTAAGAGGTAGAAAAGACTATGAGGCTGCTGATGTAATAAGTTGCAAGAGGCTCAGTGAACAATTTAATGCAGATTCAGAACACAGTTTTCTCCACATTTCTGCTCATTGTCTCCAGAGAGGAATTTAGAGATTTGTGTAAACATTAGCACAGGGCTCAGTCAAACCCAATGGTGTTAAAAGAAGTGAACACACAACCTGAAGGCTTAACACCTTGTTTTCTAAAGCTGGGCTTTAGCATGTGGTCCATGGAGGAGTAAAGAGGTAGCTTGTTTTTCGTGATCATTTCTTTACTTGTGCCTGCGTGAACTACCTTCAAGTTGAAGGGGGATGGGTGAATAAACTTCTTAAATAAAATGGCAGGAAGATGAGAAGCTGAGGTGATTGTGTCAGGGGAAGGTGCTGTATCTCAACTGCACAAATTTACATGATATCATAGCAATAATATTCAAGTGCGTTATATACATTTGGCGTTCCAGATATGCGCATAGGGGTCCTTTTACTAAGCTGCAGTAAAAAAAAGCCCTTTTTGCCACATACAGAGGCCCTTTTTATCACAGCCATGCGTAGGGTTACCATATGTCTGGATTTACCCGGACATGTCCTCTTTTGAGGACATGTCCAGGCAACCGGGCGGGTTTTGCCAATCTGCCCGTTTTGTCCGGATTTCTGGACAAACGGGCAGATTGCCAGCCTCCCCTGGTGGTCTAGTGACCTCTTCTACCTTCGGGGCAGGAAAGAGCCCCCCCTTTCCTACCCGGAGCGCTGCCCTGCATGCATCCTTCCTGTTGGTGATCTCGGTGCCGATTCAAAATGGCCACCGAGAGTTGAAGTGACCTCGTGAGACTTCAACTATCGGCGGCCATTTTGAATCGGCGCTGAGATCAGGAACAAGAAGGATGCATGCAGGGTAGCGCTCCGGGCAGCGCTCCGGGCAGGAAAGAGGGGGCTCTTTCCTGCCCCGAAGAGGTCACTAGACCACCAGGGCAGTAGTAAGGTAAGGGGAGGGGGGTGACGGGGAGGGGGGGGGTGACGGGATGTGTGACAGGGGGGAGGGGAAAATGTGACAGGGGGTGGAGTGAGGGTGTGGAAGGGGCAGTGCGGAGTGTGGAAGGGGTGGGGCGTGTGTGCGGTGGGGGCGGGGCGTGTGCCCTCCTTTTGGGGGGACAAAATATGGTAACCCTAGCCATGCGGTAAGATTTCACTTACTACGTGGCCATGAGGGGAGGGAGCACTTACCGTTCACCCACTGAGTCAGTGGCCAGGGCTCCCGCGCTATCCCGGTGGTCAGTGGTGTTCCTTGGTCGGCTGCCACCCGGGGTGGATTGCCGCTGTGCACCCCTAATGCAGCGTTGTCTCCCCCCCCCCAGGTGCATCACCTCCAAACACCCTCCCCCCCCAGGGTGCATTGCTCATACTTCCTGGGGTGCTGGGAGCAGCCACGCAGCTGTGGGCTCCACCATTTCCCTGCTCCCTCTGCCCCGGAACAGGAAGTAACATCAGAGGGAGCAGGGAACCGGTGGAACCGACAGCCACACAGCTGCCCCCGCAGTGTACACCTGGGTGGACCGCCCCCACCCGCCCTTGGTAACTGGGTAGCGCACAGCACTGCTGAATTACCGCCATGAGCTGGGGGTGGAACTACTGCTGGCACCCCTGTTGGGCCGCCTGTAGCTCCAGATTGGCAGGGGGTAAGCCTATGGTGGGCTTACTTGTTTAGTAAAAGGGTCCCTTAGTAATGTATGCATGCAATACTTCTCCAGGTCCAAAGCAGTGGCGTAGCAAGGGTGGGGCAGTCCGCCCTGGGTGCACGCCACTGGTCCAAGGTACAACCTCTGAGCAAAACATACAGCGTGCTGCTAATAATTAAAAATTTAACTTTCAACTTCTCAGAAGATTGATTATATTGTTGGGTAGTGCCACATATTCTCCTATATCTTAAAAATTGTGAAAAGGGACAACTGTTCTTAAAATGAACCAGATGCATACTTTTAAATGCTAAAAAAAAATTTCTACCTGTGGGTTTGGAATAAACTTCCGTGCTCCGATAACTGCCTTCTTTTTTAATCCACACATCTATTTTATTTTTGTTACATTTGTACCCCGCGCTTTCCCACTCATGACAGGCTCAATGCAGCTTACACGGGGGGCAATGGAGGGTTAAGTGACTTGCCCAGAGTCACAAGGAGCTGCCTGTGCCTGAAGTGGGAATTGAACTCAGTTCCTCAGGACCAAAGTCCACCACCCTAACCACTAGGCCACTCCTCCACTGTTGCTACTATTTGAGATTCTACATGGAATGTTGCTATTCCACTAGCAACATTCCATGTAGAAGTCGGCCCTTGCAGATCACCAATGTGGCCGCACAGGCTTCTGCTTCTGTGAGTCTGACGTCCTGCACGTACGTGCAGGACGTCAGACTCACAGAAACAGAAGCCTGCGCAGCCTTCTACATGGAATGTTGCTAGTGGAATAGCAACATTCCATGTAGAATCTCCAATAGTAGCAACATTCCGTGTAGAATCTCCAATAGTAGCAACATTCCGTGTAGAATGTCCAATAGTATCTATTTTATTTTTGTTACATTTGTACCCTGCGCTTTCCCACTCATGGCAGGCTCAATGCGGCTTACGTGGGGCAATGGAGGGTTAAGTGACTTGCCCAGAGTCACAAGGAGCTGCCTGTGCCTGAAGTGGGAATCCAACTCAGTTCCCCAGGACCAAAGTCCAGCACCCCAACCACTAGGCCACTCCTCCACTCTGTTCATAATAGAAATTACAGTCAGACTTGATGGTAGGATAACATCGATTAAGTTCTTCCACAAATTGGAGTAACTCAGCCAGTAGAATTCCGTAACAAAAATGTCATTAGATGTAACCCCCCCCCCCCCCCCCCCCCCCCCCCCCCCCAGTTTACAACCTTATTGTACCCTGGTGTGGGATAACCACACCAGATTCACTTCTGCCTAATTTGACCACAACATAATCTTGTATTTGTTATCAACCGAAATGGCAAACGCCACATTGAGCCTGCAAATAGGTGGGAAAATGTGGGATATAAATGTAACAGTAATGTACAGGCGAATCTACTTATATGCAGTGCATATAAGTAGATTCGCCTGTACATTACTGTTGGATTCTGCAAGTTAAAGCAAATCTCTCCCCTCTTGTGGTTGTTACCAGGATATAAATGTAACAAATAAATTAAATAAATAAATAATGCAAGCCAGTCACACCAGAACGAACGCACGTTTCCGTAGTGATTCAGGCACATTATGGGCCAGATTCTGTAAATGGCGTCTGAAATCTAGACACGACCGATTAAAGCACTAGTGCTATTCTATGTAACATGCCTAAAGCGTGTAGGACCAGGTAACGCATGTACATTTAGGCGTGGTCATTTACGCCATTGAAAACCAGGTGTAAACACCCACGCATGAGTGTAGGCATGTTCCCCCAAATTCTACAAGAATGCACGTAAATTCGGGTAACGCCCCGACATGCCCACACTCCTCCCGTGCCTGCGCCCCCTTTTCAGCTGCACATGTTGGAATTTACACGCGTTCCCTTTTAGAATACACCTAAAATGAAGCACGCATCAATTCCAATTATTGACAATTAATGATGATAATTGGTTGTTATCAGCCACATGTCATCACTGATTGAGTAGCGCATGTAAATTGGCCACATGCACAATTCAACGCGTGTTACTCGCCGCGCTTTATATAGAATCCAGGCATATTTGCATACAATTTCTTTAATGCATCAGCTGTAAAAAAAATTTTAAATGTGCATTTGAAACTGTGCAAAGATAGTCTGGGTGTGATAGTTTTCTGATGTGGAAGCAGAGGTAAGAGGGTGATAAAAGGTGTGTGTGATGGCTCCCTGATGAAGACCAGAAGATATGAACTGATAAGGGCTGTGTACTAGCTCCCTGATGAGAATGGGAGTGGAAAGGGTTGGAAAGGGTGTATGTAATGGTTTCCTGATGATAGGCGCTACAGGTTAGATTCTATATATAGCGCCAGAAAAATCCACGTGGTAAAAAATTATGCCTAGGTGTATTCTCTAAAGTGTGCCTAAATTATATAGAATAGGCTTACATTTCCACGCAGTATATAGAGTACGCCAAGTTTTGTACTTTTTTGGGATCTTGCCAGGTATTTGTGACCTGGATTAGCCACTGTTGGAAACAGGATGCTGGGCTCGATGGACCTTTGGTCTTTCCCAGTATGGCAATACTTATGTACTTATAATAATTCACATAGATTGTAGGAAAGCCCAAGTTCCACCCATGGCCATGCCCACTTTTCAACTATGCGACCTAGAATTTACACGTACCACGTCTCAGAATATACTTAGCGAGTTGTGCATATAAGTCACTAATGCCAATTAGTGCTGATAATTGCTTGTTAACATCCAATTAACAGAACTGATTAGCTGGTTAATTAATGAAGGGGGCTTTTTACTAAGGCACGCTGAAAAATGGCCTACGCTGGTGTATTGGACGTGCACAGGTGCATTTTTCAGCGTGCCTGCAAAAAAAAAAAGCCTGTTTTTTTAGCCGAAAATGGACGTGCGGCAAAATTAAAACTGGCGCACGTCCATTTTGGGCCCGAGACCTTACTACCACCCACTGACTTAGTGGTAAGGTATCACACGTTAACCGGGCAGTAATCGTCAGCGCGCATACACTGCCGATTACCACCCGGTTAGCGCCACGCGGTAGAAAATAGAAATTATTTTCTGCCATGCATTTTGGATGCGTGTAAAAATTAGAATTATCGCCCAGGGCAGGCGGTAGCCGGGTGTTAATTCCAATTTGATGCACGTTGTATGCACATAGGCGCCTACACGCCTTTAGTAAAAGGCCCGTAAGTTATCCATATTGTTGTAGAATACGCTTCGATTTTCATGTGGAATTTCAGGCGCCATATATAGAATCCGGGGGTAAGCGTCAATTTATGTGGTCGACTCCTGCCCTGGCGCAGTGTAGAGGTCGCACACTTACCCCTCATTCTATAACTTGGTTCCTTATTTACGCACCAGTTGCTTGGATAAATTTATAGACTGGCAGCGTTTATGTGGGAAAGTTCCAGTTGAGCGCTCAGCAGCATTCTATGAATCACGTGCGTGACTTACATGGCACAGAAACACGGTATTCACAGGGGAGGAGCATGGACAGAAGCAGCATTTAGGTGTGCCCACATGCCCACTATTGATATGATGTAAGTGGGCACATTGATGCTGATTCTTTACTACTGCTACTACTTATCACTTCTATAGCGCTACAAGGCATACGCAACGCTGTACACCATACATGAAAAGACAGTCCCTGCTCAAAGAGCTCACAATCTAAAAATGGAATGTTGCTAGTGGAATAGCAACATTCCATGCAGAATCTCAAATAGTAGCAACAGAATCTCCAATAGTAGCAACATTCCATGTAGAATCTCAAATAGTAGCAACAGAATCTCCAATAGTAGCAACATTCCATGTAGAATCTCAAGTAATAGCAACATTCCAGAATCTCAAATAGTAACAACATCCCATGTTCCACTGCACTAACCACTAGGCTACTCCTCCACTAGCAACATTCCATCTAGAAGCCTGCAATGCGGCCGCGCAGGCTTCTGTTTCTGTGAGTCTGACGTCCTGCACATACGTGCAGGACGTCAGACTCACAGAAGCAGAAGCCTGCTTGGCCGTGTTGCTGATCTGCAAGAGCAGGCTTCTTCATTACTACTACTACTACTTATCACTTCTATAGCGCTACAAGGCATACGCAGCGCTGTACACCATACATGAAAAGACAGTCCCTGCTCAAAGAGCTTACAATCTAGATAAGACAGGTAGACAGAACAATTAAGGGTAAGGGAATAAAGAGGTGAGGATAAAGGACAGGGCAAGTGAGTAGTGGTTAGGAGTCAAAAGCAGTGGTAAATTTTTTTTCGAAAATTTTTGAAAACATACTTATTCCAGGAGACGTTTGAAAATAATCTGTGATAAAAGGTAATACTAGGTAGACTTGATTATGCAGTAAAATTATATGTTAGTTATGTATTTGTTATGAATGGCTGTTTAGTAAAAATTGGTGTTTTCTTTATTTTTTAAGAACGGTTGTCTTGGCTCGCTTTCCTATCAATTTGATGGACTTCTTTTATGTTTGTTTTTATTATGATTTTATATTAACATGTAAACCGTTTTTGTTTTGTAACCACAATTTGAGATGGTATAGCAAAATGAATAAACGAAAACGATAAAGAGGTGGGCTTTAATTTTGGACTTGAAAACGGCCAAAGACGGGGCTAGACGCACAGGCTCGGGAAGTCTATTCCAGGCGTGAGGTGCAGCAAGACTAAAGGAACGGAGTCTAGAACTGGCAGGAGAGGAGAAGGGGATGGATAAGAGAGATTTATCTACAGAACGGAGTACTCGAGGGGGGGCGTAGGGAGAGACGAGAGTGGAGAGGTACTGGGGAGCGGCAGAGTGTCTACTCTTATAGGTCGATTCTTTAGCGCTCAGCATGCAGCCCCTGGGAGTCGGTAAAGGAGGTAAATTCTGTAACCCTGCATTTAAACAGCACCTCTTGTATCGCAGAAAGGAGATGCCCATTTTTCTCTGGTTCTGTAAACACGTGTGCCCTTAGGCGCTGCTGGCGCAAGTGTGTGTGTGCTGAAATGCCAGAGATACATGTATAAGTTACAGTATTCCATAAACTACACATGTGTAACTCTTGCACAAACTCCATGCCTGCTATCTGTAACAGACTTGCTACTTAAGGTACACGTGTATTTTCAGAATAGTGCTTAGGCGCACTTTTGGCGTTTTAAGTGTTCACATATGCACATATATGCCATTATTCTAATTGCAATTGGCATGTAAGTTACAGTATTTTTTTATTGTTGTTTCTAAGCTTAAATACCTGAGGAACGCAAGATTTTCTCAGTGGTTTGTCTTCTCCTGTCAAGGGGTTTACCTCCATGCCCTTCATAGGCTATGTCTAGTCAGATCATTCTTCGACAAAAAAAGCCTTTTCACTACTAGTCCAAATGTTAGTCCTACCTCACTTGGATTACTGTAATGTTCTGTTTCTTGGTATTAAGTGTCAATATCAGAAAAAACTGCAAATAATAAAGAATATGGCTGCTATACTAATATTCAGATTGAATAGATATACTAGTGTTTCAGCTCATCTTAACAAGCTGCACTGGTTTCCCATAGCAGGAAGACTCAGGTTCAAAGCTGCTTGTTTAGTTTTTCAAATCTTATAGGGTTTCACCTCTGAACTGCTGACCACTACAGTAAAGTTTGCCTATTTGCAGAAGATACTAAGATCTGCAACAGAGTGGACACCCGGGAGGGAGTGGAAAATATGAAAAAGGATCTGAGGAAGCTAGAAGAATGGTCTAAGGTTTGGCAATTAAAATTCATTGCGAAGAAATGCAAAGTGATGCACTTAGGGAATAGAAACCCTCGGGAGATGTATGTGTTAGGCGGGGAGAATCTGATAGGTACGGACGGGGAGAGGGATCTTGGGGTGATAGTATCTGAGGATCTGAAGGTGATGAAACAGTGTGACAAGGCGGTGGCCGTAGCTAGAAGGTTGTTAGGCTGTATAGAGAGAGGTGTGACCAGCAGAAGAAAGGAGGTGTTGATGCCCCTGTATAAGTCATTGGTGTGGCCCCACCTAGAGTATTGTGTTCAGTTTTGGAGGCCGTACTTTGCGAAGGATGTAAAAAGAATTGAAGCGGTGCAAAGAAAAGCTATGAGAATGGTAAGGGATTTGTGTTACAAGACGTATGAGGAGAGACTTGATGACCTGAACATGTATACTCTGGAAGAAAGGAGAAACAGGGGTGATATGATAGACGTTCAAATATTTGAAAAGTATTACTCCGCAAACGAACCTTTTCCGGAGGTGCGAAGGCGGTAGAACGAGAGGACATGAAATGAGATTGAAGGGGGGCAGACTCAAGAAAAATGTCAGGAAGTATTTTTTCAAGGAGAGAGTAGTGGATGCTTGGAATGCCCTCCCGCGGGAGGTGGTGGAAATGAAAACGGTAACAGAATTCAAACACGAGTGGGATAAACATAAAGGAATCCTGTTCAGAAGGAATGGATCCTAAGGAGCTTAGCCGAGATTGGGTGGCAGAGCCAGCCGGTGGTGGAAGGTGAGGATAGTGCTGGGCAGACTTATACGGTCTGTGCCAGAGCCAGTGGTGGGAGGCGGGGCTGGTGGTTGGGAGGCGGGGATAGTGCTGGGCAGACATATACGGTCTGTGCCCTGAAAATGACAGATACAAATCAAAGTAGGGTATACACAAAAAGTAGCACATATGACTTTATCTTGTTGGGCAGACTGGATGGACCAAGCAGGTCTTTTTCTGCCGTCATTTACTATGTTACTATGTAAATGTTAGTACATTAACCCCCTCGGGCACTGTTCTGATCCCACTGGCATGTGTTCATGTCTACATTTATATTTACTCTCTGCAGCTATGTAAGCTGCATCCCATTTGGTCCTGTAGCCTGTGCACTGATAGGTTAGCTTATCCCAACTATCTGCACTCTGATAGGTGAGCTTCCTACATGGGAGTCCTGACTATTTATTTATTTATTTGCTGCATTTGTGTCCCACATTTTCCCACCTATTTGCAGGCTCAATGTGGCTTACATTGTTCCGTCATGACTATCACCATTCCAGAGTTAGAGATACAAGTGGTGATACAAAGAGAACATAAATAACATAGTAAAATTAATCAAACAAGTATGAAGTGATCAACAATTAGGGACCAGAGAAAAAGTGGTATTGCATTAGGGTTTATATGATGGATCGTTGCAATATGCTTTGATGAAGAGGAAGGTCTTCAATGATTTCCGAAAGTTGGTTAAGTCAGGAATTTTTTTTCACACCAAATGGTAATGCATTCCATAGCTGCATGCTTATGTATGAAAAGTTGGATGCATGTGTTATCTGCACTCCGATAGGGTGAGCTTCCTATATGGGAATCCCAACTATCTACACTCTGATAGGTTAGCCTCCTACATGGGAGTCCTGACTATCTGCACTCCAATAGGTTAGCTTCGTACATGGGCATCCCAACTGTCTACACTCTGATAGGTTAGTCTCCTACATGGGAGTCCTGACTATCTGCACTCCGATAGGGTGAGCTTCCTACATGGGAATCCCAACTATCTGCACTCTGATAGGTTAGTCTCCTACATGGGAGTCCTGACTATCTGCACTCCAATAGGTTAGCTTCGTACATGGGCATCCCAACTGTCTACACTCTGATAGGTTAGTCTCCTACATGGGAGTCCTGACTATCTGCACTCCGATAGGGTGAGCTTCCTACATGGGAATCCCAACTATCTACACTCTGATAGGTTAGTCTCCTACATGGGAGTCCTGACTATCTGCACTCCGTTAGGATGAGCTTCCTATATGGGAATCCCAACTATCTACACTCTGATAGGTTAGCTTCCTACATGTCAGTCCAGACTATCTGCACTCCAATAGGTTAGCTTTGTACATGGGAATCCCAACTATCTACACTCTGATAGGTTACCGCCTTCATGTGCCCCATTCCCTCCAATCACAGAAGTACTGGCAGACATTCATTTCATTTGACTTCAGTGACACCACGTTGCCCTTACTAACATACACCTTCCTACTGGCCTTCCTCAGCTCCCTGTCACAGACACTTCTTCTGTACTCCTGTGCCAACTTGCTAGACAATATCTGCTGGCCATTCTGTCCTACCTGACCACTGTGTGTCTTCTACCTGCTGCCTATCCTGTGCCCAGTGCCCATGCTGTATCTCTGTTCACCCCTGTACTGTACTTACTGCTCATCCTGCTGTCTGCTGCTTGTCTTTGCTATTTCCTCAGTGTGCCTTGTTTGCTAACACTGTGCCAAGTGCTTGGGTCATAGATACTGTCTAAACAGGGAGACAGAATAGACTAAGAATACATTCTGAAGCGTGATCCAGCTCATTGCACAATCTTTGATCCTTTCATCACTTCCACAGATACAACTTAATCCTTTCTTAAACTTTCTGCTGATAGAAGAGCTTGGGAAAGTGAAAGGGTAATCTTGATGGTTTATTATTTCTGTAGTGACCTCAATGTAAGCAGTGCATCGGTAGGGTAACGTCTGGGAAGGATAGATTGGGTGGGGTCAGAAATGAAGGGGGAAGTGTTTTTTTTGTACAAGACTTTAATCTGCCAAAATATGGATCTAAGTATCCTATCTGTGGAATCAATAAAAAGTAGAGAGATCCTGGATGCCTCAGACAGGAGGTACAACTGAATCTGGTACTTATGATCGGAAACAGTATCTCTAATGTCCAGGTAGGTGAGCACCTGAACACCCATAATGATCAGAGAGCAAGGTTTGAAATAACAGTCAAAGCAATACAGGAACGTAAGACCTTTGAAGTCAGAATGATTGAATATTTTGACACCCAACAGACAGGACTTAACAAAGATCTGGGTTTTCTAGCCCATTATAAACCATAAAGTTGTATTGCTATGTTTATCACCCTCCTCTCACCTATCCACCCCCATCCTGTTAGACTATCTCTGAAATGCTTTGATGTTCCCATGCATACCTCCTACCCACCTCCACCCTGTTAGACTGTCAATGAAATGCTTGGATGTTTTACTTATATTTACTAATAACACTGTATATTACTTCTCATATATAGTCCTTCTTATAATAGACCTCAGAGGTATTGGATATTCAAATTAAAATCAGTCGAGCCTTATGGATTGAATAGGGAAATTGAATGGCAAACATTGTTGTAATAGTGTCATCATTGAAAATAACTGTGATTGGTTGGTCGAGTCACCTGATTTCATTTAAAGAAAGAAAAAATGCCGCGGCCATATTGGAGGCTTGCGATTAAGGAAACCTACTCAGACATGAGAGAGTAAGGTAATAGATCCGTTGTTGAATGGTTATGATATATACAAAATGTATCACATTAAGATAAATATTATAATTCTTTTTCTAGGGGCATGCAGCCTTGATAAAGCCTGATGGCGAAACACGTGTCGGTGTGAGCCCTTGGAGTGGTAGAAATCTCAATGATTTGAAGCTTTATTTAAAGCTAAGTACAAAGGAATTTTTTCTATTCAAAAAGTTAAAAATTTAAAAGTAAAATATATAAAAATGATAGATGTTTGACCAATGACGAGAGGCACATAAGTTTGATTTCTGGATGTTTTACAACATCAAAGTGGAAGTTTATATCAACAATACCTCTGAGGTCTATTATAAGAAGGACTATATATGAGAAGTAATATACAGTGTTATTAGTCTGATATTGATTAATGAATCGTGAGAGTGCTGTATATATATATATCATAGTGGGCAATTTTTGACATTACTTATATTTACTGTCATCGACCACATTTGCTTATTTCCGATTTGACGAAGAAGGGCAACCTTCGAAAGCTAATCAAGAAATGTATTAAGTTATGTCCAATAAGAAAGGTATCATCTTATTTTCTTTTCCATGTTTTATTTTGTTTGATTTCTATAGATTCTACATGGAATGTTGCTATTCCACTAGCAACATTCCATGTAGAAGTCGGCCCTTGTAGATCACCAATGTGGCCGCACAGGCTTCTGCTTCTGTGAGTCTGACGTCCTGCACGTATGTGCAGGACGTCAGACTCACAGAAACAGAAGCCTGCGCAGCCTTCTACATGGAATGTTGCTAGTGGAATAGCAACATTCCATGTAGAATCTCCAATAGTAGCAACATTCCATGTAGAATCTCCAATAGTATCTATTTTACTGTCATAGTAATGCTTGAATGTTTTCACTTATATACACTGTCAGCTAGCACATTTGCTTATTTCCGATCTGAGGAAGAAGGGCAACCTTCGAAAGGTAATCAAGAAATGTATTAAGTTATGTCCAATAAAAAAGGTATCATCTTATTTTCTTTTCCATGTTTTATTTTGTTTGATTTCTATAGATTCTACATGGAATGTTGCTATTCCACTAGCAACATTCCATGTAGAAGTCGGCCCTTGTAGATCACCAATGTGGCCGCACAGGCTTCTGCTTCTGTGAGTCTGACGTCCTGCACGTACGTGCAGGACGTCAGACTCACAGAAACAGAAGCCTGCGCAGCCTTCTACATGGAATGTTGCTAGTGGAATAGCAACATTCCATGTAGAATCTCCAATAGTAGCAACATTCCATGTAGAATCTCCAATGGTATCTATTTTACTGTCATAGTAATGCTTGAATGTTTTCACTTATATACACTGTCAGCTAGCACATTTGCTTATTTCCCATCTGAGGAAGAAGGGCAACCTTCGAAAGCTAATCAAGAAATGTATTAAGTTATGTCCAATAAAAAAGGTATCATCTTATTTTCTTTTCCATGTTTTATTTTGTTTGATTTCTATAGATTCTACATGGAATGTTGCTATTCCACTAGCAACATTCCATGTAGAAGTTGGCCCTTGTAGATCACCAATGTGGCCGCGCAGGCTTCTGCTTCTGTGAGTCTGACGTCCTGCACGTACGTGCAGGACGTCAGACTCACAGAAACAGAAGCCTGCGCAGGAATGTTGCTAGTGGAATAGCAACATTCCATGTAGAATCTCCAACAGTAGCAACATTCCATGTAGAATCTCCAATAGTAGCAACATTCCATGTAGAATCTCCAATGGTATCTATTTTACTGTCATAGTAATGCTTGAATGTTTTCACTTATATACACTGTCAGCTAGCACATTTGCTTATTTCCCATCTGAGGAAGAAGGGCAACCTTCGAAAGCTAATCAAGAAATGTATTAAGTTATGTCCAATAAAAAAAGGTATCATCTTATTTTCTTTTCCATGTTTTATTTTGTTTGATTTCTATAGATTCTACATGGAATGTTGCTATTCCACTAGCAACATTCCATGTAGAAGTTGGCCCTTGTAGATCACCAATGTGGCCGCGCAGGCTTCTGCTTCTGTGAGTCTGACGTCCTGCACGTACGTGCAGGACGTCAGACTCACAGAAACAGAAGCCTGCGCAGGAATGTTGCTAGTGGAATAGCAACATTCCATGTAGAATCTCCAACAGTAGCAACATTCCATGTAGAATCTCCAATAGTAGCAACATTCCATGTAGAATCTCCAATGGTATCTATTTTACTGTCATAGTAATGCTTGAATGTTTTCACTTATATACACTGTCAGCTAGCACATTTGCTTATTTCCCATCTGAGGAAGAAGGGCAACCTTCGAAAGCTAATCAAGAAATGTATTAAGTTATGTCCAATAAAAAAAGGTATCATCTTATTTTCTTTTCCATGTTTTATTTTGTTTGATTTCTATAGATTCTACATGGAATGTTGCTATTCCACTAGCAACATTCCATGTAGAAGTCGGCCCTTGTAGATCACCAATGTGGCCGCACAGGCTTCTGCTTCTGTGAGTCTGACGTCCTGCACGTACGTGCAGGACGTCAGACTCACAGAAACAGAAGCCTGCGCAGCCTTCTACATGGAATGTTGCTAGTGGAATAGCAACATTCCATGTAGAATCTCCAATAGTAGCAACATTCCATGTAGAATCTCCAATGGTATCTATTTTACTGTCATAGTAATGCTTGAATGTTTTCACTTATATACACTGTCAGCTAGCATATTTGCTTATTTCCGATCTGAGGAAGAAGGGCAACCTTCGAAAGCTAATCAAGAAATGTATTAAGTTATGTCCAATAAGAAAGTATCATCTTATTTTCTTTTCCATGTTTTATTTTGTTTGATTTCTATAGATTCTACATGGAATGTTGCTATTCCACTAGCAACATTCCAAGTAGAAGTCGGCCCTTGTAGATCACCAATGTGGCCGCGCAGGCTTCTGCTTCTGTGAGTCTGACGTCCTGCACGTACGTGCAGGACGTCAGACTCACAGAAACAGAAGCCTGCGCAGGAATGTTGCTAGTGGAATAGCAACATTCCATGTAGAATCTCCAATAGTAGCAACATTCCATGTAGAATCTCCAATGGTATCTATTTTACTGTCATAGTAATGCTTGAATGTTTTCACTTATATACACTGTCAGCTAGCACATTTGCTTATTTCCGATCTGAGGAAGAAGGGCAACCTTCGAAAGCTAATCAAGAAATGTATTAAGTTATGTCCAATAAGAAAGGTATCATCTTATTTTCTTTTCCATGTTTTATCTTGTAAGATTTCTATTGATTACCTTTAAAAGTGGACTAACACGGCTACCATTCCACTCTACTCAAGATGGAAGAAAACATTAGTAAAATGGATAAGTTCCTTAAGGGGTTGACAGAACGGGAGGAGATAGACGAACTGGAAGAGCACTTCTCCAAACTAAAAAGAGCTACAAAACAACAAAATCTGTATGCAATGAACTATATAAAAGTAAGAGAAATTCAATGATCAATAATCTCAGAAAGAAGAAGACAGGGAAGAAGTTGTAATAGAGAAAGAAATCGGGAAGGGAGATGTGAGAGCTAAAAGAAAGAAGGTTAGAGAGTTAAAGTGAGGTGGCCACGTTTTCAGAAGGAGGAAGAGGTGCAAAAATCAATATGGTGAGCCCTCTAGGGACAGAGAGAGGACCTGCTTCTGCTTATAATGTGAGACTGATGGTTAAACAGATTATGAATGCCTAAATTAAAATTATACTTTACTAAACAAATACCTCAGTTCACTGAAGAAGATTCTGGAGGATTGAGTGGAATTTGCAAAACCTAAAGTAAATAAAGCACTGGAGCCAGATGAGATGTATCCCAGGATACAAAGCTAACTCATAGAGGTTCTGGTGGGTCTACTAAAGGACCTGTTCAGTGGAATATTTGGAGTTGGTAGCAATTCTGTGGGACTTCAGAAGGGTCAATGTTGTCCGGTGGCATAGCCACAGGTGGGCCTGGGTGGGCCAGGGCCCACCCACTTAGGGCTCAGGCCCATCCAACAGTAGCACATGATAATGAAAATGCTGCTCTGCATAATACTGGCACCTTCGCATGCTCAGTTTTCAGGACATGCCTGCTGCAGACTACCAAGGTGG
The DNA here is from genome assembly GCF_901765095.1 of Microcaecilia unicolor. Classification (NCBI taxonomy): domain Eukaryota; kingdom Metazoa; phylum Chordata; class Amphibia; order Gymnophiona; family Siphonopidae; genus Microcaecilia; species Microcaecilia unicolor. The sequence goes on from NC_044033.1 coordinate 7,266,805, forward strand.
AGACTGGAGAGAAGCATTTTCCCACCAGCTGAGATATTTTTTTGATGTGGGGGTGGAGGAGAGAACATTTTGTGCCCACCCACTTCTTGCCTGGGCCCACCCAAAATCTGCTGTCTGGCTACGCCCCTGATGTTGTCTCTCTTGAAAAAAGTGGTAACAGAAGTTGGAATCTACGAGCCAGGTAGTCTGACCGTGATGGTAGGAAAATTGAAGGAAAGCATAGTGAAGCTCTATCACTAACCCGGTAAGCTGCAAGTTCTCCAGAGACAAACAGGATAGCAAGTCCTGATATATAAGGGAGATGTCACCCAATTGAGCCCAGACTGTGAAAGGTATATCAAAGTTTTCTCAAGTTCCAGAGCAGTTTACTGCACATCGATATGGGTGAGCATGCTAGGGTTACCATGTAGGACCACCTCGGTTTCACTGTTTGCATGGTGTTTAGAGGATGACTTCTGCCACTTTCCCATAGTAAAATAATATTTATTTATTTGTTGCATTTGTATCCCACATTCTCCCACCTATTTGCAGGCTCAATGTGGCTTACAATATTCCGCTCTGGCTCTTGCCATAGCTGAGTAAAGATACAATTAGTAATTATACAAGAATATGAGTAACACAGTAAGATAAAGCATTGGGTATAACAAACCAATAGTGAAATAACAATTAAAACAGTAATTTACTAAAGTTCAAGTGAAGGGTCATTGTGATATGTTCTGTTGAAGAGATAGGCCTTCAATGATTTCCGAAAACTGATTAGGTCGCTTATTTTTTTTCACATGCAGTGGTAGTGAATTCCAAAGCTACGTTCCTATATAAGAAAAACTGGATGAATGGGTTAATTTATATTTTAGTCCTTTGCAGCTAGGGAAGGAATGTGCGTGAAGATCTTTTAGTGTTCCTGGGTGGTAAGTCAATAAGGTCTAACATGTAGACCGGGGCATCTCCATAAATAACTTTATGAATCAGGGTGCAAACCTTGAACGTGATACGTTCCCTAAGAGGAAGCCAATGTAGTTTTTCTCTTAAGGGTGTGGCACTTTCGAATTTTGTTTTACCAAATATGAGTCTGGCTGCAGTGTTTTGGGCTGTTTGAAGTTTCTTGATGATTTGTTCTTTATAGCCAGCATAAAGTGCATTGCAGTAGTCCAGGTGACTTAGCACCAATGATTGTACCAGACAGCGAAATATGTCTCTTGGGAAGAAAGGTCTTACTCTTTTGAGTTTCCACATTGAGTGGAACATTTTCTTTGTTATGTTTTTTGCATGGTTTTCCAATGAATTTACTGACTGATTGCTTTCAGTGGGTAACTAGAGAATTAGATCGAGTGTGCACAGCACATGGTTCACTTACTTTCACCAAAGCGTTTCAGAATGTCCTGCAAAGGAGGCTCATAAATACTCTGAGCAGCCTGGAGGTGGGTCCCAAGTTGGTGGACTGTGTTAGAAATTAGTGTTGAGTGATGAAACAATAGAGTCCGGTGTGGTTTACTTCATTGAGTAACAATAATTAAACAAGCTAGCATAACACATTTAAAATCAGATTCAAAATACCATAATCAGTCTAAAACTAAGAGAACAAAAAAGTCTTGATTTTCTTGCGAAATGAAAGATAGTTAGCATCTATTCTAATGTCAATAGGAAGAGCATTCCAAAATGGAACCATAAAATCAGAAAAAAATAGTCTTAGCTACTCTAAGAAACCGTACTCCCTTTAAGGATACTGGACGTAATATTAATAAACTCTGCAATCTCTCTGAGGAAACACAAATTAGATCAGTCAGTAGAGAGGAAGAAAAGCCATAGGTTACCTGAAAAAAACTGAGAGAATTGTATAATATTCTTTGTTGAACCTGAAGCCAGTGCAGCTGAGTTCGATAAGATGAAATACTGTCAAACGTCTTAAGGTTGAAAATCAGCCTAATGGCCGTATTTGGATTAGCTCTGTCTTTCTCACTAATTTAGTAGAAATGTTCAAATAAAGCACATTACAGTAGTCTAACCGTGGTAAGACTGACATTTCAACTAACAATTGAGTGAAATAGAATCTTATTAGTCTTAATTGCCTCAATTTAACAAACGTTTTCTTGCACAACTGACTGATTTGTGGTTCAAATGACAAAAAGAAATCTAAAAGCTCTCCACGTACTTTAGCTTTTGGTTTTAACAGCAAAAATTATGTTGTGTAACAAAGTTTTCTCTTGAGGAGAGACTGATCCTGGGCTACAGAACTACAATATTTGTTATCTTGCTTGAATTTAATTTCAGCAAATTCAAGGAAGCCCAATCTTGGATCCTTTTCAAACAGAGTATCCTGCATATTACCAGTGCGTTCTTTGTAGCAAAAAATGCTAGGCCACCCTTCAGGGGTGGGGTGATCACTAAGGGATCCACCCCACAATAGCCAGGTCCCCTGCAACCAGTCACAGAATCTATGACTAGGCAGAATTGATGTATAGAGCCTGAGCTCTTTCATTAAAACTTGGGGTCCATGGGTCAATTTTAGCAGACAATGGAAAAGGTGCCGGTACTCAAATGCGAGGCCACCCTTCAGGAGTGGGGTGATCACTAAGGGATCCACCCCACAATAGCCAGGTCCCCTGCAACCAGTCACAGAATCTATGACTAGGCAGAATTGATGTATAGAGCCTGAGCTCTTTCATTAAAACGTGGGGTCCATGGGTCAATTTTAGCAGACAATGGAAAAGGTGCCGGTACTCAGTACCCCCAAGTACCCCCTCAAAAAAGCCCTGCATAGTACTCAATATAGGAACTAAAATCTGAATATCATCTGCGTATGATAACAATAGTTCTCCAAGCCTAAAACAAAGAGAACCTAATGAAGACATAATAAAGTTAAAAAGAAGTGGGGACAAAGGAGACTCTTGAGGTACATTGCAGCCTGTAGACCACCAACAAGACAGAACAGTATCCTTTTTTACAGCATAGTTCCTGTTCTGAAGAAATTCGTGTAACACTTCAAAACTACTCCCCCACGCCAGCAGAACTCAGTCTTCATAGTAAAAGACCATGGTCCACTGCATCAAAAGCAACGGATATATCTGTTTTCCTTGACCCAGAAATTTCCTTACATGAGAAGTCAATACTAATAACAGAGATTCAGTGCTATGGCACACCCTAAATCCAAACTGTGTTCCATGTAAACATGAAAACTTATCCATATGCTCAGCAAACAATTTGCTCACATATGATTCTATTAATTTAGTCACAAAAGGGATACTTGCTACCTGGTGAAAATTGGAAGATATGAGATCCAGATCAGTTCCCTTAGGTATAGGTGTCAAAGTGATATTTCCCATATCCAAGGGTAAAGGTCCTTGTCGTAACATCTCATTAATCCCCAGCATAATCCAGGGGCCTTTGATATTAGATACATATGGATTGCATCCAGAAAGCATTGAGAATGAGAAACTTTGTTCAAACGTAATCTAACCTATTCAGTGAGAATCAGATGAAAAGAATGCCAAAGGCAATCTACAAGTTTAGACGTATCTACAACTTCTTCAGTTAAAACAGAAACAGAAATATTCTTACTTAGTTCAGCCCGTATCTGACCAACGTTAGGTTCAAAATAATCAGCCACCTGAGCAGCTGGAAAAACCGAATGAACTGAATTAATTTATTAATTAATTAATTAATTTAGAAAACCAGATTCAACCAATCCACTGTAACTCTTATTCCTAGCCTCAGTAGATTTCCTCTTATACTGATTAAATTCTTTCTTCTGTAAAAGCTTGGCATCAGGATCTCAAGTTTTACACCAACTATTTTCTAAGAGTCTACAATTACGTTTCATAGTCCGAAGTTCTTCAGTAAGCCGAGATGATCTTTTAAGCAATGCTCTCTTGGTTACTACTGGAGAAAATTCATCTAATACAGCAACAGAGAGTATTCCCAATTATGCTTCAAAGAAGATGACTTAGGAGCAATAGAGGGCCATAATCGAATGGGGGCGGCCATCTATAAGGGCGGCCATCTGTAATGACAGCCCCGTAAAGCGGCGTACCCGACTGTATTACCAAAACAAGATGGCCGGCCATCTTTCGTTTCAATAATACGGTTGGGGCCCCAAAAAGTGCCCTAAATGACCAGATGACCACTGGAGGGAATCGGGGATGACCTCCCCTGACTCCCCCAGTGGTCACTAACCCCCTCCCACCACAAAAAATGAAGTTTCTCAACTTTTTATTTTCACCCTCAAATGTCATACCCAGCTCCCTGACAGCAGTATGCAGGTCACTGGAGGAGTTGTTAGGGGGTGCAGTGGACTTCAGGCAGGTGGACCCAGGCCCATCCCCCCTACCTGTTACAATTGTGCTGCTTAATGCTTATTAGTCGTCCAACCCCCCCAAACCCACTGTACCCACATGTAGGTGCCCCCCTTCACCCCTTAGGGCTATAGTAATGGTGTAGACTTGTGGGCAGTGGGTTTTGAGGGGGATTTGGGGGGCTCAACACACAAGGGAAGGGTGCTATGCACCTGGGAGCTCTTTTACCTTTTTTTTGTTTTTGTAAAAGTGCCCCCTAGGGTGCCCGGTTGATGTCCTAGCATGTGAGGGGGGACAGTGCACTACGAATCCTGGCCCCTCCCACGAACAAATGCCTTGGATTTATTCGTTTTTGAGCTGGGCGCTTTCATTTTCCATTATCGCTGAAAAACAAAAACGCCCAGCTCACAAATTGTCGAATAAAACATGGACGTCTATTTTTTTTGAAAATACGGTTCGGTCCGCCCCTTCACGGACCCGTTCTCGGAGATAAACGTGCATGGAGATAGACGTTTTCGTTCAATTATGCCCCTCTGAGTGTATGAGACCAAGAGAGTGTGTGAGTGACTCTCCTGCTTATAATCGAATGAGAAAAACGCCCAAGTTCCGACCTAAATCGGGAGATGGACGTTTATCTCACAAAAACGAATAAAGCGGTATAATCGAAAGCCGATTTTTGGACGTTTTCAACTGCAATCCGTCGCGGATGCGGACAAAGTTGATGGGGGCGTGTCAGAGGTGTGGCGAAGGCGGAACTGGGGCGTGGTTATCTGCCGAACAGAGATGGGCGCATTTCACCGATAATGGGAAAAAAGTATGCGTTTTTAGCTAGAATTTAGGACACTTTTCCTGGACCCTGTTTTTTCACGAATAAGGCCCCAAAAAGTGCCCTAAATGACCAGATGACCACTGGAGGGAATCGGGGATGACCTCCCCTGACTCCCCCAGTGGTCACTAACCCCCTCCCACCACAAAAAATGAAGTTTCTCAACTTTTTATTTTCACCCTCAAATGTCATACCCAGCTCCCTGACAGCAGTATGCAGGTCACTGGAGGAGTTGTTAGGGGGTGCAGTGGACTTCAGGCAGGTGGACCCAGGCCCATCCCCCCTACCTGTTACAATTGTGCTGCTTAATGCTTATTAGTCGTCCAACCCCCCCAAACCCACTGTACCCACATGTAGGTGCCCCCCTTCACCCCTTAGGGCTATAGTAATGGTGTAGACTTGTGGGCAGTGGGGTTTGAGGGGGATTTGGGGGGCTCAACACACAAGGGAAGGGTGCTATGCACCTGGGAGCTCTTTTACCTTTTTGTTTGGTTTTGTAAAAGTGCCCCCTAGGGTGCCCGGTTGATGTCCTGGCATGTGAGGGGGACCAGTGCACTACGAATCCTGGCCCCTCCCACGAACAAATGCCTTGGATTTATTCGTTTTTGAGCTTGGCGCTTTCATTTTCCATTATCGCTGAAAAACAAAAACGCCCAGCTCACACATTGTTGAATAAAACATGGGCGTCTATTTTTTCCCAAAATACGGTTCGGTCCGCCCCTTCACGGACCCGTTCTTGGAGATAAACGCCCATGGAGATAGGCGTTTTCGTTCAGTTATGCCCCTCCTGGTCTACTATGGTCTTTATTCCAACCTCGCTATCGGGATACCCTATTTTCCCTGTTTTGGTGATATCTTTGAAAGATACCTTGTTCCAAACCATGTGTTTTTGAACGACTGTCGGCCTTCACCCAGTTTCTAGTTTAAAAGCTGCTCTATCTCCTTTTTAAATGCCGATGCCAGCAGCCTGGTCCCATCCTGGTTAAGGTGGATCCATCATTCTGGAATTATCTCCCCCTTCCCCAGAATTTTTCCCAGTTCATTACAATCTAAAACCCTTCTCCCTGCATCATCGCCTCATCCACGCATTGAGATTCTGGAGCTCTGCCTATCTCTTGGGCCCTGCGCGTGGAATGGGGAGCATTTCAGAAAATGCTACCCTAGAGGATCTGGATTTGAGCTTTCTACCTAAGAGCCTAAGTTTGGCTTCCAGAACCTCTCTCCCACGTTTTCCTATGTTATTGGTACCCATGTGTACCAAGACAGTTGGCTCCTCCCCAACAGTATCTAAAATCTTGTCTAGGTGACAAGTGAGGTCTGCCACCTTCGCACCAGGCAGGCAAGTGACCAGGCGATCCTCATGTCCACCAGCCACCCAGCTATCTACAGTACATGCCTAATAATCGAATCACCGGGTAAAACCGATGAGGGGGAACAAGATGGCTGCCGCTGCATAGAGCTGTTGTAATAGCGTTCCAACTTACTTGGGTAAAGCGATTTTCCTCTTCTAAAATGCCGCATACAAAGAGAAAAGGGGTGGTGAAGAAGGATCCCTTGCCCTCCGCTACCTCAACACCAACCCAACTAAGTTTGGATCGATTTTTGACATCACTCTCCCAATTATCAAGGGAAGGTAGTACCGTAGTGGAATTCACCGGAGAAGCGGAGTCTCCACCGGTTGATGAAACCTCCCTGTCTCTTCCATCGCAGTTGCTTCCTCCGTGTCCGGCAGCGTCAGCAGCCCTTGGGGCGACCCCATACACCACCGGAAGTGTGGTTGGAGAGGCGCCAGCTGAGGGACCTGAGCTGCAATACTCGCTGCCGAGCCCTGAGAAGATTATCTCTGGGGAAAAACCGGAGGTAAATTTAAATTTGATTTGGACTATGTTGAATGGAATGAATGAAATGCTGTTAAAAATGTCTGGGGAAGTTCATGTCATGAATGAAAAATTCGAGGAATTGAAAGTAACGATAGAGCAAGTTAAAACAGAAACCTCAACAAAGATCACGAATATCCAGAAAGAAGTAGATTTGCTCCATGAATTTAAGAATGCAGCAATAAGAGATAGTGGTGATGTTCGGCGCAGAATCGAACAGATTGAGAACTATAATAGAAGATTGAACTTACGATTGCTTAATTTCCCAAAACTCCTAGGAAATTCTCCTTCTGATCTCTTTAGAAGATATCTAAATGAGATTTTAAAGTTTCCCCTTGAAAGTATGCCGCCAGTAAATAAAATCTATTATATTGGAAATCCTATGGAGAAGATTGGGGAAAAACAGAATCTGCCGCAAACAAATGGTAATTTGGACATATCTGCTCTATTAGAACAAACTTTAGATAAATGTACTGACAGGGCGACCCTCATAGTTTCTCTGGTATTTGAGCAGGACTTAAATGCCATTATGAGAATCTACTTCAAAAATTCCACTACTCCTTTCGGAGGAGAAAGGATATGGATATACCCGGACGTTACAAAGCAAACCCAGCAAAAAAGAAAACTTTTCCTGGCAATGAGAAAGAGGACATTGGAGATAGGGGGTTCTTTTTTTCTTGCGTATCCATGCAAATGTAATGTTAAGTTGGGTTTAAATAAGTATGTTTTCTATTCACCAGACCAGTTAAAATCTTTTTTAGATTTAAAGCAACTTAAATAACATCTAAAAAGTAATTTTGATTGGGAGTAAGCAGCGAATATTTCCTTAATATCTATTTCTACTTTGTAATCTTCTCTACTCTTTTGTTCCTCCATTTTTGAATTGTGGTCTGAGGAAGCTAACTAATTTTTTTTTTCCTTTGTTTAATTAATTAGATGGTATAATTTTTTTGGCTGTATTTCATAAACAAGTTATGCTTGTTAATTATATTGAAATTAATAAATAGAATAATAAAAAAAAAAATAATCGAATCACCAACTACAACAGCTATCCTAGCCCTTCCCTCCTGGGCAGAACCTGCTGAAGACACATCCTCAGTGCAAGAGAATATTTCATCCCCTGGTGGGTTGCTCCTGGCTACAAGATTACTTCCAGCTTCACCAGGGTGATGCTCTCCTTCTAGGAGACCTCCCTCCTCCAAGGTGGCACAGGGGCTACCAGACTGGAGGTGGGACTTCTCTACAACATCCCTGTAGGCCTCCTCTATGTACCTCTCTGTCTCCCTTAGCGCCTCCAAGTCTGCTACTCTAGCCTCAAGAGAATGGATTCATTCTCTGAGAGCTAGGACTCTTTGCAATGAGCACACACATATAACCTCTCACCAACTGGGAGATTGTCATACATGTGACACTCAATGCAAAAGACTAGATAACACCCCTCTTACTGCTGGACTGCTGTATTATAGAGTTGTTTAAACTTCCTAAGGTACTAGGGATATCAGATTAATATAAAGAGCATTAAGATTATATGGTATAATATGTAATTTATTTAGTGTTTACTTCTCAGAAACTAATTAAATGTCATCAAATCTCTAATGTAAACTCTCCTCTTGTTGTCCTAATTAGGAACTGCCCACAAAAAAGTGTACTTAGCAGTATAAACAGTGGCGTTCCTGGGGGGGGGGGGGGGTGGTGGGTGCGGTCCGCCCCGGGTGCACGCCACTGGGGGTGGGTTGCCACGCGCCTGTTGGCTCTGCTCATTCCGTGCTCTCTCTGCCCCGGAACAGGTTACTTCGTTCCGGGGCAGAGGGAGCATGGAACGAGTGAAGCCGACAGGCGCGCGCATCCCCCCAGCAGGTAAAAATGCACCCGGGGGGGGGGGGGGGGATCGTTTTGCCAGGGGGGGAGAGGTGTCATGTGAACGATTACAGGAGGACCTTGCGAGACTGGGAGAATGGGCGTGCAAGTGGCAGATGAAGTTCAATGTTGACAAGTGCAAAGTGATGCATGTGGGTAAGAGGAACCCGAATTATAGCTACGTCTTGCAAGGTTCCGCGTTAGGAGTTACGGATCAAGAAAGGGATCTGGGTGTCGTCGTCGATGATACGCTGAAACCTTCTGCTCAGTGTGCTGCTGCGGCTAGGAAAGCGAATAGAATGTTGGGTGTTATTAGGAAGGGTATGGAGTCCAGGTGTGCGGATGTTATAATGCCGTTGTATCGCTCCATGGTGCGACCGCACCTGGAGTATTGTGTTCAGTACTGGTCTCCGTATCTCAAAAAAGATATAGTAGAATTGGAAAAGGTACAGCGAAGGGCGACGAAAATGATAGTGGGGATGGGACGACTTTCCTACGAAGAGAGGCTGAGAAGGCTAGGGCTTTTCAGCTTGGAGAAGAGACGGCTGAGGGGAGATATGATAGAAGTGTATAAAATAATGAGTGGAATGGATCGGGTGGATGTGAAGCGACTGTTCACGCTATCCAAAAATACTAGGACTAGAGGGCATGAGTTGAAGCTACAGTGTGGTAAATTTAAAACAAATCGGAGAAAATGTTTCTTCACCCAACGTGTAATTAGACTCTGGAATTCGTTGCCGGAGAACGTGGTACGGGCGGTTAGCTTGACGGAGTTTAAAAAGGGGTTAGATAGATTCCTAAAGGACAAGTCCATAGACCGCTATTAAATGGACTTGGAAAAATTCCGCATTTTTAGGTATAACTTGTCTGGAATGTTTTTACGTTTGGGGAGCGTGCCAGGTGCCCTTGACCTGGATTGGCCACTGTCGGTGACAGGATGCTGGGCTAGATGGACCTTTGGTCTTTCCCAGTATGGCACTACTTATGTACTTATGTACTTATGTACTTATTTCACCAGGGGGGGGGGGTGCTGCACCAGGGGGGGCCCATCGGTGATCCGCCCCGAGTGTCAGCCACCCTAGGAACGCCACTTAGTATAAATAGATATCAGAATTACATTCGCTTATGAGATTGACCTTGGGAGCCGCCAAACTGGTATAGTGCCTGATTCTAACAGCTCCGAAGAGCAGAATGTCCGTACTGTAATGCAAAGGGGTATGGAAAATGTGTATTAGCATAATATGCACCTTCAGTTTTAAATAAGATAATGTAATGCCCCTGACCTGGGCTCTTCTGGGTTTGGGGGTCTGACCTATTTGGAGCCTCCCGAAGTCAGTCTCAATTGGACCTTTGCTGACATGGTGCTCGGTGCCTCCACCTGGGGAAAGAAACGTTAGTGGATGGGATTACCCTCTTCTCCTCCAGGAAACTACAGAAATGAGTCCAAAGGAGACTTTGGAAATTAAAGCTGGTGATTAGCTTGACAGACTTGATAGACAATTATACTCGTTCCAGTTCAATGAACACTCTGAAGTCAGTAGTTCATGCAAACCCAAACTGTTTATTCTTCAAACTCGGCAAGTCAGGATCATCAACTGTAGAAACTTTTAACCATTCGATATAGGTCTTTAAACCTCTTCTGTTGTTCCTTGGAGGGAACTCCTAGGCCCCTTCTTCTCCTGGCGAGTGGCAGGGGACCGTCAGGCAACTAAGGACCCCCCCCAAAGGGCATAACCTTAGCTTTATCTCCTTCCAATCTCCTCCCCCTGTCACTCTTCAGACCCTGGGCACTATCTCTCTGCATTATATTTTATGAACTACTCTCCTTGGGCTGGGCTTCCTCCCACCCAGGGACATCCCACTCATTCCCCCCAGTGACTCTCTTCAGGGAACTTACTCTTCTTGTAATCCCCAACCTAACAGGGGATTACATAAAAATCTGAGTATATACACTAAAATGGAATGTAAAACAGAAGTCGCTAAAAAAAATGTGTACAGATAATGTATCTGAGGTTGAAAATCATCCAAAACATAAAAACAAAACGCCAAATTGGAGCCTGTAAAATCTTGTAAAGGGCTGGTGGTTAAGGTGCCCATTGCCACAATACTACTGTCAACCTTAAAACAGAGCCGTGAGGAGTGAAAAGCTAAGGATCGAGGGAGATCCATTATGCATTGCAATTACAAGGACGGACGTACAAGATGATATTATATATGTATATAGTAACATAGTAACATAGTAGATGACGGCAGAAAAAGACCTGCACGGTCTACCCAGTCTGCCCAACAAGATAACTCATATTTGCTGCTTTTTGTGTATACCCTACTTTGATTTGTACCTGTCCTCTTCAGGGCACAGACCGCATAAGTCTGCCCAGCACTATCCTCACCTCCCCACCACCAGCCCTGCCTCCCAACCACCGGCTCTGGCACAGACCGTACAAGTCTGTCCAGCACTATCCCCGCCTCCCAACCACCAGTCCCGCTTCCCACCACCGGCTCTGTATAGAGTGCAATCCACTTAAGTGCAAGTGTCTGGGACCAAAGAAATGCATGCAGTTAACCGGAGTGTGCACTTAACTGTTGTGACCCAAAGAAGCTTGATGTCTGATAAACATACGTACAGTACTGTTATACATACAGTATACAGTCTCCGTTAACTGACGTTAGGCTTACTTGAAGTAATCAGTTATAGTCCTCTGTACACTATTGGGTCTGTGAGTTCCATAGACTATATGTCTGCCAGACGGTAAAAACTGTCATAACACTGACATCCAGTGGCCTCCAGATAGGCCCGAGCGGTGTTAAGACTCTCCAGCGCTCTTGCAAAAGTGACAGGAGGAGGTTGTTGAATTTCATCAGCATGTGCCTCGCTGCTCATTTCATCCTCTGTTTCATCATCAGCCATTGTTGCCTGCGTGTAGGCGCATATCTCGACATCAGTGCTGTCGTCAGCTGTTTGTTGATCGTAATCAACAGCTATGTAGCGATGAAACTCCTCTTCAGTAACACCGGCTGGGATGTCAATAACCTGTTTATCTGACGCGTTTGCAACAGCTGCATCTGTTTCGTCCCTCTCCACATCCCTAATAAAGCATGCCAGCTTGTAGCAGTTCACAATGGTTGCCTGTGTAACATGATTCCAGGCTTCCTTCTGCATATGTAGGGAATCCAACAGTGATAGATTACGAGCCAGTTCAACAGCACGTTTATTCTTGCCAGTCTGGTCATCCATAACGCTCATCAGACGACGTAGCACAAGAGCCTGATAATGTTGTTTGAAATTGGCTATTATGCCCTGATCCATAGGTTAGATCAGAGAGGTAGTGTTTGGTGGCAGGAAGACCACTTTGACGTTAGACAGTCTGACATCATCCCTATGTGCACCACAATTATCACAAAGCAACAAAATCTGACGCTTTTGTGCCCTCATTCTAGTGTCTAACTTCTTTAGCCACTGCTTCCAAATTTCCCCAGTCATTCATGAATTTGCGTTAGCCTCGTATGACACAGTAAGTCGCTTAACTTTCTTGAAGCAACGGGGCTGTTTGCTCTTTCCAATGACGAGGGGTTCCAACTTCTCACTCCCATCCATATTGCAGCAAAGGAGGATCGTCAGTCGGTCCTTCGACATTTTACCTCCAGTAGTTTCAGCATGTCTGAATGCAAGTGTTCCATCAGGAATCGCTCGCCAGTAGAGACCGTTTTCATCAGCATTGAAAATGTCACGAGGTGCAAACTCATTCAAGATGGTAGGAAGAACTGAAACAACCCAATTTTCAGCACCAAAGTCATCAGCGTCTTGTTTCTCACCATGCTGTTTCTCTCCTTCCATCTTTCCAACCATCCAACAGTGGCTTTGAATTCAGTTAGTCCAAGACTTTCAGCTAGCTGGTTAGCTTTCTCCATAAGCAGTGGACCACTGACAGGAAACTGTGTGCTCCTGACTCGAGAAAACCACCGAAGAAGATGATCTTCTACCTCCTCAGCTTTTCCAGCCTGTTTTCGTGTCTGTTGTGGATTTGTATTGTTTTGCCAGTCTTCCAGAAGCTGATCTTTCTGCTTCAAGACACATGAAATTTGACTGGGATTGACACCATATTCTTTAGCAATAGATGCTTGACTTTGTTTGTTTTCTAAATTTTTAAGACCTTCTATTCGTTCAGCCAGTGTTAAAAGTCTTACAGTTCCGCCGCGGTGACGACGACCCCAGTGTACACACTAACAACATTCTTTCGCTTATTCTGCCTGTGGCAGTTAAAGGGGTGGTAAATTTGAAATCTCGTTGGTTGTCACGCGCCAATCAGCTTCCATATTCCATGCGCGCGCTTATGCGGAGTCTTTCCTGCAAAGGAGCGGTCTTAAACCATGCATGTAAACGAATCTTGCACTTATCAGTGGTGGGTTAAACTGAAGTTTGTCCCCATAGAAATTGATGGTGCCAAAAACGGGACCGAAGTAAGGCATGCAGTTAAACAGAGCATGCGCTTATCCGACGTGCACTTAAATGGAGTGCACTGTATATATATATATATAATTATATCATCTTGTACATCTGTTCTTGTAATTGTAATGCATAATGGATCTCCCTTGATCCTTAGCTTTTCATTCCTCAAAAAAATTATTTATTTTTTTTCTGCAGTCATCTACTATGTTACTATGTTATGATAGATAGATAGATAGATAGATAGATAGATAGATAGATAGATAGATAGATAGATAGATGATATTTTATTTTGAGGAATTAATTTTTACTTACTCGGTCAAGATCACTTGGACGCGTTGGCGTCAAAACCACCAGAGTTCGAATTCAGAAAGGAAATTACATCAGAATTTAGATGCATTTAAATGCCAAAAATAAATATGCATAGACTATGCTGATCAGTTAGAGAGCGGAGTCTAAATTGAAATTGATGTCTAGGAGCCCGACTGAACAAAGACCGCTAGGGAAAGGTCTCTTCACTGCAGCACCAGCTGCAAATTCAAAAAATATGATATAAAAATGGAACACATTGAAATTTAGAGTTCACAAAAATCCTGGAAAATTAAAAGGGAGACTTAAAAAAGGGGGTTGCTCCAAACACAAATAATGTTGTGATAAAAAACAATAATGAAATTAAGAATATGTGAAGGTAAAATGAAACAATGATGATCTCATAAAAATGTATCAGATAAATACATGCCTCACATATAACAAGGGGTCCTTTTACTAAGCTGTGGTAAAAACGGGCCCTGAGCCGTTTTTGCTGCGTGCTGAGGTCCTTTTTACCGCATCAGGTAAAAAGGCTGAAAAAAGACATGGCCATCCAATGACTGCTCTTTCTGCATGGCCTTGAGGTGGTAGTAAGGGTTCCTGCGTTAGCCTGGCGGTAACGGGTAGCATATGGCACTGCCCCTGCGGAAATATATTTTGAATATTTCTGCTAGTGCCAGAAATGCTGTGCGCTGGGGTGAAACTACTTCCGGCGCTTGTATTGGGCTGGCGGTAACTCCACTTAATAAAACGGCCCCTTGGTGAAGGCTGATGAAATGGAAATCCAAACTCAGCCATTGGCTAAGACCACAATAGTACAAAAAGGAATGAGATTAAAATACGGCTATAAAAAATATATTTTCAAAAAGGCTGAAAGTATAAAAAATTATATATAGAAACCATAAAGACAACAGAGCTATACATTGATGGTTCGTGTCTGCGATATGGAATGGCAAATGGAATACTGCAGTGATGTTGTCAATATATGCAAGTATGACAATATACGTAAATGTTGAAATGTCAAACTACAAGAAAGGTCTCAAACCTAAATCTGAGTTGAAACCATGTAGTATCAGTGACTGGAGGGAAAAAATGGTCTTCTCCTGTTTTATCAATATCTCTTCCTCTCCATGACTTCTCGATTAACTTTGTAAACGAAAAGCTTCAGATCATCCAAGGTATAATTGCTGGCGTACCAATGTTCGACCAAGGGTGCAGAGGTGACTTTCCGACTAATACAGCTCCTATGTTCAATTAGATGTACTTTCACCTGGCATTTAGTTGTTCCCATTATAAGAGGTTGCAAGGACCTCTGAATATGTATATGACATGTGCTGTGTTGCAGTTTGAAAAATGGCGCAGCGTGTGTACTTTCTGCGTCTGTGGATGAGTGAAAATGTCTATTTCCAATGCATGTGGGCAGATACTACATCTGCTGCATGCCCTGTGGCCTTAAAGTGTGTCTGAAAATATGTTCTACACGGGATCTGAAAGAGCCAAGGGGACCATTAACTCCTTGAGGTTCGTGCCTCTGGAGTATGCACTAACTAAATTCTTGTCTTTAAAGCAGTCGTGATTCTCTAGGATATGCCAGTTCTTCCTAATAATCTGCTGTATCCGCTGGCTATGTGGGAATATCTCAATATCCACATACAACTGGGACTTTCTTGTCTGTTCTGATGGTCAACAGGTCATTCCTAGATTTTGTGCTTGCTTTTTATATCCTTCTTTGATACACTTGTTTGGGTAACCCCTCCTGATGAACCTTTCTTTCACGATAGTGGATTCCTCCTCAAAATCTTCATGCTCCGAACACATCTTCTTTAACCATCAAAACTGACGGTATGGTAAGTTACGTTTGAGTGATGGATTGTGAAAGCTTGAGAAATACGAAAAAGGCATTCTTATCTGTTGGTTTGCGGTATAGGGTTGTACTGAATCTGTATTCCTTCATGTGAATGACCAGGTCCAGGAAATTAATTCGTTGTTCATCATACTGTATTTTGAAAGAAAGACGTGGATCATATTGGTTTATCCAGGCAAAGAATGTCCAGAGTTGCATTATCCACGCCAAAGTATGAAGGTTTCGTCAATGTAGCATTACACATAACAACATTTGATTTATATAGATGGTCTTTTATTTATTTATTCATTCTTATATCTCACAATTATCCAAAAACAAGTTTTGGTTCAATATGGCTTACATTTAACACTTGAGAGAAGTTAACAAGTTTTAAAAAACAATTACAGGTAGTATGGAACATTAGTAGCACGTATGATTAACCATAAAATTTCTTGAAAAGATAGGTTTTTAGTTCTTTTCTGAACTGAAGACAGTTAATGAGATGTGTATCCTACATGAGCACGCAGCTGTTTACGACCTAATCAACTTTTGTAAATTACTGAAGACATATCTCTTCAACAAGGCATACCACAATGATCCATAATAGGAACCGTAACGCATCACCACTACCTGATATTCTGAATGTTCTCTCTCTATACCTGATTGCTTAATTTTATTATGTTATCCATGTTCTTTATGTAATACCAATTGTATCTTTTACTCTGGAATGGCGAATGCCATGACGGAAAATTTTAAGCCACATTGAGCCTGCAAATAGGTGGGAAAATGTGGGATACAAATGCAACAAATAAATAAATAAAAGGTGCCACATGTAAGTTTGCTATATCGGGAGCCATGGCTGCTCCCATCGCTGTACTGCGTATTTGTAGATAAAATTGATCCAGAAACAAAAATAATTTTTAGTTAGAGCTATGGTTGCAAGTGTGATGACGAACCAGTTGGGAATGTGTCGGTTGGTTGTATGGTCTTGTAGTACTGATTCAATTATGTCGAGTGCTTGTAACTGAGGAATGTTTGTGTAAAGAGAATCTATGTAAAGGGTAACCAGTATCACACCAGTCAGGTCTCCATCAAATCCATTTAATAGATTGATTATATGCCCTGAATCATAAGTACATAAGTAATGCCACACTGGGAAAGACCAAGGGTCCATCGAGCCCAGTATCCTGTCCACGACAGCGGCCAATCCAGGCCAAGGGCACCTGGCAAGCTTCCCAAACGTACAAACATTCTATACATGTTATTCCTGGAATTGTGGATGTTTCCCAAGTCCATTTAGTAGTGATTTATGGACTTGTTCTTTAGGAAACCGTCTAACCCCTTTTTAAACTCTGCCAAGTTAACCGCCTTCACCACGTTCTCCGGCAACAAATTACAGAGTTTAGTTATGCGTTGGGTGAAGAAACATTTTCTCCGATTTGTTTTAAATTTGCTACACTGTAGTTTCATCGCATGCCCCCTAGTCCTAGTATTTTTGGAAAGCGTGAACAGACGCTTCACATCCACCTGTTCCACTCCACTCATTATTTTATATGCCTCTATCATGTCTCCCCTCAGCTGTCTCTTATCCAAGCTGAAAAGCCCTAGCCCAGCAAAGGTAGGTGACGGCGAGTTGGCAGCAGAAGGGGGGTCGAGAGGATCATCGGCGGGGGGTCCGGGCCAAATCTACGTGGGCCCAGGCCCCCGTGGCCCCACGTAGCTATGCCACTGTCTTGAGCTACTACTGAAAAAGGTGTGAGCAAAATCCAAATAAATAAATACTGTCCATCACATAATTGTCTCCAAAGTTCAGCAATGTAGTCATCTCGATCCTGTATGAACATAAGAGTAGCCATACTGGGTCAAACCAATGGTCCATCTAGCCCAGTGTCCTGTTTTCCAAACAGTGGTCAAGCCAGGTCATCTTTATCTGCCGGCTTAATCGCGATTGAATGGTCCATTGACAGTCCATGTGCAACCTCCTCTTCTGTTTTTGATAAATTGTAAAAACACTGCTTGTTCTTCTCAAGTGAATTCACTTCACGGAGGATGCATTGATCAAAAGCATGAATCAGGGGGTCCATTGGACCGGGAGGTATCCATGAGGAGGGTTTCTTGAACACAGAAAGATCGATATGTGGTGTGGTACTATTGGAGAATGCCTGAATAATCTGTAATTTCCTGGTGAATCTAAATAAATCGACCATGGTCTGAAATGCATTGTATTTGGTTGTGGGCACAAATGATAATCCTTTATGTAGAACCTGAATCTGTGTGTCTGTAAGATTAATGTGGGATAGAGTGAAAACAGGAATGTCTATCTCCACAGTCCCTCTGTGGCAGCTGGTGTTGATTGTATGGGTAAAACCTGCCCTGTGTTGGTCTGTGATTGCCTCTGCCTCATGGTACATACTGCTGAAACTATGTCGATAGCGGACATCCTCGCCTCTGATGTGTGTTCGGGGGAACTGGGTCCCAAATTTGTTCTAAAAAAAATGTATGATGGTCCTGCATGTGGTGAAGAGACTGGACTAGTAAGGGATAAAGTGTATGATTCTCCTGAATCGCTCCTAACCCGTTTTCTCTTTCTATGAGATGAGAGGAGACCTTCAGGATGAGATGAGATCATTGCATTCATAGGAGGGGATGACACAGTGGTGGTGGGAGGTGCTGGAGGTGGGTGTAGTGTCTGTTCTTCTACATCTTGTATAGGGTCTGGCCTGATGATGGGGATAGATGGAGATCTTTTTGTAACCTTGCTCATCCCTCTTAAATTTGTTATTCTTGGTGACTCTTAGAAACAGTGAAACCAAAGTCATGTCAAACACCAACTTATATACATCGGTTATTCATTTCTTCTGCTGACATTCCTTTGAAGTCAAGGCTATTCACGGTAGGCTGATGGTATTCAGCAAATTGTTCACTGAGATGTTACATACATTCAAGTTGATGGTTACACAATTTAGAAAAATACCTTTTTGCTGCTGTTTTCCTAAAATTTCCTCCACTCTGCCATAGCTGTAGAGTCCTATAAAAGTGGTTTACGGGCTGCCTGGGTGATAAGACTATGCATCCCAAGAATCACCGTACTCCTTCCCCCAAAGAGACAAAGGTCCCCACACCTCCTCACTATGGCAAGTCAGCATCGGGTTTCGCACCTGTCACTTGCCCCAGTCTCTGAATCCTTGCTCTTGCAAGTGCCACTAATGTCTAACCAGTTGGGTATAGACGGGCTGATTTTCTCTCTCTCTCTCTCATTGGGGGCAGCTGCAGGCATTGGCAGGAATGGGGCTGTCCCCTGACAGGTATGATCAATGGCAGAAGAAATTCCATAGACAAATGTTTTGGCAGCAAAGTCAGAGTTTAAATCTTCTTCAGGGGAATATACTACTGCCACTAACAACAGCCCTTCCAGAAACTTCTCTAATCCTCTGGCAGGATCCTGTGCCAGAAGGTTTGAGTGTCTCATGCACGAGGACAGGTGCAGGAAAAACAGCAGGTCAAAAGTGCAGCCTAGAGACCCTCAGTCTGCAGATGGCTAAAAACAAAAACAAAGCCACCCACAATTCACTTTTATGGGTTGACAGAAAAGAAGGCTGCCAGCCACCAGCTAGATACAGACACTGATGCACTCACTATTAGGAACAGCATGGGGAAAAATACATACAGCCATATACTCTATATTGCCCGTTACTGTTACACATTAATCATTAATTGTGATTTAAAAAAATTAATCACATTGCAGCATCTCCTGTCTCCTCCAAAGATCTCTTCTGCTCTCTTCTACTTCCAACCCCTGTCCTGGGCACAATCGGACATCTTTCCCCCCTCCCCCATTCGCTATTCAACATCACCCCCTATACACATACACACAGTCCAGTCTACTTTAAAGGTGGTCTTCTGTTGATCCTCACCTGCAGCCTGGTCCAAAGCTTTCCTTCTGACCCACCCCACCCAGGCAGAAACAGGAAGTGATATCAGAGGATGTGGGAGGAGCCAGAGAGAAAGCTTTGGAGCAGGCCATAGGCGGCATATGTGCAACCCTGCTACTTCCATGGACCAACAGAAGTAGGGTTACCATATGGCTCCAGAAAAAGGAGGACGGATTGAGCCAGCCGGGTTTTACTTCCATTGCTTTCAATGGAAAGCAATTGCGCCAGCCGGGTTTTACTTCCATTGCTTTCAATGGAAAGCAATGGAAGTAAAACCCGGCTGGCTCAATCCGTCCTCCTTTTTCTGGAGCCATATGGTAACCCTAAACAGAAGACCACCTTTAAGGTAGACCGGCAGGGGGTATTGAGGAAAGGGGCAGATGCTGAACACTAGGTGGGGTGAGAGGGCATGAGCTGCAGACCCACCAGAAGAACTGGAGGGGCCAGTGGTGGAAGTTATGGCTGAGGGAGTGACCTCATGGCTGCTGGAGGTCACTCTTCTCATGAAGAGCTTGGTGCTGCTCACCACTAAGCTTGTGTCGCTGCTCATGGGGATAGAAGGGAGGGAGGGAGGGAGAGGTGCTGGACAATGGGAGGGAAGGAAGGGAAGAGGAAGAGAGAGATAGAGAGATAATGGACCTTAAGAAAGAAAGGGAGATAATGGACTTGGGGAAGAGGAGAGGAAGGGAAGAAAAAGAAAGGGAGAAATGTTGGTTCTGGGGGTGGAAGGGAGGGAGATTATCAGTCCTTTAGAAAAGAGAAGGGAGGGGATTTCATATACCGCCATTCTGGGGTTACAATCAAAGCGGTTTACCTATTATGTACAGGTACTTATTTTGTACGTGGGGCAATGGAAGGTTAGGTCACAAGGAGCTGCAGCAGGAAATACAAATAAATAAAATGTCTTTAATTGTGCGGATTAATTATGATTAAACATTTTGATCAAAATGCAGCCCTAATGTAAATATATTCTAAAATATTCTGATTTATGTGTATTAGGAATCTTAAATCAGATCCCCTGTTATACGATCACCCTACCACTTCTTATCATTTCTACAGCACTACTAAACATACTCTCTTTCTCTGTCCCTAGTGGTCTCACAATCTAAGGGGGGGGGGGGGGGTTGACACAGGAGTGACTTGTCCCAGGTCGTAGGGAGCTGTGGTGGGAATTCAACCTGGTTCCCCAGGATCTCAGCTCATTGCACTAACCATTAGGCTCCTCCTCCCCTCATGCTGTAATGGTGACCTTAAAGAAAAACACTGTGCAAGAAAGAATCGTTTTTGAAAAGCTTTTTTGAGGTTAGAATTCGTGGCAAAAGGTTTAAGTCTGAACGTAAATGAGAACAGTTGATTAGACTAAGAGAAATGTATAGGGTTTTTATCTTTACTGAGATTATATTTAACTTTGATGATACTATCACCAAGGCAGTGGAAAGTGCTCAGGTTATCTTTCGCTACATTTCCTGAACTGATTTGTTCTTTTATCCTGCTTTATTCCTCACTTACCTTCCCCAAGAAAACAAGTACAATCGGTTAAGTAACTACCATTATCTGCTTGTTGCTTTCCTTGTCCAACCCCAGAGAGGAAATATTTGTACTACAATAGAGTTTTCTTTTTCCATCACCAGACTCTCTACCCTACCACCAGGGAAACTGCATTGCTGTGCGGTATTCGTGCAAGAGAGAATGAAGAAAGTGGAGGATGCACGCTTTTCTTGCAAAAACATCCAAATCACTACTTTTGAAACACGTTTTTTTAGACGTTTTTCTATGACGTTTGTCTGCAATGCATCCAAATCACAATGGGGCGTGTCAGGGGCGTGTAGAGGGCAGGATCTGCCATAATGGAACAAAGCAAAAACACCCAGAGCTAAAACCTAGACGTTTTGGGCTAGACCTGTTTTAATAACAACTAAGTCACAAAAAGGTGCCCCAAACGACCAAATGAACATGGAGGGATTAGGGCATGACCCCCCCCCCCTTTACTCCTCCAGTGGTCACTGACTCCCTCCCACCCCCCAAGGATGTAAATGAAACAGTACATACTAGGCTCTATGACACTTTCAGATGTAATGACCAGTCCTGTTAGAGCAGCAAGCAGGTCCCTGGAGTAGCCTAGTGGTCAGTACAGTGTACTGTAGAGAAGGAGACCCAGGCCCATAATCCACTCTAGCGGTTACACTTGTGGTGGAAAGTGTGAGCCCTCCAAGACCCATCAAAAACCTACTGTACCCACATATAGGTGATACCTACAGGCATAAGGGCTATTATAGTGGTGTACAGGTGGATACAGTAGGTTTTGGTGGGTTTTGGAG
Source organism: Microcaecilia unicolor (assembly GCF_901765095.1). Classification (NCBI taxonomy): domain Eukaryota; kingdom Metazoa; phylum Chordata; class Amphibia; order Gymnophiona; family Siphonopidae; genus Microcaecilia; species Microcaecilia unicolor. The sequence continues at coordinate 7,288,500 of NC_044033.1, forward strand.
GGCTCACCATACAATATAAGGGGGCAACAGTGAGATGTGTACCTGGGACCTTTTATGTGAGGGCCACTGCAGCACCCCCTAGAGGGCCCCACTCCTTTGCTGGGATGTCTATCCAGCTTATTTTCGAAAGAGAAAGATGCCCATATTTTGACCCAAATTGGGAGATGGGCGTCTTTCTCCCATGGGCGCCCAAATCGGTATAATCAAAAGCCGATTTTGAGTGTCTTCAACTGCAATCTGTCGTGGAAACGGGCAAAGTTGATGGGGGAGTGTCGGAGGTGTGGTGAAGGCAGGACTGTGGTGTGTTTATCGGCCGAGGAGAGATGGGCGCCCTTGGCCGATAATCGAAAAAAGAAAGGCGTTTTTAGCGCGAATTTGGGTCACCTTTTTTGGACCCTTTTTTTTTACGAACAAATCCCAAAAAAGTGCCCTAAATGACCAGATGACCACCAGAGGGAATCGGGGATAACCACCCCTGACTCCCCCAGTGGTCACTAACCCCCTCCCACCAAAAAAAAAAAAAAAAACTTTAACAACTTTTTTTTTGCAGCCTGTATGCCAGCCTCAAATGCCATACCCAGCTCCATCACAGCAGTATGCAGGTCCCTGGAGCAGTTGTTAGTGGGTGCAGTGGACTTTAGGCAGGTGGACCCAGGCCCATCCCCCCCCCCCCCACCTGTTCCACTTGTGGTGGTAAATGGTAGCCCTCCAACCCCCCCCCCAAAACCCACTGTACCCACATGTAGGTGCCCCCTTTCATCCCTAAGGGCTATGGTACTGGTGTAGAGTTGTGGGGAGTGGGTTTTGGGGGGATTTGGGGGGGGGGGCTCAGCACCCAAAGGAAGGGAGCTATGGACGGGAGGTATTTTACTTTTTTTTTTTTTTTATTGTTACAAGTGCCCCCTAGGGTGCCCGGTTGGTGTCCTGGCATGTCAGGGGGACCAGTGCACTATGAATCCTGGCCCCTCCCACAACCAAATGTCTTGGATTTGTTCGTTTTTGAGCTGGGCGTCTTCATTTTCCATTATCGCTGAAAAACGAAATCGCCCAGCTCAAATCCGCACAAATCCAATGCATTCGCCCGGTACCAACCGTATTATCAAAAAAAAAAGATGAACGCCCATTTTTTTTCAAAAATACGGTCTGTCCCGCCCCGTCACATACCCATTCTTGGAGATAAGACGCCCATGGAGATGGGTGTTTGTGTTCGATTATGCCCCTCCATCTGGCCTGTCTACTGCTGCTCCTCCCCCCCCCCGATACATCCCCATGGTTTGATTTTGTGCATTTTTCACTTAGATTTTTTTTAATGCTCCAAAAAGATAAATGCACTGAGCACAACAATGTATAAGCAAATGGCTATTTTGGGGGAAAAAAGATAGTCTTTTTCATATTTGACAATGACCATGTTCGCAACTGGATCTTTGCCCGTTTTCTGCAAAACGTCCAAAGTTGGATTTAGAAGTCATATTGGAAATGCCCCTCCACAATTACCAGTTTCTGCAAGGAAAAAAGAATATATTGCAGGTACTAGTTACTTGTTTAATAAAAGTAATAGGTTACTGTGAAAAGTCATAAAAAATAATGTATTACTTATAGTATACTTGCTGGAAATAAGCAGTTGTTTCAACGTTACATAAAACGAATTCTAGTAATTGTGTTGTTTGTTGATTACATACGTTTTATTGTTACCCACTTTGGGTAAGGCAGGATACAAATGTAAAAATGAATAAATAAACTTCACATCTTGCTAACTTCAAAATCAGGTCATTCATACATAGTAACATAGTAACATAGTAGATGACGGCAGAAAAAGACCTGCATGGTCCATCTAGTCTGCCCAAGATAAACTCATATCCTGAATTTGTACCTGTCTTTTTCAGGGCACAGACCGTATAAGTCTGCCCTCCCCTATCCTAGCCTCCCAACCACCAACCCCTCTTCCCCCCACCACCCAATTTCAGCTAAGCTTCTGAGGATCCATTCCTGCTGCACAGGATTCCTTTATGCATATCCCACGCATGTTTGAATTCCGTTACCGTTTTCATCTCCACCACCTCCCGCGGGAGGGCATTCCAAGCATCCACCACCCTCTCCGTGAAAAAATACTTCCTGACATCTTTTTTGAGTCTGCCCCCCTTCAATCTCATTTCATGTCCTCTCGTTCTACCGCCTTCCCATCTCCGGAAAAGATTTTTTTGCGGATTAATATCTTTCAAGTATTTGAACGTCTGTATCATATCACCCCTTTTCCTCCTTTCCTCCAGGGTATACATGTTCAGGTCAGCAAGTCTTTGGTCATACATCTTGGAACGCAAATCCCATACCATTCTCGTAGCTTTTCTTTGCACCGCTTCCATTTTTTTTAACATCCTTCGCAAGGTACGGCCTCCAAAACTGAACACAATACTCCAGGTGGGGCCTCACCAACGACTTGTACAGGGGCATCAACACTTCCTTTCTTCTGCTGATCACACCTCTCTCTATACAGCCTAGCAACCTTCTCGCTACGGCCACCGCCCTGTCACACTGTTTTGTCGCCTTCAGATCCTCGGATACTATCACCCCAAGATCCCTCTCCCCCTCAGTACCTATCACACTCTCCCCGCCTAACACATACGTCTCTCGTGGGTTTCTACTCCCTAAATGCATCACTTTGCATTTCTTCGCATTGAATTTTAATTGCCAAACCTCAGACCATTCTTCTAGCTTCCTCAGATCCTTTTTCATGTTTTCCACTCCCTCCCGGGCATCCACTCTGTTGCAAATCTTAGTATCATCCGCAAATAGGCAAACTTTACCTTCTAACCCTTCGGCAATGTCACTCACAAATATATTGAACAGAATCGGCCCCAGCACCGATCCCTGAGGCACTCCGCTACTCACCTTTCCCTCCTCCGAGCGAACTCCATTTACCACCACCCTCTGTCGTCTGTCCGTCAACCAGTTCCTAATCCAGTTCACCACTTCGGGACCTATCTTCAGCCCATCTAGTTTATGCTTCATATTGAATTCAACTCTACTCAATATAATCAGTCATAAGGCATATCTTCACTTGCTAATGCTTTAACTAAACAGTTTCCTATTACAACAAAGGAGCAAACTGCATTCCAAAATGTTTATCTATTGGTCTGCATCTTCTTACAGTCATTATAATTTGTCCACCCATGCTGAAAAGTCTTTAAACAGGAGCACTTCAAAGCAAATCTGTGTTATATTTCAAAAACAGCGCCTTGATATGAGGATATTGTGATACACTGATTGCTTCATGAGAATCAAATCTTTGTGGTCAAGGTATTGACCAAAATGCTTATCGAGCCCATGTTAAAGTGCACGGACCAGAGGTGACACATATTTAAGACTAGTAAAAAAAAGCCCCGTTTCTGATGCAAATGAAACGGGGGCTAGCAAGGTTTTCTTCTGTGTGCATGTGGGAGTGTGTGTGTCCCTGCCCTCTGCCCTCTCTCCCTTCCCCTGTGCTGTCTGTCCCCTCTGCTCTCTGTCCCCTCCCCCCTCGGAGTCGAGTCCTTTAGTGTTAAGTTTCCTGCTGTGCTGTGTTTGTGTTACAAAGATAGTGAGGGCTTCTGCCCTCTCTCCCCTCCCCCCTCTGAGTCCTTCACTGTTACAGAGAGAGTGATTTGATTCCGTGCTTTGCTGTGTTTTCCTTCACTGTGTTACAGAGAGAGCGAGGGCGGGGTAGACACTCATGGGGAAACCGGATATCTCTCCCCTTTCACACTTCCGGCTGGAGGCTTCATTTAGAACGTTGGTGGTGCCTTTTATATAGAGAGATATGCCCCCTCCTTAACCCCAGTCCTCAAGCCCTGCCTTTTATACTTCTTGGGTCCTGTCCTTTCGGCTCCACCCCTTCCGTCTCACTTCCTCCCTGGGCAGGACTTGTGGTTTTAAGGTGGTTCAGACTACCTGAGGTATCGTTCTTAAGGGTGAGGGGCAATATTCTGTATACCCCCTCACAATGCTTTAAAAAAAGTCCATGGGACCTTCATATGAGAGACTGAGACTTGCTTACATGTTCACCACATTTAAACCAAAATAGGCCAGATTCAGCCTCCCTATAGCATCCAAATTCACCCGCATGAATTTAGATCTGCTCTGAAGGTTTGAAGGTGTACATGTATGTACGTGCATGTATTCTGTGTGTGAGCCTGGGCTTTATTTTGGTTGAACAAAGAATGTTTCAAACTTCTATATGAAGTAGATTTTCAACTGGTATGTCCCAGGTAGCACAGTACACTCTACCTATACTGCTACAAAAATTAATTAAAAAAAAAGATTGGTTCGTTTAAGGATAAAATCATTCAGGTATTGTTGTTCTATGATATGGAATAATGTTCTGGTGGACATAGAACTTTCAGAGACTTCTACGATCTTTCCTTTTAAGTTAAAAGCATTTTTGGCATATGGAGAGGGGGCCTCCTAACTATGCTGGCCTGGTGTTCTAAGCTAAGGTGGGTAGGAATGACGACAGGGACGTGTGATATGTGCCCGTGTGTTGTTTAGTCTGTGGCGGCTTTCATTCTGTTTTATATTTTTTTATGCTTATATTTGTATTCTTTGTTATGCGAATTGTATTTTGAGACATTGTGCAACTCGCCTGGAGTATTTAGTTATTAGGCATGTAATAAACAGAGATAGATCATGAATGAGTGAATGAACTTGTGCTATCAATGAGATGGAACAGCTTGAACTTTATGAGGCCCCTCCAGAAATATTTAACTTCTTCTATTTTTAGTTATTGTACACCGCCTTGATTGTTTGTTTTCCACTCATATCTCTTGCAGCAAAGTCTCAAAGGGAAACAAGCTGTGTGGTATGTACACGTTAGGAGAGTGGACACCCTTTCAGGGACCTAAAACGTCACTCAGCTGGATCCAGCCGACTAGCAGGCTTATTTTTGAAAGAGAAGGGCGCCCATCTTTCGACACAAATCGGAAGATGGGCGTCCTTCTCCCAGGGTCGCCCAAATCGGCATAATCGAAAGCCGATTTTGGGTGTCCTCAACTGCTTTCCATTGCGGGGACGACCAAAGTTCACAGGGGTGTGTCAGAAGCATAGCGGGACTGGTGCATGCCTAACACATGGGCGTCCTCGTCCAATAATGGAAAAAAGAAGGGTGTCCCTGACAGGCGACTTTACTTGGTCCATTTTCTTTTATGACCAAGCCTCAAAAAGGTGCCCAAACTGACCAGATGACCACCGGAGGGAATCGGGGATGACCTCCCCTTACTCACCAACCTCCTCCTACCATTAAAAAAACTTTTTAAATATTTTTTACCAGCCTCAAATGTCATACCCAGCTCCATCACAGCAGTTTGCAGGTCCCTGGAGCAGTTTTAGTGGGTGCAGTGCACTTCAGGCAGGTGGACCCAGGCCCGCCCCCCCTACCTGTTACACTTGTGAGCCCTTCAAATCCCACCAGAAACCCATTGTACCCACATGTAGGTGTCCCCCTTCACCCCTTAGGGCTACAGTAGTGGTGTACAGTTGTGGGTAGTGGGTTTGGGGGGGGCTCAGCATACAAGATAAGGGAGCTATGCACTTGGGAGCAATTTGTGAAGTCCACTGCAGTGCCCCCTAGGGTGCCCGGCTGGTGTCCTGGCATATCAGGGGGACCAGTGCACTACGAATGCTGGCTCCTCCCACATCCAAATGGCTTGGATTTGGTTGTTTTTGAGATGGGCGTCCATTATGGCTGAAAATCGGGGGGGGGGGGGGGGGGCGACCATCTCTAAGGTCGACCTAAATTTTGCGATTTGGGCGTCCCCGACCGTATTATCGAAACGAAAGATGGACGCCCATCTTGTTTCGCTAATACAGGTTTCCCCGCCCCTTCGCCGGGACGTCCTGCGAGAACGTCCTCAGGAAAACTTGGGAACCCCTTTCGATTATGCCCCTCTTTGTGGGTTAAAAGAAGCCTGGACATTAGAAAACGTAGTCCTAAATGTCCAGGATTTTTCTTCTGCTTCCCATCTGAGAAGCTGAGAACCCCTCTGGGGCGGTTTCCGTGTCCCCCACCCACCCTTCCCTTTGTTCTACGCCTTGCTGGTGAGAGCTGCTTGGTATCCTGCTCCCCTATTATGGGTCAATAATAGTGTTAGACAAACAGCTGATCGAAGCTTCTTTCATGTACCTTACATAAAGAAAGCATAAGGCAAACAAAATCCCTTTTCTTTGTTATCAAGCAAAGCAAGTTTCAACAGTGCAAAGTCAAACAGTGGAGGAGCAACTGGGAGTGACACAGCCTGTGTGAGAGGAACATTTTTTCACGCTTGCAGCAAAATGTGCTGAAGCCAAATAGATGATAGAAAATCAGCAAGACAGAAAATGCACTCATACTGTTTTTCTCTGTGATGGGTGCCGGGGGGGGGGGGGGGGGGGGGGGGCTTTTCACAAGGCTTTCTCAAAGCACCTTACTGCCACTCCCCAGTTCCCCTGCCATTCAATTACTGAAATCCCACATGCAGCTTTGCTATTGCACCTCATTCCTGCCCCTCAGTGCCCCTGCTATTCCAGTACGTGGAGGAGTAACTTAGTGGTTCGTGCAGCAGACATTGATCCTGGTGAACTGGGTTTGATTCCCAGTGCAGCTCCTTCTGACTCTGAGCAAGTCACTTAACCCTCCATTGTCCCTGGTACAAAATAAGTACCTGAATATACGTAAACCACTTTGAATGTAGTTGCGAAAACCTCAGAAAGGTGGTATATCAAGTTCCATTTCCTTTTCCCTATTTGAGATTCTAGATTGAATGTTGCTACTATTGAGATTCTGTTGCTACTATTTGAGATTCTGCATGGAATTTTGCTACTATTACCACTACTACTACTACTACTACTACTATTTAGCATTTCTATAGCGCTACAAGGCGTACGCAGCGCTGCACAAACATAAAAGAAAGACAGTCCCTGCTCAAAGAGCTTACAATCTAATAGACAAAAAATAAATAAAGTAAGCAAATCAAATCAATTAATGTGAACGGGAAGGAAGAGAGGAGGGTAGGTGGAGGCGAGTGGTTACAAGTGGTTACGAGTCAAAAGCAATGTTAAAGAGGTGGGCTTTCAGTCTAGATTTAAAGGTGGCCAAGGATGGGGCAAGACGTAGGGGCTCAGGAAGTTTATTCCAGGCGTAGGGTGCAGCGAGACAGAAGGCGCGAAGTCTTGGAGGTTCTAGATGGAATGTTGCTACTATTGAGATTCTGTTGCTACTATTTGAGATTCTACATGGAATGTTGCTACTATTGGAGATTCTAGATGGAATGTTGCTACTATTGAGATTCTGCATGGAATGTTGCTACTATTGGAGATTCTAGATGGAATGTTGCTACTATTGAGATTTTGTTGCTACTATTTGAGATTCTACATGGAATGTTAATGTTGCTATTCCACTAGCAACATTCCATGCAGAAGCCTGCCCTTGCAGATCAGCAATGCGGCCGCGCAGGCTTCTGTTTCTGTGAGTCTGACGTCCTGCAGGACGTTGAACATGGAAAGTTGCTAGTGGAATAGCAACATTAACATTCCATGTAGAATCTCAAATAGTAGCAACAGAATCTCAATAGTAGCAACTTCCATCTAGAATCTCCAATAGTAGCAACATTCCATGCAGAATCTCAAATAGTAGCAACATTCCATCTAGAATCTCCAATAGTAGCAACAGAATCTCAATAGTAGCAACATTCCATCTAGAATCTCCAAATAGTAGCAACATTCCATGCAGAATCTCAAATAGTAGCAACAGAATCTCAATAGTAGCAATATTCCATATAGAATCTCCAATTTCAGAACTGTTGTTGCAATGACCAGGCTAAGAGCAATGGGAAATCCCAGGGTTATCTGCTAATGAATGTTTGCGGCACCAGAAT